>NW_024424452.1:92490407-92739277 GCF_017311325.1 Ursus maritimus
CCTCCCTCCCTCCCTCCCTCCCTCCCTCCCTCCCTCCCTCCCTCCCTTCCTTCCCCCTTTTCCTTCTTTTTTTTTTTTTTCCTGCCTACGGATTTACTCAACACACAACAATCCCCTCCCCCTTGACTGAAGTGGCTGACCATGTCCATGACCAAACCCGTCTCTAAACTGGCCTTCAGTTGCTGACGCAGGCCTGGCCTCAGGTGCTTGTCAGCAGCAGGGAGGCCAGCACTTGGTCCTAGGCATCTCTGTCACTTCCCCTGCTGTGAGTCTGGCAGGTGGCTCTCCCTCCGGACCTTTGGGCCGTGGGCTGCTCGTCCCAGGTCAGCTGCAGTGCACAGCGGCAGGCATGTCCTCCGCAGGCAGGCGGAGGCTGTCGTGGGGACACCGGCTGCCCTGGCTGGTAAGGGACCAGTAGAAATGTCTCCTGGCATTGTTCCTTTATGTAGCCTCGTGATTTGAGAAGATTGCATGGCCTTCATGACGTGAGGATGGGGCACATTCTTTTCTACCTGCTCTCGTCTGCCAGGCATGTGGACGTCCTTCTTGGCCACCATCCCTCCCTCCTTGAAAAGGAGTTCATAAATGGCAATAGGGGTCTTCTTGGCCATCAACATTCCGGCAGCTGCTATGTCCAGGGCCAAGCCGGAGCTGGAAAGGGGCCTTCCCCTTTTCTTATCCAACACGAGGATATGATAGTTGGCACTTTAATAGCCATGTTATGGCCTTGAAGTTATGACTGTGAAAGATTACAAGGCAGATCGTTGGAAGGGACCTGGCTCGCTGGCCACTTTATGGCGCCCCGGACTCGGTACTTGTGAGAATAAACCCTCAAGGGACGAAACCTCTGTAGCTGAGTCACTATGAGGAGAAGGCAAACACAGCCTATGGTGATGTGAGCACGAAGAAAGGGTCGGAAAGTAAATATGCCGAGTTCTTAGCATGGATTTGCTGCAGTGGAGGAGGGGTGCAGGAAGTAGAGAAAGAGAGCAGGGAAGGTATGGAAAAAAGTATTTTTTTAAAAACTGCCCTCTACTCAAAATAAAACAGCACTAAGCTGTGATTGTACAACTAGATGGTCACTCATTTGGGGCCCTCTTTGTTCCTACTTGAAATTATCCTTTCCTCAAGGCCATCCTGTGGCGCCTGGATCCCAGTGAGGGTCAAGGTTCAGACTCTTTCCTCCTATGACGGAGCAATGTTTAAAGTTGATGGAGGGATTGTGACTCAGGGTAGTAGGATTTCAGGTGATCATTTTTTTTCTTCCTTATCTTTGTAGGATTGTCTTATTTTTATATTAATGTTGTAGTATTTATATAATCAGGAAAAAAACAAAAAAGCTGTTTTCACTGTGGAAGAACAAAAATGACAAAGAGACTGGAGTGAGGCAAGGTGGCAGGCCAGGTCACCTGGGAGGGCATTTTAATAATCTGGGTGAGAAATGATGATGGGCTGAATGCAAGTAGTAACGATGGAGATGGAGAGATGTGGAAGGTGGGTAGAATCAACAGGACACAGTGATTGATTGGAAGAGGAGAAAGCAAGGTTTCTGGCTTCAACGGGTGGAAGGAGAGGTATGCCATTTCCTGGGACGAGCAACACAGGAGGAAAAGCATCATCGAGTGAAAGACAGGTAGCATCTTCAAATATTGATGCCTGGGCTTCCCCCTGAATCAGAATCTCCAGGCACGTGTTACAGGGGATTCTGAGGCACAGCCAGGGCTGAGAGACACTGGTGAAGACCCCAACATGGGGCTGAGGACCAGAGGACCAGGAAGTTTGAGACTAAGAAAACATGGTCAGAGAAGGAGGAGGAAAGCAAAAGAGAATATGTCCTGGAAATCAACAGAGAAGGAGGTTTCTGATACTTAGCACTGTGCTTGGAACATAATTGGTGCTCGGCAAATACTTATTGACTAAATGACAAAAGGAAGGAAGGGATAATTGTGTCAAATATTGCCAGAGAGTCAAGAAAGAGACGGGTTCTAAAGTGTCCACTGGATTTGGCATGGAAGAGGTTACCTTTAACACTTGTGGGGTCAGTTTGTGTTGTCGAGCGGTGAAGACGGGAAGCAAAAGTATGGTGGGTTGATGACCAAATGGAAACTGACCAGCTATTATATAAACAATCTTGGTTATGCTTTAGAAATCACATTTCTAAAACATTTTGTGATATTGAAAAATGCTCCCTCTACCTGTAATCTGATTCTGATTCGGGTGAAAAGTAGAGGCATAAGGAGCTAATTTAAGACTTTATGCTCAGAGCCAGACTTCCTAGGACTGAGTCTAGACGATGCCATTGACTCGATGCACAACTGTGGGTAAGTCTCTCACTGGATCCTGGTGAGCCTGACACACAGAAAGCACTCAGTAAAATGTCAGCTATTAAGTGTTAGACATAGATCTATACACATGGAAACCCACAAATGAGTGGCAACATTACAAAGATTCTTTTCAGTACAGTTTTGTGCAAATATTCTATAATGATCATGTACTCCCTTTATAATTAGAGAAACATGTAAGATGATATTTAACAGCAAGAACAACAAAAGTTTTGCTGTTCAAGAAAAGATAAAGAAAGGGGAATAGCTAAAGCATGTAAGATTGATATTTCATGTGCTCCTGATGGGACAGACATTTGCCTGTTCATGGCTTTTGAAAAAGCCTGGAAGGGGTCAAGGGTGATAATTGTGGCAACAATGTTTCTGCAGGGGGAGACTACAGGGCAGTTTGAAGGGAGCCTGAGGGCAGTTTGAAGAATTAATCTTGGAGAGGATATGTCTTCCTGTGATTAGGAAGGGAAGAAACTATGAGTAGGTATAAATGCAGTAATTTGGGGATGCCTGGTTGACTCAGCCGGTAGAGCATGAAACTTTTTTTTTTTTTTAAGATTTTATTTATTTTTTATTTTAGAGAGAGAGAGAGAGAGTAAGCAGGGGGAGAGGCAGAGGGAGAGAAAGAATCTCAAACAGACTCCGTGCTGAGCACAGAGCCTGATACAGGGCTCAATCCCAGGACCACAAGATCACAACCCAAGCTGAAACCAAGAATCAGATGCTTAACTGACTGAGCCACCTGGAACATGCAACTCTTAATCTCAGGGTCATGAGTTTGAGCCCCATGTTGGGTTTAGAGATCACTTAAATAAATACAAAAAAAATTTTTTTTAATGCAATAATTTGTATGTGCAGAAGCAGGAGATTGAGGAAGTTCATGATTGATAAACTTGATGTCTATTACTGAAGCCAGCTAGGCTGTCTCCTGAAAGGGGAGATTTTGACAAGCCTCCATAGTGAATGAAGAAGGAAACTGACAACACAGATACTGCCAAGTGGCACCAAGCACCTAGCTTTGGTTGGAGACGTGATTCTGCCAAGGGCCTGACCTATGTCACCTTCCGGGGAGCAGATGTATCCACTGTTCTGTCGCACAGTTCTGCTGTGTTTGTGCCTGGCTCTGGATCTGTGATTTAGTTGCTTCCCATGTGAATTCTACTCATTCTCCCTCTTATTTTTAGAAATCCTATTCAGTCTGCAAGGCCCAGCTCATTTACTCATTTATTCAGGTATTAACTGATCCAATTTCCAGTTGGTCTCTCAGAACCTCATCCCTTCTGGGTTCAGGAACTTGCAAAAGCTCCATCTATGCCTTTTCTCTTTGATACCTGTGCTATCTGATCATGAAAGAGTCATTTCAGGACAGGAGCTTGCCTTGAAGTCTAACTTCCTGATGATTTTTGATTGGGGGCCAGTATTATATTCGGTCTGTGTATGAGTGTACATGTGCTTCCTCTAGTTCTGCTATTAGGGATTTAATTTACTGGAGGGGAAGCACCTGTAACCCGTTTGGAAAAATGTTTAATGGCAATTCTCCCGGATGTGACCCACTTGACAGTAAAAGTTCCAGTGGAATCACTGTAGCCCAGTTTGTGTGTAGATATAATCAAACATTTGGCTAGCTAGTTGGAAATGACTGGGTTCTCCAGAGAACTTAATCTCCACCATACCTATTCTCTGATTGTTATCAGGATCTCCAGTGCTTCCACCCCTCCATTTCTACCAATGCAGGGCACCTCATCACACATATTTCTTCCACATCCTGCGTGAAACCTATGGCATGTGCTCTGGCGTTCTTAACATCCAAGGTCCCTGACTTTCCCATTGCATCTTCTGTACAGGTCACCAGTCTCCAATCAATCGAACCATCTCTTTTGCTTCTATGTCAGGGCTACTGAGCCCTCCATCAGGGCCTGGGTTTTTGCCCCAACGTGGCCAGCAGGGATTAGAGGGGCCCAAGGACAAAGAGTTAGCCTTGATGTCACTGGTGGGAATCAGTGGGACTGCAGGACCAAGGACTGGCCCCAGAGTAGCCAGGACATTGGTTACATATAGGTGGATTGAGCAAATATGTAATATATTGAGGGTGATGAAGGCTAATTCTCTCACTGTTAGTGAAGGGAGTTACAAGCATGGAAAATAGAAAGCTAAGACCAACACTGTAATGTTGGATTGGAATGGAGGTATTGGTGAAATCTCATGGTTTTTAATAGATAGATAGATATGGAAATAGATATAGATGTACGTGTGTATGTATATTTATTCATATTTATATTCATATTTCCTAGCTCTGTCCACTCAGAGGACAGGGGCCTAGAAACAATGAATGACACTCCCATAGGAAGGAGCACACTGAGTACCCAGATCCTGGTTTATGAATATCACCTTATACTAAAATGAATCGAGTCTCCCTGCAGAATTGGCTGATTTCAGGGTAAGGGCAGGGAAGTATAAGATGATCCTAGGGCCTGTTACGAAAAGTAACAAAGTACTAACATACCAAAAGGACATAGGAGATAACTTGAAGGGATTCCTACTGACCAAATGGGGAACAATTTGAAGATCAAAAAAATAATAATAATAGTAATAGATTATGAGTCATTGAATAGGAATTCAATGAGTCCATACATTCGACTTTTAACCAAAAATTAACAATCTGTGGGGCTTATAACATATGTAGAAATAATTAATATATTACAGCAATATCATGAAAGCCAAAAAGGGAGTATTATTGTGTTTCTTACCTTATACATGAAGTGATATAATATTACAATATTATTTCAAAATATGCCTGTGATACGTCATGAATGCATATTGTGATTTCTAGAGCAACCACTAAAATAAACAAAACCCCATGAGAAATAGCTAAAATGGAACACAAAAAATGTTTTTCTATATACAAAAGAGAGCAGGAAGGGAGGTGAAAAGGAACAGAGAACAGATGGGATAAATTAAAAATAAACAGCAACGGAGTAGACTTAAACCCAGTTATATCAATAATTACACTAAATATAAGTGGTCTAAACACTACCATTAAAGATAATCTGTATAAATAAGATGGTCTAGGAAGACCTCACTACAAAGGTGACAATTGAACAAATACTTGAAGGAAAAGAGGGAGAAAACATGCAGATAACTAGGGTCAGAATGTTTGCAGACAGAGGGAAGAACATATACAAAACAGATACTGTTTTTAAAAAGAGAGCTGATCAGCAGACATTGCTCAGAGCTGAGGCTACTTGGAGTCTCAATAACTGAAACATCCAGAAATATTCCTAGGATTATATATTGGTAAGTTACTGTTGGCTCAGTGCTTTGCAGAAATATCTCTTAAAACATGACTGGTTCTGCTTCTCAACCAGGCCTTTTCTGAGCCACTAATTCTCCGTATTCTGGTGCAAGCCCCATTTGGAAAAGGTGCTCAGTCAAGCCTTCAAGGTTTATGGTGATAATGATCACAGAGTCATGGATTTAGGGCTTGGAAGTTATCTCAACACTCATCTTGTTCCAACCTCACACCTATGGCATCGCTGACAGATATGAGTTAGAGTCATAGCCAATGAAAATGATTTCACACCTTCCAGGGCAGACTCTTCATCTATTAGGCAGTTCTTTCTTCTGTGGAGCACAAACCTGCTTCACTGTACTTGAATTTTTTCTGCATGTAAGCAACCCTAATGCATGTCTTACCACATCTAGTGAGACATAAAGTAGGAGAGTTTCAACTTGACCATAAGTTTCTTGGCTTTCATCACCTTCACAGGGCCTGTCAAATGGTTTAGATTTCAAAACTTAAACCCTTGGCCTTCACTAAACCTTCCCAGTACCTTCTGTCAAGAGGCTTCCTGGACTTTTGAAGGGAAAGTAAACCAAATGGGCGTTTGTTTCTCATCAGTGAAGGCAAAGTGCTTGCAGAGGCCAGCTGGTCTATTTTTGTCTGTGGGTCATGGATGGTCGCCAAGAATGAGCAGAGGGGTTTGCCTGTAGTAAAGACCAGAGACAGGGGTTGGTGGAGATGGTTACTGATGCAGAAGGAAGGCTCATGAACACGACTCAGAACCTGGGAACATTGTTGAGATGGTCCTAGCTCCACTTTCAAGCTCAGACCTCTCATTCTCCTCCTCACTTGCATCCTCTTCTCTGTGGGCTCAGGACTGCTAAGGGACTCATTCCTCTCCTAACAGAAAGTAGATCTCAAGCCTTTGGTTGGGCCAGATCTTGTAGTGCCCTCACCTCAGTATATGATGCTCTGATTGCTGGTACTCTGAATCCAAAGTGTCCTCTCCGTCATCCTCACTAATGGGGCTCAGCCCTGCTTTGGCTGGATGCAAAGGCTGGGTGGGAGGACATAGCCACTGGGGGTAGCACTAAATGTCAAAGGGAGCCAAGTTAATCCCAGGGAGCTGTGGACTGACTCAGATTCACAAACCGAGTATAGCCCAGAGAAACCTCAATTCCACAGGCCCCAAAATGTTGGGGTTTCAGAAGCCATGGGACCAGGTAGAGCTGGAATTAAAGGAAAACAGTTTGGGAACAAGTCAACATGGGGTCCTGAGTTACTTTAACATTCACACTTTCCTTAAGGGCCCGTGGGTATTGAATACTTACATATGAATGAGAGAGAATTCAGGGTGGCTTTTTTTTTTAATAGAGATTTTAAAATATAGATTTTAAACATATAGCTTAAAATATAGATGTCTACGTCCCACTCTTAGAAATACAGATTTGGTCAGTCTGAGAGGGACCCAGAAAACTGTCTTTTGAAAACTTCCCCAGATGACTCTGGTATCTGGGAGTCATCAGCTTAAGGAGTTGGAGGTTTGGCAGACACCTGTGCTGGGTCTTTTGCCTGTGGATATCTGGACTTCCTGCCCTCAGCTTTGGTACTGTGCTCACCTTAACTTTTCTCTCAACTACCCTGCTGGTTCCCATGACTTGATGACCTGCCTGCCTAGTCTTAGCAGGTCTCAGGGCTGCCATGAAGAGGAAGTGAGCTAACGTTGAAGAGTGTTTAGCATTGAACCTCATACTCAGTAATCACTCAATAAAAGTCAGTTGTGATTCTTATTATCATCTCTGCTTAAACCTGTATGATGTGCCTCAATTGTATGACTCATTGGACTATGAAATTATATCCCTTAAAGATAGTAGAATTAGGTCAACCTCCTACCACCATTAATCCCTGGAATCTCTCCTCCTCTAGGAAACTTCCTGTTTGGCCCCATTTGGTTCTTACTTGGTGCCAGTCTGACTTTCTCAGGTTTCCTTTCTTTCTGTTCTTTTGGCAGGATCTGGAGCAGGTGTAAGCCCCTTTGTGTTTGTTTGGAAATGCTCTTGACTGGTTGGGAGGAGTTGGGCCTCCCACTCATAGTGTTTTAGTGGTTTGTTTCCATTCTTTGTGGTTGTGTTTATGATTGTGGCACAACTACTTGGAACTGAAACGTAGTTTCTTTGGAGACAGGGGTATTCTGTAGACAGTGTGAAATTCCTTGGGGTGGGAGGGTCCCCAGAATATAACACAATATCTCTGCTGGTTCTAGAACTACCCAGAGAGGATAGGCTTCTACTCTTAAAACTAGAACTAGGATAAATACAGGATTCACTCATTTGTGCATTTTTGTGGCTAACGTTTTATGAGTACTTTTAATGGGCCAGGACCTATACTAACACAAGAAAGAGAGGGCCCAGATCCTCTTTGTACCCCCTCCTGTCCATAGATTACAATATCAGGTTAAACTTCACTCATTCCTACTCACAGTAACTGAACACCTACTGTGTGCTAGCTCAAAGGGTAAGAGGATATACCATAGCTTGCTTTTATCCATGGAGGATTTGTTCCAAGACCCCCAGTGAATGCCTGAAACTGTGGGTAATACCAAACCCTGTATATCTGTTTTTTTCCTATACGTACACACCTATGATAAAGTTTACTTTAAATAATTAGACACAATAAGAGATGAACAGCCTACCCAATAATAAAATAGAACAATTATAACAATATAACTAAAAGTTACGTGAATGTGGTCTCTTTCTAACTATGTTATAGTAACGTACTCACCCTTGCTGTGATGACATAAGAAATAAAATGCCTATGTGATGAGTTGACATGAGGTGAATGACATAGGCATTGTGATGTAGTGTTAGGCCACCACTGACCTTCTGATGACATGTCAGAAGGATCATCTGCTTCCAGACCACAGTTGCCCACGGGTAACTAAAACCGCAGAAAAGCAGGCAGATAAGGGGGGGGACTGCTGTAGTTCCTGTCTCCCAGGAGCTCACAGTGTGGTAGGAAAGAAAGCTCAGAAACATATAACTATCCTGTTTCAAGTCCTGTTTGGCATGAGTGAAATGTGCTTATTCTACCAAGAGCTTAGTACTAAAATAGAGCTAGAAAAGAAATGTGTGCAAAGTACCGGAGCGTAAGAATTATATGTTTGGTGCTATGCTCTGCATACAGCAAAACAACCTCTGTTTTTATGGAACAGAGTTTGGAAATGTAGGCTTAAGAGTAAGAGAAATTGGAGGTTGTATCTTGTCCCTACTACTTAGCAGCTGTGTGACCTTGGGCAAATTACCCTCCCTCTCTGAGCCTCACATTTCTCATCTATAAGATGGAGGAAATAACATCTACCACATGGATTACCGAGAAGAGTAAATGAGACCTGTTTTGCTTTGTTTTAAAGAGCTTTCGGTTTAGTCCCCTTTTATTCTAACTACTACCTTGATGATCGTGGGTTAGTGCCTGACTGTTGCTCTATACTGTGATTCCCAAAGATGGTGACTGTGTCATATTCTGCTTTGTATCACCGGTGGCCGCTGCGTGTTACGTTGCCCCCAGCTCACGTCTGGGTTAGAGTCCCTCCAGCTGCTGCTCCTGCACACGTGGGCACCGTCCACTGTCCAGGGGCTTGTGGCTAGGTGGCGTTAGTTCTCAGCACAGAGCAATCTAAATACCTGGGGGCATGGAGCAGGAAGCTGGCGAGCCTGAGCTTGCGCCTTCTCTCCTGCAGGTGCCTGATGTGCTGCCTCTGCTTTAACCTCCACCCGACGCCCAGGTTCTTGAACCCAGCCCCTGCCCCTTCTCTTGCTGTCCATGTTGCCCTGCCTTGTCTGTTGGCTGCTGATTTCCTGCCTGCCTGACTGTCCACACTGGCTCTCTGGGCCTCACTGACACAGCACGGTCTGCCTCAGAAACCTGTGGGCACACAGGAGCGATCCCCAACTGACTTCTAACTCTCTCATCTTGACCTGGTGCCCTCGTAGACACCTTGCTACTAGCTTTTCTGCCCCAATCGGACTTCTGTCCCACCCTGACCCATTCAACAAACACACATTGAGTTCTTAAAGTGTGCCAGGGTCTCTGTGCTAGGGAACCCACAGATGAAAGACATGGTCCTGCCTTGAATGACACCTGTGACAGCTCCTGTCTTTTGGAAAAGGATTGTCTAGCCTCCACAATGAGGTTTTCTTGCCCACTTTGATGAGTAGACACCAAGGTGCTTTCTGGTGGGGCTCTGGAGCCAGCCCTCTTTTTTTTTTTTTTTTAAGGTTTTTTAATTTAATTCATTTGAGAGAGCCAGCGAGAGAGGGTGAAAGGGGAGGGAGAGGAAGACTCCCTGCTGAGCAGGGAGCCCGACATGGGCTGACCCTGGGATCATGACCCGAGCCGAAGGCATATGCTCAACCAACTGAGCCACCCAGGTGTCCTGTGTGTGTTTTTAAGAAAGGATATACTCTCATTGTTACATAAATGCTTTTTTATATAAGAATGCATAAGGAACAAATTATTATGGGCATATCTGGGAAGGAGAACAAGACCATACTAGGAAGCTGTATTCCTTTTATTTTATTTGGAACCTATATTCATTTTAAATGCTATAACGGGTACTTAAGTTACTTTCATGATAAAAATACAAAGTTGACAGGATACATATATTACTTTCATAATAAAAATGTAAATTCAAATAAAGTCATGGCAAACCAAATACATCTTATTTTTTCATTTTTTTAAAGATTTTTTAAAAATTTATTTGAAAGAGAGAGATGGAGAGAGCACAAGCAGAGGGAGTGGCCAGCAGAGGGAGAAGCAGGCTCTGCGCTGAGCAGGGAGCCTGACGCGGGACTCGATCCCAGGACCCTGGGATCATGACCTGAGCCGAAGACAGATACTTAACTGATTGAGCCACCCAGGTGCCCTAAACCAAATACATTTTAATTAGGAGTTTACTCCCAATCTCCCTCCGGTACCTAGGTTGTCATGCCTTATCTTCTCATACACTACCAAGTCTGAATCTCAACAGCTGCAATAGGAGATGATGGGAAAACAAAACATATAAAGAAATAAACATATCAACACCATATATGATAAAATATTTAAAAATTCCTCTAGGTTTCCAATTGGGACAATTATAAAAGTAGAGGCTAAATTTTCAGAGAAAGTTCTCTCTTTAATAAAAAAAAAAAAAGGATTTATTTATTTATTTTGAGGGGGGTGGAGGGACAGAGGGAGAGGGAGAGAGAGAATCTCCAGCAGGTTCCATGCTGAGTGCAGAGCCTGACGCAGGCCTTGATGTGGGGCTCGATCTCAAGACCCTGAGATCACAACCTGAGCCGAAACCAACCGTCGGATGTTCAACCCGACTGAGCCACCCAGGAGCCCCTAGAAAGGTCTCGTTAAAGCTGCAGACTCTCCGCTGAGACTGGAGGGAGCAGGAAAATATTTTTCCTTTATATTCTAAAAACTATTGCAGGACAGTAAATTCTTCCTCCCACTCCTTTTTCCTTCTGCCCTGAAAAAGGACTGCATTTTAAAGCTTTCCTTCTTTAGATGATAAGTTCCTTCCAAGAAGGGAAGGGCTGAATTTTAGGTCACTTGTCCACCCACTTCCTGAGAACAGGTCACTTCCTCCGTCCTTATTGTGGATCCCGCCTGAAAGCATGGGGAAGGACTATTCTTTGGCCTGGTGGTTTGGTCAAATGGCCTTTGAGGGGTCAAGTTTGTCTGAAGACCTCTTGATTTCCTTGGATTTTTGTTACCCTGGAACTTCTCCCTCAGGGAAGAGGAGGGACAAAAACAACCAGGTCAAAAGATTTGAGAGGGTGGAGTTAGTTTGACTGTTTCTCTGAACAACTTTTTAATAGAGAGAATCCCTGTCAGACTCATTCTGTTCCTCCCCTTTTCCTACCTTTCAGGATCACTTAACCTTTCTGGCCTTGGAGAGCTTTCCCTCATAGTGAGGGGGCAGGAGATGGAGGAAAATGGTAGCAAGTGGCCGAACTAGGGTCTGACCCAAAAGCCTGCAAAATCTCCTGGTTCATCCTCTCTTCTCCCTGTGGGAATTCAGTGCCCCCTTCAGGCAGGGCTTTTCTCAGCTGAGAAGCTGCCCCTTCTGCCCTCCAGACTGTCCTTGAGTCCTTCCACATTCCACTCCTCTCCTTCCCACCCCTACTCCCTGTTCAAATATTGCCCACGTTTTCAGGTTACCCTTTCAGTCCTTTCATGAAGATCTCCCTGAGCACTGATATTATGCTAAGAACATACTGGATCTTAAAAATACTTCAAAAACTGTGCAAAAGATTATTATTATCACTGATGACCTTCGCTATGGGGCACATTCAAGCTGCAGGCTTAGCCCCGTGGCAGCCTGTGGTGGAAGCCTGGGATTCTCCTGTTGGCTTTTCCAAACAGGTGACCTAGAGCAGCAAAGGGGAGTGATGGCCCAGTGGGCCAAGAAGCTCTCTATCGCTCAGGGTGAGAGAGAAGCCTGGCAGAACCAGCCTGCTGGCAGGAGGTGCAGGGAGAAATTAGGCTGCAGTTTGCGCGTCAAATTCCAAACTGTTTTGCCTCAAATACAAAGGGGTCACTTTCTAAGAGGAAGTCGGTTCTTCCCACAGCTTACCTGATGTCACCAAAACAACTCTTCATTGCTCTCTCAGAATACAGCAGGATACAGTGTGGTCTGGGGACAGAACCCGGACATTCATTCAACCAGTTCCTCTGACCAGGGCATTCTGGCTGTCGCCATCCAGACCCAGGGGTTCCTGTTTCCAGATTTGTTAGTAGAAAGGGAACCTGGGCTTGAGTCAGGGAATCATAAAGTGTTAAGGGGTAGAAGGGAATTGAGGAGAAACCCAACACTCTCTGATAAGGTGAATGAGGCCTAGAGAGATTTCAGAAGTGGCTTCCAAATGCCAATCCTTATATCTGTCTTCTGGGGGGTGGGGTGGGGTAAAAAAAGACAAAGTAGTGAGTTTTAAAAAAGTTAACTAAATTTATTCAATTTAAAAGATGTGTCTTTTATTCTGGTATTATGGTCTTCTTGGGTTTTTAGGATTTAAGGGAATTTTGAATGCTCTTTAAACAAATGTAATGACTGTACTTGAAATTCCAAAGTTCAGATCCCTCGGGGTTAGGTAACTCAACAGAGGCCCTATAGGTCTAGTCAAGGGCAGAGCTGACTTTGAATTTCTATTACTCTGTTTTCTTCTTAAGTCACAGAGACACTTAACGTATGAACTGGGGTAAATGATTTACACCCTGAGCTCCAGATTTTGCCATCTGTAAAATGAGGGATAATAAAAATCTGTCCTGGGTCACCAAGCATTCATGAGGCAAAAATGAGATAATGGAGAAAAAGAACGTTGAGAAGTAAGGTTTTTACACTGACCAAGGGCTCGGTCAGTCCATTGATTCTTGACGCTCCAGCTGTGTGGATTGTTTGCTTTGAAGACTCTAGTGGCTTCCCAGGGCTGCCGGAACGAAGCGCAACACAGCGGTGGCTTAGAACGACAGAAATTTATTCTGTTGCAGGCTAGGCATCTGATATCACGCTGTTGGCAGGGTCATACTCCTTCCAAAGCCTCTGGGGGACTGTCCTTCCTTGCCTTGTCCACTGCCAGTGAGCCCAGCTGTTCTTTGGCTTCTTCCAGAATGACTCCTTTCTCTGCTTCTGGTTTTCCATGACTGTCTTCTGTCTCTGTGACTCTGTCTCTTCACACAGTAGTGTTCTTTTCATGAGGAAACCAGTCATGTCAGATGAGTACAACCCCATCTTAACGTGATTTCATCTGCATTGAGCCCGTTCCCAAAAGAGGTCATGTTCTGAGCTACAAGGGGTTAGGACTTCAACACGTCTTCTTTGCAGGAGGGACACCACTCAACCCGTAACAAAGACCATCAGGGTAAATTTTAAGTTGTGGTTTAAGTGGCACCAGCTGCCATAACTCTAAGGAAAGCAGATTTCAGTCACCCTACTCTTCCAAAAAAGACCACTATGAGGCAAAAACAAAAGGAAGTGGGGAGGTGGGGGGTGGGGGTGGAGGAAAATTAAAGCAGCTGGTTAATCAACAAACGGAAACCGGGGCTCCTGAAGGATGGAGCACTTAGAGCTCCAAGAGCTTGACCAAGCTTGAAAGCAAATTCCAGGCTGTGCTCACTCCTCAGAGAACTCTTAGCCAGAGAGCTGCTCCCCCAAACAGTCTGCATTGCCAGGGAAAGGTGAAGCTTTCTTAAGTCAACACACTTGGGCCTGAAGCAATATTTGTTTATGAAGGGTCTGAGCTGGGTTCTGCTCTGCCAGGAGCGGACACACTGGCGGCGGGGGCACTGCTGGCCAGTCTGGCCTCGCCAGGCCCTGGGGCCAGTTGAATCAACACCAGCACTCTTCTTGTCTAGCTGCAAGCCTCTGCTTCCTTTCCAGAGAGTTTTTTTTGTTTTTCGTTCTGACTCAAAGGTCAAAGGCAGCTGTGTTCAATTCTCCCAAGGAGTGGGCCAAAGAAGGACATAGTCACAAGGAACTCTGCTCAGCTCTTGCAAAGCATTCTCTCTCCATGAAGTTTCTGGACCCTGAGACATGTTGCTTGAGGAAGACAGTGCTGCATTCTGGCTTTTGCTGGCTGTTGGCACTTTTGCCTTTGTGGGTTCCTCCCTCCATACAGAAATATTTAAAAAATTATGTTTTATATAATGGGTATAAAGATTAGCATAATTCAGCCTGGATTCTTATTATAGGTTTTATTTATTTATTTTTTTAAGTAGGCTCCATGCCCATTGATATTATATATATATTTCCTCCTGGTTTTAAAATAAGTTAAAATTGAAACTTTTTTTTTTTGGTCCCTAAAATATCACGGGCCCTCGGCACTGTGCCTACTGTGTCTATGGATAAGTCATCTGTGGAGAGAGGCTATGCTACTTTTAAGCATGTGGGCATGGGTACAGTGAGGGGTGTGTGTCTGTATCTCTACGTGAGAGTGTGATTTAGATCTAGGAGATGATTTAAAATCAATCCAGTCTGGACACAGAAGAATGACCAAAATGATGTAAGCTGAAGGAGTAAGGTACCAAGCTCCTTCTCTTTAGAGTTTGGTGCTCTCTTTCCTCCTATGAACCCAGATATATATCCAAATGGAAAGTGCATCTATCTTGTCAGTTTTTCCCTCACTTCCAAGTTCAATATGTGGATACTTTGCTTCATTGCAGGCCAAAAATGTAGAGGGGATGTGCAAAACAGGGTGATGAGAAGGGGAGAAAGCCAGAAGGAATTACCTGGACCACTAGTGTAAACAGGGGCGAGGGGCTGAGATTATTGCATATCAACACAAATCCTGCCTTGCGGAGGGGCCCAAAAAACATATTTCACTGGGAACTATTTGTGGTTTTGATCACAAAGTATTTCATCTTCCATCTAATCTAGTGCTTACTTACCTTCTCCTCCATCAAGGAAAGTTGTACCAGTTTTACTGAGTCTAGGAAGCATTCACTGAGTCATTAGACTCACCTGTGCATTGGCAAACTTCTGTAAAGGGCCAGCTAGTACATACTTTAGGCTTTGTAGGCCTTACAGTCTTTGTTGCAACTACTTAATTCTGCTGTTATAGTGCAAAAGCAGTCATGGATAATATGTAAAAAAAAAAAAATGGCCACAGATATGTTCCAATAAAACTTTATTTACAAAAACAGATGGAGGGCCAGATTTGGCTTGTGAGTTATAGTTTGCCAAACCCTGGATTACCCTATCTTTTTCTTCCTGACCACATTCTGTTCTTTCTTTCCAGAACATTTCTTAAGTGTCTATTATGTGCTATACGCTGTTAGGTACATTATTAGGTCTTGTAATATTTAAGTTTTCCTGTCTTTGCTTGTTTCTTCAATGGCATCAAAAGCTCTGCTTTCTTCTGTATCCTCCACGAAGCTTAACATTGTGCTGAACTGAGTATACGTTGGCTTCTTATGATATTTATTGCTTACATTTTTCTGGTTTTGAAATCAATGGGGAAGGGATTAAGTAAATTCACTAAAATCCACCAATTTGTATTTGGTATTCAATTACCTTTCCTTTCAGACTTCTGCTTTCCTCATGGAGCAACCGCCAGCTCTTGTCTGCAAGGCCCATCCTATAGAGCTTGGCTGGCAGTCACTATATTCAACACTTGTCAGTCAACAAATATCTATTTAGCACCTACCAATATGCTCTAGACTACTATTTAAAAAAACATGCAATCTCTACTCTAAGTGTTTATAAACTGTGGACATTGGTAGCACACCAAAAAACCACAGTCCCACTAGTATTGCCTTTTTGAAGTCCTTTCCCACGTTGACTCTTGGGTTGGCTGGGTGGCTTCCTCAGCAAATGAGATACTAACACACAAGAAGCAAGCAGATACTTGCATATTGGAGCTCTACTTCTTGAAATGCTCCCTTTCAGAACTTTAGCTGCCATGCTGTAAGGAAGCTCAGGATGACCCGCTAGAGAGGAGACCATGTGGAGAGGCCCCAGAAATGAGGCACCATATGGAGAAAAGGGCCAGCTGGCCCCTAGTGGTTCCAATCTCCTCCGCTAAGGTATTGGACATGTGAATGAAGCCTTCTTGGATCTCCCATCACAACTGAGTCTCCAGATGACTGCGGCTGCATGAGAGACATTGAGCCAACCGGCAAAAGAACCACCCAACTGATCCCAGCCCATATTGTACAGCTGTGAGTAATAATCATTAAAGTCACTAAGTTTTAGTGTGGTTTGTAATACAGCAATAGACACATTAATTGATAATCGATAGACACTAATTAGGAAGAGTGTACACACACACACACACACACACACACACACACACACACATATACAGAATCCAATCAAGAAGATGCACCAAGCCATACCTGCTGGATCAAAGAATTGTACCAGCAACTCAAAGCCCAAAGACGAGGGTGGGCAAGCCTGGAACAAAACCACTGAGGGAGTGTTCTGGGCCTGAATAACAGATAGGATTTGAATACATGGAAAAGAGCAACCTATGCAAAGAAACAGCGAGAGCAAAGTCTCATCTCTCTCTGGACTGCTTGTCTTTAAAAGAAGATTCTGAGTGCTAAAAGCAGCCCTAAGGATGGACTCTAATGATGGACTTCCATGAATGGTGATGTAAGGAGGCATTTTGGTATGTAGCTGAGGCACCCTCTGGTTTCTCTCAGAACACACACGTGGGTGGCAAACTACTCCACTTACTCATAAAGCCAGCCCTGATAAAAATAATCTATTATCAATTTAGAAAACTCCTAAGGCAAAATCCCCAGAACCGTAATAGGAAGGAGGTTCTCTCTTAGGAGGAATAATCAGGAACAGCTAGGTTTACACTGCCTAATTTATAAAATGGCCAAATGCAAGGTTTCAGGGTCCTGTTATTACCCATTCTGGTCCATCTTGTTTACTAATGATTTGGTTTCTTGTTTATCTACGTACAACTTAATTTTTGAAGGCTAATCACTTCTCTACCAGCAGAGTTTTTGGTTCCTTGATGGCAACACCATTGACTAAGACCCAGAGCTGGACAATGATCACACTGTATTGGAGTTGACTGCTCCCTTCTCTGCAATCCCCACTAGAGCAGGAGATCCTCAAAGGCAGAGATTTCTTCTGTTCAGTGTTGTGTCTCCAATGCCTACTTATCGATTGACATATAGCAAGTGTTCAATAAATGTGTAATGAATTAATGAGAAACCCAGGAATATGCCAACTACAAAACCAGGCACATTAGAGTGGAAGACATAGGAGGCATAAAAGGTTACTAACATTTAATGGTGCAACTCTATTCCAGATTCTGTATTAAGCATGAGATGAATCTTTTGTTCGCTCTTAGGGTTTAGCAAGTTTTAGTTACATCTTGAGAGGTGAAATTATTTATCCAAAGCTGGAATTCAACTGGGCTCCTCTGTTCCCAGGTCCATGCTACACTTTCTAGCTCTCCTCCTGGATGTTGAATACTACCCAGCCATGCCTATTTGAGGGTTCACGAAATAGGGACAGAGACGGAGGAGAGATTGACAGAGGGGCTTCCTTAGAGAACTTTTGCTTGGCCCTCAGGAAAGAGCTCACTTACCCCCAAGTGTGTTGGAGGATTAAATGCAGACAGAAGATACCCTCAGAGTCTTTGAAGAGCACAAGGAGGCAGGAGTTGGCACTAAGCCTGTGGTGGGAATAAGGATGAGTCCCTCCCAGGCTGTTCTCATCTCCTTCAGGAGATGTTCTCTGGAAGGACTGACAGGCAGGAGAGGGCAGCCAGACCTGCCTATTCATAGGGTGGGGCATTACAACTTGACCCCATTTCTCCCAAGTTTGGTGATTAAGATCGGGAGCTCAGGGTGAGGCAAGGGCTTGGCATTGGGGATGAAGTCGACGAGGGAAATTCGGGCTCACAAAGAGCAGGGTGGAGCTGGGGTGAGTCAGGGGGCAGCACCCAGTGTGGGGCAGCCTTTGGCAGGCAGGCGCAGATCTGAGGAAAGTGTCTAACTTCATCCCTGTCCCTGCGGCTTTGCGGGCACAGTTTGTCAGCTGCGGTGCAATAGGTTCACCTCTGGCTTGGTCTTCAGTGGCCTAGGCTCAAATCCTAGCATGGCCATTGACTCCGGATGGCCCTGGCGAAATCATTTGCATTTTCGGGGCTTCAGTTTCCCCTTTGATAGCATGGCACTAAAATGCTAGGTTGGGGTGACAGATCAATGGGAAAGCATGCTGAACATCAGTTCCCCTCCTTCTCCCTGTCCTGCTGGCCCTTGATAGTCCCCAGAGCCTTAAAGGTCAGCTATGTCAGGCAGGGCCACCTTATGATTCTCATATGTCCCTTTTGCCTTTCTCGGTTGCTTTTTTCATAAAAAAAATATTAAAAATTCTGTTTTATGACTATATTGTTATAAAGAGGGATATAATCCAAACTGGGCTTATTATCATATATTCATTATTACTATACTCATTTTTCTTCTGATTCTAACAGAAATTAACATTATAATATTTTGGGCCCTAAAAATACCATGGGCCCTCAACACTGCGCCTAATGGGTATGCTGGCTCTGGCGTCAGGCCATATGCCATTCCTGCAGGCCTGGGTCTCTTCCTTTTGCCTAAATATTTGAGTCCCATTGCAATCAAAATGGTTCAGGACAGTGAATTCACAATTGAAGAGACATTTCTCCCCTAAGATACTTATTGGGTCAGTGAGGGTGTGTGTTGCACACGGTTACGGGTATTTCTGTGGTGGTTTTGGTGTGTCGGTGCCTCAGGGTGTAGCTGTTTTGGAGTGGAGGCAGGATAGTGTGAAAGCCTAAATTATAAAGTGCCTGAAACTTCATTGGTTTATCCAACAAATATTTTTTTGAATATTTACCACACGCCAAGCCCTGTTATGGGAACCAGAGCTATAGTACAACGAACAAAAAAGACTGAGTCCCTGTTCTCATGCAGCTTACCCCCTAGGGGAGGGAAATACACAAGAAACCAAAAAATTATGTCATGTGATAAGTGTTAAGCAAGGTGGGTAGGGAGAGCCGGTGGTGATAAGGTGAGAGCAGAGTGTCTATTACATAGAAGGTGATCAGGAAACACATCTTTGGTAAGGTGGTATTGGAGCAGAGCCCCCAAAGGAAGTGAGGGATGGAGCCACATGACTATCTGGGGGAATAGCATTCCAGGCAGAATGAAAGGCAGGTACAGGGCACCTGGGTGCTGCAGTTGGTTAAGTGAATGACTCTTGGTTTTGCTCAAGTTGCAGTCTCAGGGTCATGAGATCGAGCCCCGCATCGGCTTTGCGCTCAGCACGGAATCTGCTTGGGATTCTCTGTGCTTCTCCCTCTGCCCCTCCCGCTCGTGCTCGCTCTCTCTCAAACAAATAAATAAATCTTAAAAAAAAAAAAAAGGCAAGTGCAGAGACCCTGTAGCAGGAGGCTTCTCAGCGGGCTCGAGGAACAGAATGGAGCAGTGTGGCAGGAGATGAAGTTAGATAGGCAGCATAGGGCCAGATCATGTAGGGCTTTGTAGGTTGTTGTAAAGACTCTAGCTTGTAGTCCAAGTGTGATGAGAAGCCACTAGAAGAATTTGTTAGAGGAGTGTCATGATCTGACTTAGCTCTTAATAGTATCACTTTGGCTGCTTGCATGGAATAGATGGGAGGAGGCAAGCACAGAAGGGAGGAGGCCAGTTAGGAGAAAATTTATACGGATGTGGACCAGAGGGTTAGCAATGGGTCATGCTGAGAAGTTGTCAAAGTGGGGATATGAAGGTAAAGCCAACAAGATTGGCTGGTATATTAAGATGTCTGGGGAAACCCGAAAAAGGGGAGTTAAGGAAACTCCCAAACGGGAAGCATGGAATTGGCATTTACTGAAATGGGGAAAGGGAATGGGTGTGGGGAGCTCTCTAAGAGTTTCGTTTCGAATGAGTTAATTTTGAGATGCTTTTCTTTAAGGTTCTTAAACCGAAGCCCTGGCCAGGGCTTTCTAGCCCCATAGTGACCAGTCTTTGGATGTGGGCTGCCCCCAGCAAGGGGTGCAGAAATGAACGGAGGAAGCTCCCTTCAGCTGACAACATTGTCCAGAGAGGGACAGAGCTGTGAGCCATCAACAAGCAACACTCACGGATGCTGAGGGAATGCATCCTGAGGTGGGGGGATCTGGATGCCTCCTCATAGTATAACCACTACAAACCACCTCTTGTGTTGCTTAAATCCACTCCATCTGGGAACAGTTTCTTTAGAAATGTAGTTGGTCTGTTTCCTTGGGAAATTTATGGAAGGTTAGGAGGATGAACAAGCCACACTTCTCCCTGTCTCCACTACTGCAGCTAGTCTTGAGGCCACAACCAATACTCATCATCTCCCTCCTATACTATCCATTCTAGAGTCCCCTCATCCCTGCCTGGCACTTCTGCTGTTCCAAGTGGCTCACCTGGTGTTGTGACCCACACCCTCATCCCTAAGGGATCTGAGCAGTGGGTCACCGTGCCCTTCCCAGATTAAGGCTGCTGCACTTTTCCATTTTACCTTTATAATTGGGAGAGGGAGTATCAAGAGACACCACAGTAGATCACGTGAGTGCCAAAGATATTCTTCATTGCTCCCAGAGTGTAACAGAGCATGCTGATGATTAGGGTCAATCCCCTTGGCCAATGTGGTGATCCTTTTCTGTCTGCTAGTCCCTTGGCATGAGGAGCCTGAAGTGACGAGGCAGCAGCCATGGCTTCAAGTTTGCTGGAATTCCTACTGTACCTCCTCCTGGTGGAAGCATTCTCCCTTTGGGAACCGGGGACTCTAGACCCACAAAGCCTCAAGCTGTCGGGGCTGGAAGCACCAACTCCCCAAGGAGGTCACTGAAGTGATGGTGATTGGGTGCTCCTCGTGGTTCCTGGACCTCTGTGTTCTGCCTACGGGAGACACAGTACCGTATAATGGTTGTTGATCAGGATGAGATCACATCCTGGGGGACAACAACACAACTTTGCAGCATATCAATTCCAAATTGGTGCCTCAGCTGCATTTTTAAGCAGCCACTTTGACCCTCTATCAGGCCAGCCGCTTCTGGGTATGAGATAGACGAGGGGATACCATGGTCATGCTTGATCCCATGTCAGTGGATCTAGTGTTCTGTAAGCCTCTGGATTATGGTGTTAGCCAAGGCTTCACGGGCAAGAAAGGCAAATCCAAATATGGAATATCAACCAGGAATATGTTGTTTTTAAATTAAATCTTTATTTGATAATTGGAAATGCACATGGCAGTTGTAAAAATTAAAAGAGAGACCTTATGGGCTCCTTTACCCAGTTTCCCTCAATGGTACATCTTGCCAGACGATAGTGCAATGTCACAATTGGGATATCAACACTGATACAACTCAAATTGCCCCAACTTTACTTGTATTCATTTGTGTGTGTGTGTGTGTGTGTGTGGTTGTGCACATGCACTTAGTTCTATACAATTTTATCACCCACGTGGGTTTGTATACCTACCACCACAGTCAAGATACAGAACAGTTCCAACCCCACAATGATCCCTATACTGGTCTTCTATAACCACAGCTGCCTCTCCCTTCCTTCCCCCATCCCTAATGCCGGACAACCACGGATCTGTTCTCCATTTCTAAAATGTTGTCATTTCAAAAATTTTTTATAAACAGAATTATACAGTATCTAAGTTTTAGGAATTGGCTTTTATATCACTCAGCATAATTCCCTGAAGATTCATCCAAGTCCTGCTCATCAATAGTTCATTGTTTTTGTTGCCGAGTATTCGGTGGTACAAACATACCACAGTTTGTTTAACTATTCACTGGGGGACATCTGGACTGTTTTCATTTTTTGTTAGCTGTAATGAATAAAGTTTCTTTGAATATTTGCGTACAGGTGTTTGTGTGAACACAAGACTTAATTTCTCTGGGATAAAGGGCCAAGAGTGTAATTGCTGGGTCATATGGTAATTATGTTTAGTTTTATTAAAAAACTACCAAACTGTTTTCCAGTGCAGCTGGACCATTTTACATTCCCACCAGCATTACGTGAGTGATCCAGTCTTTCTACATCCTCACCAGCACTTGATGTCAGGATTTTTAATTTTAGTTGGTATGTGGTGATATCTCTTGTGGCTTTAATTTGTATTTCTCTAATGGGTAATGATATGGAACATCTTTCCACGTGCTTATTTGCCATCTGTATATCTTCTTCAGTGAAATGTCTGTTCATATTTTTGCCCATTTTATAAATGGATTTTTAAACTGAGTTTGATATTTTTATATATGTGTATTTTTAGACAGCAATTCTCTGTCAGACGTACGTTTCGCAAATATTTTCTCCCAATTATTGTTTGTTTTTAAATCCTCTTTATAGGGTCTTTCATAGAACAAAAGTTTTACATTTTGATGAGGTCAAATTTACCAATTTTTCCTTGTCGGTCATGCTTTTGGTGTCAAGTCAAAAAACTCTGCCTAGCTCTAGATCCCAAACATTTTCCCCTGTTTTTTTTTTTTTTTAAATTGTTGTTAGTTTTATAGCTTTACATTTTACATGTAAGCTCATGATCCATTTTGAGTTAATGCATGAGGTTATGCATATGCATTTGAGTTAATGAAATACGTCTTAATGCCAGTCAAACTGGTGTTTCCTCTTCCAAAATGAAAAAGTTCCAGTGTAATCGACTTGCCATAAGTGGTTGGCTTGTGTCCTTGAAGGATGGTGCTGTATTGCGGGCTAAGCATCAGCTTCTCTTCCTGGCAGGTTGGTCATTTGTGGAGGCAGTAGCTAGACTAGCCTTGTGACTGGGAGTTTGCACAGAGGTAGCCAGTGACAGAAGCGATCTTAGATCAACTGGTTGTCATTCTGTCTACTTGGGTTTAGTGGCAGTTGTTTTCTGGTGGCTGTTAATACTTCATGCCCACTTCCATAGGTCTATCCACATGACTCTCCCTCAGACCTCCCTGACCCTTATCTTCCAAGCTTTGTCCTTCCCAGGCCTCTGACCAACACAGCCAAGTTATTCATCACTACCTAGATATTCTTTCCTTCAGGCTATTTATCTTTTCTTACAAGAGGATGACAGGTGCATGGAAGCTCTATCTATTATGGAGGTTTCCCCTCACCACTGTTTCTTCAGGGCTGTCCTGGATGGGCTGTAATAAAGCACCAGTCCACTTGTGGTGTGACCCATCTGTGATCCAAGTTTGGCTTCTTCCTCCTCTATCAGCTGATCATAAGAGCCCCATCTCATGTCTCCAAGTAGGAGGTGAGGGAAATGTGGTAGTTGACACCAGTGTCTGGAAGCTACATAGCCTTTCCAATCTAGCCTCAAAGTCAATACAGCATCACCACCTTGTTCAGTTGGTAGAAAGAGTCACAAACTTTCCCAGATTGAAGAAAAAAAAAATCAGATTCTACTTCTTGATGTGGGTATAGCAGCTCACACTGTAGAAGACTGTATGGTATGGGAGATTTTGGGTTATCTTTGGAAAATACAACCTACCACAACAAGGTCTCTCTACTCTGACTGGCAAGAACTTGAATGATTCCCAGCCCTGCATGAGCCCTAGGAATTTTTCAGCGTATAGCTCCCGGGAACTAGGCTTTCTCCAGTGGTTTTTCTTTGGCCTGCTCTTGTGAAGTACCACCCTGTGCACGTACAGCCTGGTGTTCATCCAGAGAGTCAACTCCTTATCCAGAGCTTTGGCCCCACGCAGCTCCTTCCTTTTCGGCATTTATCTAGCAAATTTTCGCTGACTTGGCTTCCCCAAACTCTAATTTGCCTCCTCAGTTCAGCAAGACCACTGGGCTCTGTTATGGTTTTCCCAAACAATCTGTAAAAATTGCAATGGTTCTGTAATGGAGGCTGAGTAATATGAAAATTTCCTCCATAACTGAGGGTTCATCTCATTTGTTTCCCTTCCCTCAGGGATCACAGTCCTGTTCTGTCTCTTGTCCAAGGTCTAAAAGTAGTTGTTTCATACCTTTGATCCAGGTTTTTGGTTGGTTATGGTGAGACAGTACTTCCCATTTTTTCATAGGTGGAAGCAGAACCTGAATATATTTTGAAGATAAAGCCAATGGGATTTGATTATGAGTTGGATATATGTTGTGAGAAAAAGAGAGATGTCAATCAAGGATGACTTCAAGTTTTTCGGCCTGAAACTGGAAGGGTGGCATTGCTATTACCTGAGGTTAGATCAGAATTGGGATGGGGGGGGGGGAGTAAAATTAGGAATTTAGTTTTAAAAATGTTAAACTTAAATGCCTATTGAACATCCAAGTGGGGCTGTCGACTTTTCAGTTGGATATAGGAGTCAGGTGTTCAGGTTGGTGATCAGCCTAGAAATTTACAACTGGGAATCGTCTCTCTATAGATGGTATTAGAAGCATGAATCTGAATGAAATCACCAAGTAAGAAAGTGTAGATAGAAAAGTGAAGTCCAAGGACTGAGATCTGGGACACTCCAATATTAAATATTTGGGGAGACGAAGAGGAACCCTGAAGTTGTTTGTGCTAACTCTCCCTCTCCTCTGTCCCCATTCACTCTCACTCCCATAACTGTGCCCCGTTCTGTCTTGCTGATTTTCTGGCTCTGACTTCTGCTGCCCTGTTTTGTCCTGTGGCCATCCCAGTCTGGGCCTGACAGATCAGTTCCAGGACTGATACTGGGCCTCAGAAACTGCTGTAGTCAATCCATGTCCTCAGAGTACTCTGAAGTCATTTGAGATCCATCTGGCTCCATCAGGACTGACTCCTGCCAAAGTATAGGGTGGGAATAAGGCAAACGGCTCATGACTTCCAGAGTGAGCAGCTCCCTTGGCCAGAACCCCTTACCATCTGTGATAATACCTCCCATGTTGAAAGCTCAGAAAAACAGGGAAATAGCAGATATATCATCCTAGACCAAGCCAGTTTCTTCTGCCAAAGATTCTGTCCTGCACAGTATTGCTATGTGGGCAAACTTGGTAGTTGTATTCTATGCCATTGGCCTCAAAATACTAAGTGTGTATTTTCCAAATAGCTCCAATTTCCCCATAGCAATTTATTATTGACTAGATAGTAGTAATCAATATTAACATCATTCATCTAGCCACATGTGAGAAGGATTACATAAGGAATTTTATCATAGTACTATTTATAAAAGTAAAAATATTAGAAATGACCTACATGACTAACAACAGGAGACAGAAGAAGTATGTTGTGGTACACCCGTAATAAAAACACATTAAAATAATTTTGCAGATATGGGAAGATGCTTATAATACATTGCTGATTTAAACTTTTTTTTTTTTTTTTTTTTTTCAGAGAAGGAGAGGAGGGGAGGGACAGAGGGAGTGAGAGAATCCTAAGCAGGCTCCAGCCCCAAGCCTGGTGCAGGGCTCTATCCCACAATCCTGAGATCAGGACCTGAGCTGAAATCAAGATTCGGATGCTTAACTGATTCAGTCACCCAGGCACCCTGATTTAAATATTTTAACAAGGTAGTACAGTGTGGTGTTTAAAAGGACTTTCGAATAAACAGATTTAAAGAGAACTCCATACCTTGAACTCTAACAACTAATGGCTAGGTAGGGAAGGAGGCAAAGGAGACTTAGCAAGATCCGAGTCAAAGATCAGGTCAAAGGTACAAGAAAAGCATTGTGTCATAGAAGGCAGGGGAAGAGGTTTTTTTTTTTTTTTTTTTTTTTTTTTTTTTTAAAGAAAAAAGGAACGGTCATTCAACCATTCAATAGAGTCAAATGCCGAAGAGGCAAGACGAGGATCGAAAGATGACCACTGTATTGACCATGGATATCACTGATGACCATTGCCAGAGCTGTTCAAGTAGGATAATGAGAGTAAAAGCCAGACTGGAGTGGGTTGAAGGGTAGATGGGAGGTGAGAAAATGGAACTCTTTTGAGGAATTCTATTGTGTAGAGGAAGAGAGACAGAAGGCCACAGATAGAGGAAGTACATTCAGGGATTCTTTTTTTATTGAGAGAGACAGGACTTTGTTTAACCATAAGAGGGATCCCATAGAGAGGGAAAGACTGGATACACACAAGAGCAAGATGGGATAAATTACAGATGAGGTTCACGAAAAGGGGAGTGAGGATGGGCTATGAAATATAAGTGGGGGAATTGCTCTTGGTTAGTTAGTAGGAAGGAGGACTCTTCCATTGTAACAGAAAGCAAGAAGTAAGGGTGAATATATGGGTAGGTTTAAACATTTGGTAACACAAAGGAAGGACTCGATGACTTGTGTGGAGGGCATCAGAGGGGTCAGGGGAGTGGGGAAGGTTTGAAACAGTTGTTGATAGGAGTTGATAGGAGTGTGAGCTGACCAGAGACAAGCAGTAAACTTTTAACTACCCTTTTGTTCCATGTGGGGCCGGTGATCCTGAATTGTAGTGGAACCCATCTGCCCGACTGTGAGACTTTCTTCAGTAGTATTTGGGTGCAGGCAAGAAGGAAGCAGGTAGAATGGTTCATCTGTGGTTGGGGTTTAGCCATACAGGACATGAAAATGGTTGCGGGCCTGTGTGGATGGGGATGAGCCAGCCACCCAGCTCTTCTATGGAAGCACAGCCAGAGGGAAATGGGAGGAGGGTGGTTCCTCTGTCCCCACTAAATGAGTTTCTCTGAAGTCCACCTTCCAAACTTCCTGTCCCTGGGAAAGCCTGTCCTTTGTTAGCCTGACAAATTCCCCCACGTAGAGCTCAGCCTCCCATATGCTCTTTGCTGTTTCTGCAGGCTTGATAGGAACAATCCCTTTCAGTTTTCAGATGTGCTGCTTCTTGATCCATACTGTGCTTGTGAGTGCATGGGAGGGACAGGGCTTGACTCCCTGAGGAAGGTCACCGTTAAGCTCTAGTGAGGACAAAACAGCCTTCTTTAATGCTCTACTCACTTGATACTCTGGTGCCAACACTTCCTGTAAGAAGCAACAGGGCTTCTCTTTCCTCTGGCCCTTCGCTTCTGTGGAAAGCAAAATAGCATGGAGCCACTTATTTTCCTCAGGTCTCAGCTTTTTACCCAAGGAGAAGAAACGGGGCAGCCAAGTTATAATTTGTGCATGTGTGACATTCCTAACCTGGTTGCCGGGCCAGAGTTGGCACTGGGAAGGGAAGGGCTAGTGGAATGGAAGGAGTGAGGAAATCAGGTTCCAGCTCCCGCACAGGCCTCAGCTGTGACTTCTGCTTAGAGAGCAGAGGGGAGAGGGTGAACACAGGGTGAGCCATTGCTGGCTCTGCTGAAGAGTGGACAATGGTCCCCAAGTAGACTGGCTTTGGGAACAGGCTGGCCTCGGGAAGAAAGTCACATCCCCACCTCCACCCGACATACATGCTCCAACCAGAAAAAGGCCAACGTGTGTTTGCTGTGTGTCTTTGCTCCCTCTGAGCAAAAGAACCTCGTTTAAATGATAAGCTACTGGCCGGCTGACGAACTGGGAGGTCACTTGCCATTTCTGGGCCCGTTACTTCACCCACAACCTGAGAGTTGAATGGGACGATTTTAAGGCTCTTTCTGACTATAAATCTGATATATTCTGGGTATAAATCTGATCAAACTGGAATGACATCAGATTGTAATTGTTTTATGGGCACTGGATCCTGAGCTCTTAATACATATTGGATGATATACAGAGAGTCCCAGCACTAGTCCCAGCACTGATCCCAGAGGAAGGGGTCTGAGGAGAGAGAATAATTTAGGATGGCTCCACCTTAAAGAACGTGTTGAACACCATGGCTCTGACTCTACTTTTTAGGCCCCAGTCTCCTCAACTGTTAAAGAGACTCTAAGCCTAGAAGATCTTTAAGATGCAGTTCTGATTTTCTGTGTTGCATGTCTCTGTCCTCAGGTAATTTTGGGCCCCAATGTACTTACTGAACTATTTGCCTGGCACGTGTGCAGTGCTATAGTGGGACATGATCCCTGTCTCAAGGAGCTCACCATAGATTTTTAAAAATACGAAGCCACACACTTAGGAAAGTATGGTATAACATGAAATATCATCCATGGCTAAATGTATAACACAGAGACCCATTTCTGGGCATGTTGCAGGCTGGAGGAGCCACAATTAAGCTTGCTTGCTCCATGGCCTTCTTCTACATCAGTTCTCAAAAGGGGCTTTGTGGGTGTCAGCCTGCTGGGTTCAGTTCTGGCTTCACCACCTGCAAACTTCAGGGAAGTTACTCAACTTTTATAAGCTGTAAGGTCAGTTTCCTGATCTTCAAGATGGGGCTAATAAAAGGACTCCCTTGCCATGTTGTTGTAAAGATTATATGAATTCTCAACAACTGGGTACAGAGAGAATGTACCTCAACATAGTAAAGGCCATATATGACAAGCACACAGCTAATATACTCAACAGTGAAAAGCTGAAAGCTTTTTCTTTAAGATTAGGAGTAAGACAAGGATGCCCACTCTTACACTACTTTAATTTAATACAGTGTTAGAAGTCCCAGCCAGAGCAATCAGGTGAGAAAAAGAAATAAAAAGACACGTGATTCAGAAAGAAAGAAGTAGAACAGTCTCTATTTGCAGATGACATGATATTATATATAGAAACCCCAAAGCCTCCACCAAAAAAACTGTAAGAATAAACAAATTCAATAAAGATGTAGGAAACAAAATATACAAAAATCAGTTGTGTTTCTATACACTAACAATGATCATAGGGAACTTAAGAAAACAACCCCATTTACAGTTGCATCGAAAGAATAAAATACCCAGGAATAAATTTAACCAAGGAGATGAATGATCTGTATGCTGTATATTATAAAACACTGATGAAAGAAATCAAAGAAAACATAAATAAATGGAAAGATATTCCACGGTCATGTGTTAGAAGAATTAATATTATAAAAGTGTCCGTACTACCAAAGGGAAGCTACAGATTCAATGAAATTCCTATCAAAATTCCAATGGAATATTTCACATAAATAGAACAAACAATCTGAAAATTTGTATGGAACCACAGAAGACTCCAAATAGCCAAAGAAATGTTGTAAAAGAAGAACAAAGCTGGAAGCATCACACTTCTTGATTTCAAACAAAATTACAAAGCTATAGTAATCAGAAACAGTATGGTATTGGCATAAAAAGAGACACATAGTTCAATGGGAACAGAATAGAGAACCCAGAGATAAACCCATGCATATATTGTCAATTACTATTTTCAACAAAGGACCCAAGAATATATAATGGGGGAAAGGACAGTATCTTCAATAAATAGTGCTAGGAGAACTAGGCAGTCTCATGCAAAAGAATAAAACTAGACTCCTATCTTACGCCATACACAAACGTCAACTCAAATAGAGACTTAAACATAAAACCTGAAACCATAAAAGTGCCAGAAGAAAACATAGGGGCTAAGCTCCTTTATGTCAGTCTTGGCAATAATTTCTTTGGATTTGACACCGAAAGCAAAGACAACAAAAGCAAAAAAACTTAGTAGGACTACATCAAACTAAAAACTTTCTGTCTACAAAGGAAACCACCAACAAAATGAAAAGGCAACCTACTGAACAGTAGAAAATATTTGCAAATCATATATAAGGAGTTAATATCCGAAATATATGAAGAACTCATATATCTCAATAGCAAAAAACAAAAAACCCAAACGATTAAAAAAAAAAATGTCAGAGGAACTGAATAGACATTTTTACCAAAGAACACATATAGATGGCCAATAGGTACATGAGAAAGTGCTCAACATCACTAATTATCAGAGAAACGCAAATCAAAACCACAATGTGCTATCACCTCACACCTGTTACTGTTAGAATGGCTATCATCAAAAAGACAAGAGAAAACAAGCATTAGTGAGGAGGTAGAGAATAAGGGAACCCTTGTACACCGTTGATGGGAAGGTATATTGTTGTAGCCACTATGGAAAATAATATGGAGGTTCCTCAAAAAAATTTTAAAAAAGAACTCCCATTCAATCCAGCAATCCCACTGCTGGGTATTTATCCAGAAGAAATGAACAGGATCTTGAAGCAGTATCTGCACTTCCATGTTCATTGCAGTATTCACAATAGTCAAGGCATGGAAATGATAAAAGTGTCCATCAACAGATGAATGGATAAAAATATGAGATACACACACACACACACACACACACACACACACACACAGAGGAATACTATTCGGCCATAAGGAAAAAGGAAATCCTGCATTGCGGATGGACCTCGAGGGCATTTTGCTAAGGGAAAAAAGTGAGACAGAGAAAGACAAATACTGCATGTGGAATCTAAAAACTAAAAAAGGAGAAGAAAAGTCAAACTCAAAGAAACAGAGTAGAAAAGTGGTTGCCAGTCTGCGTCAGAAAAGTTCCCCTAGTGTAATGATAATGTCTCCCTTATGCAGTGATGTCCAAGACTGTCACAGAGAGATAGGTGGCAGTGACAGAGAAGGAGCCCATACCTGTAGCCATCACTGGTTTGATTCTTAGACTGGCATGAACCAGAGGTGTGCAGGCGGGGTGGGGGGTAGTGTCAAGTGAAGGAGGCAGAGTTCCCCCTGGGCTCCAATCACTGTTGTGTTGTAGAGTTCTTGAGTTCACGGCAAACCACTCAAACCTGCTGGATCCCAATTACTTTATTTCTTAGGGGGTTTTAATACAAGAAGAGAAAATCTTGAATTCCTAAGAAGAAATCCCAGGAAATTAACAGGGTTTACTTTTTAAGAAAAGGGGGAAGTATAGAGGAAGTCAAGGTATTAATGGGGATTCATCTAGAGTCCAGACTTGGGAAGCCTTGAATGGATCTAAGGGAGGATGGAGGGATTAAGGCAACTGGACTTACAATTAAAGAGCCACAAGCATCTTCAGGGCAGAGTCTTTGGACCTATCTGTACAGTAGCAACTAACCCGAAGGCTTGTCCTAACACCTCTCAGGGCCCATTAGTGCAAGCTGCTAGAGCCCTGTGCTCATGGAATCACAGGTTTGACCTCTGTGTATATGTGACCGTTCCCATATTAGACTGAGCCCTCGCCCCAGTCAGTAGTCACACATGTACTCACCAGGGACACATGGGGGATTGGCTGAAAGAGTACAGGTGGATCCCCACCTTTGGAATCTAGCTCCAAGTACACTCTAGCTCTAACTACACACCTTGATACCTCAGGTTTGGAGCAGTGTTTGTATGTATCCTGCATGTCATTGTCATTTCATAGTAATTTTAAAAGAACATGTGAGCAGTGAGAGAAGACAGGATTCACTCCTGAGGGCCATTATGCTGAGGCACTAGCCTAATGGGTTGACCAACTGGCCTGACTGGCAATTCTCCTTCAGGAAGTAAGTACTCAGAATTCTCGATCTTTGAGGAAACCACAGAGCTCTTCTTTCTTGAGGGCTCCCTGGGCATCTCAGCCAGACCTGAGGGGCTGGTCATCCAGGCTCACAGTGAGAACTGTAGCTGAGTGTCAAGCATGCAGAACTGGAGGGCTGGGCCTGTGACGGCAGGTCCCAAAATAAGGTGCCAAGCCCTACTTCTCACTTTCCCCTTGCGCCCTGTGAGATGCTGGCACTGCCTTTGGAGCCATTACTCAGCAGCCTGAATGTACAGAAATAGGTCTAGTGCACTGACCCAGCAGGCCATGGTTCTTTCCTCTGGCAGGGTCCTGTCCTGAGGTGGTAGGCCCAGGCAGAGCCATGTGGGGATGTGACCTGGCCTCTCCCTCTCACTTCCTGTCAGGCAGTAATCCTACCACAGGACTGGGCTTTACTTAACTGTTTCTAGGCCATTGAACATGTATCTCCTTGCCTCTGGACTATACAGTACATTAACTGGTTAACATACTTCCTTATCCTCCCCATCTTTTCAATACACACTCTTTCCACCTTCTTATCCTAAATGAAAACCTGACTTGCCTTGTCTCTCTGACTTCTCCAGAGGAGGCCGCTTCTCTACCTCCCCTGATTTTCAAGGTCAGGAGAACCACCTGCCATTCTCTTGAGTTTCCTTTGTTTCCCCAGACCATGCTTCTCCATCCCTCTTGGGCATACCATCCCATCTTACTGGCCACCTTGTCCATTCAACTGTTTACTGATTTTTGGCATTCTTTTTTCCTCCTCAGTGGCTTAACGCCTGCCTCATAGCTTTCCTGGCCACTTCAACCCTGAGAGGTAAAGGGACCCTTCAGATACCCTGGATTCACCATCATTCTGAAAACTACAAATGACTAAATTCTGACCAACCCATCACTCACTGTGATGAGCATAATTTAGACATAGGCATCAGAATGGTTCGTCACTTCAAATTCTCACAGCCCTACTTGGACCATACCCTACTTAACTTCTTTCTACCTGCCAAGGTGGTATTTCTTCCTCATCTGTTCACACTTCGCAGAATCTCTCTCTTCAGCTTCATGTCCAGCCTGGACCTACTGGTCCACCCATCATTTCCAGGGTGTTCATGGATCCCTTTCTTTATACTTCCCTGGGTCCTTTCTTGCTGACTTCCTAAATTGGCTAATCTCTAACTCCGCTTTCTTTGCCTCTGCTCCCAGATTGCTGAGTTCTGCGGGAAATTTATAATTTCTGTGCTGTCTGAGCCCTTGACAAACCAAACGTGTTTGGTTGGATCCTGTTAAGATCACGTGTGTCTCTCTTCCCCACCATCTGTTCTTCAAGGTGGGAATTTTGGCACCCCAGAACAGCTATACAAAGTTAAAACTTAGCACATGCCTGGCACTTATCTAGGCACTTTATACATACCAGCTCATTTGACCCCTACCCAATGACAACGAGGAAAATACTGTGAATGCTTCTCTCAGTTGGTGAGGAAACTGGGGCTCAGAAAGATTCAATAAATTGCAGAAGACCACAGAATTAGCAAGTGGCAGAGTCAAAATTAGGGAATCTGGGTGGGACATTATACTGTGTCTCATTGTGAGATGATCATAAACTTTGCACTAAGTCTGTTGACTTTTATCAGAGCTCCTGTTGCAGTCCAGCAATCTTTTAAATCAGCCCTTGTTCACTACTAATTGGATGCAGGTGTATTTCAACTCTATTAATTTTTGGTCAATTTCGATCAGAGACAAAAGGCATCGCCTCAGAAGTCCTGGTGAGCATTTAGAATCTCAGGATATCCTCTTATTTTCTCCTGCTTCACTTCTGATTGAATCAACTCCCATACAGCTTCCCTCTGGACAACATATATCATAACCCTGGGTCCTTCTGACTATTTACCAGGGCTGCAGTATCCTGGTCTCCATTCACTAGGGAGGGGAGAAGACACTGTAATTCTCATAATGGTTATGTCAAGCCATTTTCATGTGAACTGGCTTTGGAGGCTGGGGACTTAAATCCCTGCTCTACTACTTATTAGATTCTATGGGCAAATGATTTAAACTCAGAGGTTTAGTTTCTTTTTCTGTAAAGTGGGGATAATAATAATCCCCTTAAAGGGTTGTATTTATTAAGGAGCCTAGTGTACAGCCTGCCACAGATCAGGCGACTCAAAGTATTTGTTCCTTTACTTCTCTTCTCCATACCCTCCTTTCACCTAGCCTATACATTTACTCCATCTTTCCCACCCACAGATCTTTTCCTGACCATAGCCAGCTCTCCAGTATCTACCCTTTCTCATTTCTCTTCTCAGCTAGACTCCTTGGAGAGTAAACTGTATTGGCTATCTCCCATTTTCTCCCTGATACTGCCCCCTGGTTCCAATATGACCCCTCTACATGATCAAATGCAATTGACATTATTTGTTCTTCATCTTGCCTGACTTTATTCAATTTTATTTCCTGAAACTCTATCCTGACCATCTTTTCCTAATATGACTCCTTCTCACTTACTTCTGTCACCTCTTCTTTCTTTAATCACTCCCAAATGCTGGCTTTTCTCCACATGGATGGTTCTCCCAGAAACATCGGCATGGCTTGGGAACCTGTTAGAAACGTAGACTTCAGGTTCCACCTCAGACCCCCTGAATCAAAAACTGGTGGGGGTACTCACTCAAGTTTGAGAACCACTGTGCATTTTCTCTGGCTAATATCTATGAGCTCCCTTTTTAACTATTCTTTTCCTACCTAATACTACAAAAATTCTTTCCACTCCAGACAATGCCCCAGAGCTCCAATTATATACATACGACTACCTATGGGGCATCTCCACTGTCTGACCATTTGATGTCTCCATAGAAAATAACCTCTCATAATCCTATCATTTCCATATCGCCTTTCCCCAAATGATATCACCATTACCCAGTTGCCATGCCAGGATCCTGGGATTCACGATTCCTCTTTTACCCACCTAAGAAAACACTAGTTTGCCATTTCAGGAGTATCTCTCAAATTGGCAATGTCCTCTTATTGGCACCATCATTACTTTACTTCAGGCCCATCCTCCTCACTGCTTGGATTACTAGTCTCCTTCTACTTGGGTCACTGAAGTCTGGTCCCTTTCCAATGTACCCTCCACACTACCAGAATCATCTAAAATAAAAATTGGATTGGGCTGATCCCCTGCTTAGTCATTCCGTGGCTGTCCAAGGTCTTTGAGATAAAGTTCAAACTCAGTATGGTGGCACAGTAGGGGTGGTTATGCCCTGACCCCTGCTTGCCTCTGCAGCCTCATCTCCTGCTGGTTCTTTATGTGTTCTCTCTGCTCCAGCTCTAACAGGAAACTGGAACTACTTAAGAGTTCCTCAGACAGCGACTCTTTCTCACACCCTCAAACCGTTGTTCATGCTATTTTGCTACTTCCTTTGTGAGGAATGTCCTTCCTTCACTTACCATCTGGAAAAAGTTCTTCTCTAGGCCACGGCTCAGTCAGCTTTGGTATGAAAACCTGAATGTGCAGGCTCAGTCTGAAGTGCTCCCACAGCCCCCATGTCATGCCTGCATCAGAACCCTTATCACGCTGTGCTCAGTGCTCTTGTTGCCCTACGTACGTGGGAGCAGCTTGAGGACAGGCCTGTATATTATCTTTATTTAGTGCAATGCTTGACACACAGTAGGTATTCAGCAAATAGCTGCTTAGTATGAAAAGACTGCTTTCTCTTTTGAAATCTACATTTACTGCTGTTTCCTAACTGCCCCTATCCTTTCATTCCCAGACACAGTTCAGCCTTATTATGCTACTGAAAAAGCTCTTGAGGACAAAAATGTGCTGGCTTTATTTCTCATCTTCCTAACTTCTCGGCAGCAGTGAACCACCTATTTCTCAAAAAGTTCTCTTCCCTGGGTTCCTCAACTGATGCTTTTTGAATTTGCTTTACTTTATGGTCTGCATTCACACTAGTTCCCTTCTTCATGTTTGTTGCAACTGCTCTGCATTACAGCAAGTACAGGGGTGGCTGCTGGTGGTGGTGGGATTCGTACAGTGACATGCTGGTAGCTGGCTCCCTGGGAGAAAAAGGCCCTGATTTGTGGCTTTTGTCTATTCCATGGTGTAAGGACTCTCATCAGGACTGATTTCAAGCCACCAACATTTTAATGACCAGCTCACAACATCCCCAAGTATTTAATAATTGGCTCTCACGAGCATACCACTGGGTATGCAGAGATGAGTAAGACCAGTCTGACATCCAGGAGGACACAATCTGGTGGAGAGAATATGGAAATAATTATAAGACAAATGTGATAAGCACTATTGAGGGCATTTAAACAAGGCACCATGCATGGGGCTGAGTGGAAGGCTTAATTAGGAAAATCTGTTAATACCTCCTATAGGAATGTAGGAGGGTTTGAACTGAACCTTAAAAATGGTATGTAGAGGAATGGCTAGTAGAGCAGGAAGACTGGGGCTCAAAGAATGCGGGGTACCAGAATGGATTCTGTCACTAGTTTTGTGACCTTAGTCAAATTGGTTAACTTCCCCAGGCCAGTTTCTGCATCTTGAAAATAAAAATTTGATTTCCATGGCCCATCCTGCCTGGATTTGATGATACTCCTTGGGAAAAGAAAAATATGAGTGGGGGAAGAAGGTAAAAGGAAGAAATATACTTGGTGCGAAGCTTTTTGGAGGCCAAATGCTGCAGGAATCTCTCTTCTAACTATTTCTCCTTGCTAACTCCTGGCTCAGTCCCAATTAGGAAAATCCCAACCCCATGTCTGTGTGATTGCACAAGTTTGCTGAAGACTCAGTTCTTGTCTTTTCACTTGAATGAATTTAGCGAATCCTGACAGTATATGTGGATGCAAGTCAGTTCATCCTTCTGTGTTGAGGGAACAGAAGATTTTCTTTTCCTTAGAAAGTATTAAAAAGATCCCACAGATCTCCCTAGGAACTTATTCCATTTGAATAATTGTTATTATCAAATCTATCTAGAATTTCCCCATCCCCACTTCTTGCCTAATCTTAAGAACTACCTGATCTTCATTCCTTTTCAAAAACCTTTAAAAACATCATGAATCATAAAACAGATAGAAATAAGCATAAAACATAAATGTAAGACATAATTATAAAGCAAACACCCAGGTAACCACCAAGCAGGGGAAAAGAGAACCTTGCCATAACCTAGGAAGTCCTCCCTGTGCTATTTCCCAAGTACAAACTTCCAGAGGGATCCACTATCTTGATTTATTGTGATAATGATCTCTGTTTTGTCTTTCACCACCCATGAATGTATCCTTCAATCCTACTTCAGTGTTGCATTTTTTGTTAATACTTGATATGAAGAGAATCATACTGTGTGCATTCCCTTGTTTCTTGCTTCTTTTGTTCACCATTCTCACATTCATTCATGTTGTGTGTAACTAGTTTATTCTTTCTCATTTCATGGTTACACAGTGTTCTTCCATGAGTATCCCAGTTTACCAATTCTACTGTGGATGGATATTTGGGTTGTTTCCAGCCTTTGGTCAGTATAAACAACGCTGCTCTGAACATCTTCATTATGTCCAGCGCATGTGGGCTTCCCTAGGGTACAGGGGTAGAATCATTAGGTCACAGGGTATGTATATCCTCAACTCTATTCTTCATTCTTTCCCTTTCTCTTTAGTGAGCATGCCTTTCTCTTTTTCTTTTCTGAAGAATTTTAATTTCTGTGCCTTTGTTCCTGTCTTTCTAACTTTCAATCATCTTTGTTAATTTTATGTTCTTATAATACTTATTATCAGTACTGATTCTAGCATCTAACCCTGTATATCACCTTCCTCCAGTAGTTGAAAATGGTGTCCTCTCCACGAAGTAAGATTATTTCATTTATTACTCAAAGAGGAAATGTATCTGGAACATTGCGAGAGTTCTTCTTGTTTGAATGTATGCAAAATAGAAAGCATGTATTTGATTAATAGAGGGCCAGGAACAAGTTTCTTTCTCTGAGGCATTATAGTATGGGAATTAAGACTGTGGGCTTTGAGTCAGACCAAATCCACAAGCTGCCACTGTTTGTCCTTGGGCTACTTAACTTCTTTGTGTTTTAGTTTCCTCATCTGTCAAAATGTGGATAACAAATTATATCCACTTATAGGGTTACTGTGTGCATTACATGAAACAACCTACAAGTTTGATCAAAAGAGGTTTATTAACTTGGTCTTTAGGGAGAAAGACAAGGAAAGAGACAGGCTTTCAAAATGCCTGCAAGTTATGTACTGAGGATACATATTACGAGTTTGTCTCTGGTGTTTATACTGGGCCTAAACACTTTTCCCACTCCTCTTTCTGGAGCAGCTGGCCAGGATAGGTAAGTAAGACGCTGCCAATGGCCACAGAAAGGAGTGAAGTGAATTGGCCCATTTGGGAATCAAATCCACAACTGACTTTAAGCACTATTCAACTGAGTTCAGTGGGCAACATAACATGAAAAAGGAGAAAGTGAAGGGGACTAGAAATACTGTCAGAGTAAACAGAAGGCAAGAGGGCACTATAGAATAACTCAAACTAACAAACTGCCCTAAATGGCATCCTCTCTTTGCGAAATTTATTGTACAGGAGAGCTGGCTGTAATGGAAACCACTCCTAATCATCAAAAAACCACATTCTAATTTTCCTTATCTTCCCAACTCTCCATGTATAATTCTAGACTTTGTTGCTTACATCTCTTGGTTTTAGGATATAGTTTTTCAAAGCTAGAAACTTAATTACAGGTTCAAAACTTCAAGGCCAATACCTAATGGTCTAATTAGGGAGCTGAGAAATGTTTAGCATAACCACCCTCCTTCCTGCCCCTACCCTGAAGTTATTAATGTTCACTTCAAACTGTTTGCTAGTCAACCTGATTTTTGGACTCTGAGTCTCTTACTCCTACATAAAGCTATCTAAATTTAGTAAGGCTTTTGAGGAAGCAGCATTTCCAACTTGACATTAACTGGTGGGCCAAAAATGACCCATTACAGAGACAACAATCCCTACTGGATTTTAATTTTAATTATTTCAGTTCCTGTACCACTATGAAGTTATTTCACAGTTACACTGTAACTCTATTATGCTTCTTATTAAATAATTCTTGGAAAATTGTGACTGCATGGTAGGTTATGGAAAAAAGGTGGAAGAGAAATCAAAAAGGGGAAGAATGGTTCTGAATGATTATTAAATGATGTGGTGTGACAATATTTGCTAACTTCATGTCAACATAGCAGGGCCAGATAATTTATTTATAGTTTACTGTTTCAGTAACATATATTATCTGGTAGTATATTGCTGGGGAAAGGGCTGATTTGTATAATTTTACGCTATGACTTGAAAAGTGAGTAGGCTGATAACAGGAAAACAAAAAGCAGCCCTTAACATCTTCATTTGAATTGATAGTTTTGGGACCAACCCACGAAGGGGGCTGAGCATGGTGGGACTATCTGTTTGCAGAGGTGCAGATGCCAGCTCCTAAGAAGAGAACGCAACATTCTGTAAGTTCCTGTAAATCTGGAAACCTGGGTCTTGAACAGTAGCAGTGGCAGCATAATTTGTTGCTCAGATGCTAAGTGAAACCCCAGTGTTGGGTTTGTCCACCATAATGTCAAAGAAACCTCCATGGCTGGTACTTTGGCACTGATGTAACACTGGCAACAGGTATTATTGGCAACAAAAAGAAGCCCAGGGAAGAATCTCATTAAGTGAGAAAGAAGACTCTAGAGTCTACACATTACTTCTCAACCAAATGTTTGAATCTTGCATCCTACAAAATCAGAGCTACTAAGAGAGCAACATGGCCTGCTTTGAGCTTCATCTCTTATGTGCCTACTCACTGGCCATGGAACACAATAGCTTAACAAGTGATCAAGAGTTGGCACTAAAGGCTAGCCAGCTGCAGCTTCCTCCTCAAGGGTGAACACATGTTAAACAATGTAGCAGAGCTGGGGGCAGTGGTCAGGAAATGGGAGGGTGGGCTCCGTGTGAGCAAATGCTTTGGCTTGCTTAGGAGTCCAGGATACAGATTTGCAAATTATAACCTCTTTGAACACTGGCTGAGACCACATATGAAATAACCTCTGTAATTTTAATGGGTACTTGGTAGGTAAGAATCATGAATCTCAAACACCTACGGAACTGGGGTTGTTTTTTGTTTTGTTTTTCTAGAGGTCTACTTGCTCCTTTTAAAAAGTGCTAGGACTGGGAGGCTCAGGCAATACTGAAAAAAAAAAAAAAAAAAAAAGAAGCTTCCCCGGAGACTCTTATTTAGCTCCCATACCTTTCAGGACATGGCTGTAGTGGAATGGGAATGAACAGGACTGAGTTAGCACTGAAAAGTTGAACCTTTATGCCCATTTATCAAATTAAGGATAGAATTCCTTCTCTCCCTATCTTGAGACTAATAGCTAACAGTAATTGTTCAATAAACGTTAGCTATTATGTGCCAGGCACTGTCCCAAGAGCTATATTCGTGTGATAACCACACAATCCCATTTTATAAATGAGAAAACGGATTCACAGAGAGGTTAAGGACTTGCCCAAGGTCACACAGCTAGGGCTTGGATTCAAAGCTAGGCAGTTTGACTATAGAGATTATGCTTTTAACTATTATTCATAATATTATAAAGAATATGATAAAAACATGCATGAGAAAAGCATTTTACTTTGAGAAGTTCAGGTGCTCTAAGCAGCTGCTGAATGAAGTTCCCAGAGGGAAGAGTCTGCATTGCATCTAGATAGCACTTGCCATATTATTAGGTGCTCACAAACAACTCCACTCAAAGGACTTGAAAATCTGATCTTTGCCTGTTTCTCTCAAATGCTGACTTTACCCATTGAAGTGCCATAGGTAAAGTGACTCCTTTGACAGCAAAAAATAAAGAGAAGAACTCTGCAGACCAGGTGCCTCACACAGGGCTTGGCACCCAGGTGATGAATAAAATGTTGACTGAATTGAAAGCCTTCCAATCAAAGGCATTTTGAAATGTGCTATTCATAGTCCATAAAATGGCTTGAATACAAATTATTTAAATGTCAGAACAGGAAGGGGCATGTGGCAAGTTAAGGAAATTAAAGAGAAATGAAATATAAATGGAATACTAAACCTTTGAAATTCAAAATAAAGAACCTGGTTATATATCCTTGAAATCCTCTTTCTTGGCTTAGCTGGGAAATGGGAGGGATAAGGTTTGGGGATGGAACAAGCCTATTCTTTAATAATATAATACTTCTTATTTGTGTACTATGTACTTGTTATAAGCCTACTGATCTGAACAAGCTGCTTAATATGCTCAGGTGATTTTTTGAAAAGGCTGACTTCACCCTACATCATTCCCTAACGACCCTCGTGGTTTTTTAGCAGGCACTCAAACATAGCTCAGAAATAACACAGATTTTTCTACCACTTTAGACAACAAAATGAATCCCTTATAACAAGCTGGGCTTGTATTCCTAGCACCAGATCTAATGAAGCATTAGACTCACCTCATGTCCAACGTAATGTTGTGTTTGGCCTCCCTATAACTTTCAAACAGTATCTAAAGCACTAATGCATAAAGCAGGGTTTTCCATAATTCCCAAGAATTTAATGACTGGTTATTTCATGATGTGGCTTGATCCAAACCTGGGGCAGCCAAAGAATCTCCTATGAAGACCTGTTGAGAAGTAGTGAGACTTGATGAGCAAGAGCTCACTGGGTCCACATTCAGCCCTTTAATTGCCATAAGGAGGACAACAACTCAGTTTCCCCAGCATAACATTCTCACCCAGTCTCTCTTCTGATGCACATCTGTACAATGCTGTGCATGCTACCTAGCTGTGGAACTGATCCTACAAGACTACTTATCCTTTCTTTGCTTTAAGAGCTGTGTGAAAGGAAGTCTACACCCTCTTGGGACTAGAAAAAGCAGACAAACAGACCTGAGAGCAGCAGTTTATCTGCTATGATAGGCTCTCAAAAGCACATGTTGCCCTGATACGTGACCTATACAAGATCATGACCATAGGCTAATTCCAAGGTGGGGGTTAAAGCAACACAAACAAACTTTAAAAAGTTATCTCCAGGCATCCACATTGCACAGCTGAAGATTTAAAAAATGATTCCTATACAGGGTGTTCCAAAAGTCTTTTAAGCTATTAGGGCTGGAGATGGGGTGGTGAGCTAAACTTGCCCTCTGCCAGTCCAACAGAGGTAGCTACAGATGGTCTTGATTTATCATCAGTTAAATGTGCAGCCCAGATTAAAGGAAACATTTTAAAGGACTAATTAGTCAACCCTCACAAAAGTAAATTAAGGGGCTGTGTTGAAACAGCCAAAGGAAACTCTAATACAGCACTGTAGCAATAATGCTTGGAGTCTATTCAAATGGAAAAGCTTGGGCTGGAAATACTTGTTTAGAAAAAGAACTACATCACTCCACCCTACTTCATCAAGTAACCCAAGCCATCTTAAACACTCAAGGTCTGACCAAGCAAGACGTTTTTTGTTAAAACCTCTTTCAGCTTGAGCTAGATCATATTCTTGGGGAAAAAAAAATTTTATTCAATGAACAAGTAGAAGGGATTCTTGATTACTACTATGGTTCTTTTGTGTAGACTGCTTCTAGGTTAATGCAAAAAGCTCAGAAAAGGATATCAGATAAGGTAAAAGGCTTTATTATTCAGGATCAGCTCAAAGTCTGACACTGACAGAGGCAGGAATAATTATTATCTCATTACATTTGACCTTTGGCACCCATTTGAAGTACTAGTTTTCCAAGTGGGACATGTTACAGCCAGTAGACTTTCAGCACAGTTTCTATCAGCCACATTTACCCCAATTTTACTCAGTAGAGCTGTTAGGTGATGTTCAAGGATACAAAGAATATAATTATCTACTTTAGTTATCCTTCCCCCCCCACCCCCCACTGGCTTTCAAAGCAAGAGACAGGTAGCATTATTAGCAGATATGGTCATAAATAACACCTTTCCACAGCCTAACATTAAAAAATCAAACACTAATTATAAGTAGAGTTTCTAAATATTCAGTTAATGCTATGGAGTGCTTTGTTTCAAAAACAGCAATTCTGTGGCTTCTCTATTTTTCTCCTTGCATAAAAACATGGAGAATCCAAGTTTGATTCACATACGCAGTTCTGGTTGGTACAAGCTTAACTTATAGGAATCAAAAGAATTAAAATTTGTCATTAAGAAGAGATTTTAAAATTATGACAAAAATATGAATAAAATCTACATTATTTCTCAGGGATATGGATAAAATGAATCAAGTTTCATGATTGCTAGGGGATTTTCTTCCAAGGACATAGTACTCAGAAAGTACATGGAGCTTGTGTCTATGAAGTTATAAAGGGGAAAAAGAGAAAACAACAGTTCGTTTCAAGATGATTGATATGTACCTGCTGATTAAAGGGAAGATGTTCAAAATATTTTGCAAATTATTAACTTAGAACCAATCTAAACACCTTCTATGTTAAATATTTAGAGAAATTTCCATGACTTTTCAGCTCAGGGATATAATAGAGGGTTACTGTTTTTTATGTCTATGAAGAGAATCCAAAAAATCAAGTTAAAGCCAAGAATTGTTTTTTAGGTTCTGGATTTTCAGTTTAGAGCTATGTTCTTTTATGAAAGTACAAATAAGAAATCATTACTTTTTCTTAAATACGATGACTTGTATTTTTAAAAAGTTGCAGCCCCTAGAGAACTGAATTCAAGTTGAATTCAAACCCCAACTTTAATGTATGACTATTGATTTTATAAATATCTTTGTCTAGTAAATGGCAAAATTGTAACCTCTTATAGAACATGATGTTGGGTTGGTACCATAGTAAATTACTTAGTAAAAATAGAAGAACCTTAAGTCTCATATGGGAGATATATTTGGGGGAAAAAAGACAAGCAAAGGTTTCTAGTGTTGTTCTCCTAGTTTCTCCAAACAGTTGACATTTATCACTGCTCTTAAAAAAAGATGATTTTAACTTAAGAGACTGTATTTTAACACTGAACACTGAATCAAGATCAATGTACTTATCTGAACATCACATTTTTACACATACTAAAAAAAAAAAAAAACCTCCCAAAAGTGTAGTGAAAAGATTATATAAATTTTAAATGAAACTATATTTGTTTGAGGCAGCACAGATCCAGAGGTCCCCAGCAGAAGACTTCTTCAGCACCCGGCCTTCACAGACAGGCCCCCTGCTGTGACCAGGAGATACTTTCCACTGTGCACCCACAGTCTCAGAGTAGCAAGAGACAAGTCTCGCTTTTTGCCTCTACAAGCTGGGATTCATTATTGTAGAAAAGAGGCATAATTTAAAACGTGAAGACTACTCATTCAAAAAGTTACAGAGTGATAAACTTACTTTATGGAATTAAACACAGCATTCATCCCAAGGAAGCTGCATATAAGCTATGGTAGTAGAACCAGAGTGGGTAAACTTCAGAGTTGAAAGGATTTTCTCTGAAAATGAAAAAAACGGTAGCTTTCTTAAAGATTAGAGTTAGAGAATCACTCTGTTATATTTTTTGTCTTGTTTTAATGGGCCAAAGTTCAGTTAACTCACTCAGATTAGAATCTATAATTCTGTTGACTGTTCGGGACTGCAGTAGTCATCTTGGGATTTTCTATGGAAGTATGTACAGATTTTCCTCATGGAGCTGGGAGTAATAGTGACCTAGAAAAAGAAAGTTTAGATTTCAGAGATTTTCTAAGATAAAGTTCAGCTGTTAACTTCAGCAAGTTCTCACTAAAGGGTATTTTAAACTGCGATGCCTAGAAATTTGATCATTTAGTCAGTCAGCTTTCAGTCCCAAATATTTTGATGGCAATGTGTCTTTTGGCTGATTTGTACTGAATTTAATAAAAATTAAATAGACAGTATGCAAGGATGGAAGGGATAGATTTTTCATGTGAACATAAAATATTTACCAGTTAAACCTCCAAATAGGAACCAAAGGTTGTAATAACCATCCTCCTTGAAATAAATGAGTAAATCACCCTCCCAAATTTACAAATGGGATAGCGATTCAAATGGCAGCTGTACCCTCTTTTGAAGAAATCTACATTATCATCATGCACATAAAGCAGAAAATTCTTTTAAAGAAACTTTAGCTTCAAAGACTGAAATTATAAAACCAGAAATATATGGGACCAGCACACTATTTTTAAAAGCCTTTAAAATTCACACATTAGTGGAAACAATTCTGCATTGAAATTATTTTTCTGCTAACACACAGCTGAGACCAGTTCCTCTGGAAAAAAATAAGAATTTTGGTTAGGGGCAAAAAACAGATACGGTGATAATTTTGAGAGAAGAAAGGAAAGACTCCTTATAGCTATTTTTTTTTTCATGTTCTATAGCAGGGTCTTGATTGGAGCTTGTGTTTGAAGTAATCTTTAAAATATTTCTAGTTTATTCTCCCTCTAATTATGGGATAGGCTTCATGACAGCAGGAGGGTGATATGAACACATATTAAACTAGAACTGGCCTGAGGTTATCCAGCTTCTGCCTTTTAGATTCTTGGATTGGATTTTAATCATTCTACCACCTTCTCCTTAACACAGTGCAGGAGCTACTGTGAAGCACAGCAGAACCTTCCTTAACCCGTCTTGGCTTAACTTGCAAACTGATTACCTGAAAGCTTTTTAGTTCTTTTGACTGGTGCCCATATTCACCCAATGCTCATAGCTACTTCCCCCTCCACCATTAATAATGAGTCACCTGCTTTCCGAGGTTCACAAACCTATTTTCTGCCAGCAATACATGTTTTTGAAATTATTTAACTTAAATTTATGCCAGTCAATGAAATGAGTCCTAAAAAGGTAAGTGAAACTAAGCTGAATGTTTTAAAAGTATAGATATAGGTGAATTATCAAAAATATTGGTGTGAGCAAGATAACTCTAAAAAAGATTGGGGAAAATCATAAAAATCTGGAAGGATTCTGCATTTAAATTGCTTTGTAAGTATTTAAGTTTCACTGTATTTTAAATAATCATAAACTGTAATTACAAACTGGAAATCTATTTGTGGATGTTGGCATCTTGCCCGTGAATGTCAGCTTTACCTATAAAAAGGGGAGGGAACCTATAAAAAGTGGTGGCCAGGAGCTGGGAAAAATAAAAAGAAAAGATGGGGGTGGGTTGGGGAGGGAATAATATCAAACAAAGAAGAGGGAGGGTATCTTTGAATTGATATACTAGAGGATGATGAAGGCTTTGAGGAAACAAACAACAGGGCTGAGGGCTATGAACCTTGATGAAAGGTCTTTTTTTTTTTTTTAATTAATTTATGTATTTGAAAGAGAGGGAGAGAGAGAGTGAGAGTGTGCGCCCTCAAGTTCAGGGGGAGTGGGGAAGGGGGCTGTAGGTGCAGAGGGAGAGAAGCAGACTCCCCGTTCAGCAGGGAGCCAGGAGGGCTGGATCTCAGAACCCTGAGATCATGCCCTGAGCCACAATCAAGAGTCAGAAGCTTAATGGACTGAGCCACTCAGGCACCCCTGGACTTTGACAGAAGGCATTTTAATGGGAGGAAATAGGGTTGCTAGATAATAAAATACAGCAACACCCAGTTACATTTGAATTTCAAACAAATAACTTTTTAATATAAGGAATTTTTAGTATAAATATGTCCCATGCAATATTTGTCCTGAATTTTTATGTGCTAAATCTGGCAACCCTAGGTATAAATAGATTTACTTAAAAAAAAAAAAAGGCATCCTGACTTCTGAGAAGGGATTTGTGTCTGACCTCTTCAAGTTAGGGAATGTATCTTCTCACTGGCCCCTTTCAAGTTAGGAAATGCATCTTCCGACCACTGCCAACTTACCGGGCCTGGAGAAGTCTTTCCACTCTGTCTCCTGGAATTGGGGGTCTGGGAGGATGGACTTCGAGGAGATGAATTCTCAGCCTTCCGTTTGGCTGCCATGGCCAACAACCAGTTTTTATTCTCTGGGGAGCTATTCTCTTTGCCTACCACCTCAGACCCTTCTCCACAAGATCCCAAAGGAAGAGGTAGTGTTCCGCAGCTTTCTGAAGTGTAAGGACTGGCAGGAGAAGGAGGCTCTGAGATACTCATACTAGCTCCTTCGATCTTGCTTGGTTTTGTAGGACCTAGAGAGTCCTTACCAAGGTCTTCCTGGTTACCAGCAAGGCAGCACAGATCCAAATGAAGCTTTTCAACTGGGTCATCAAGCTCAGTCACACAGTTGCAACTCTTCACACACTTCTGTTTCACACTCTCCAGACAACTTGAGTCGAGTCTCCTCTTTACTCGATTTCTAGACTCTGAGCAAGCCACTGCTTGGGATGATTTCAGACTCACAGGAATGAGGGCTTTTCTTGGAGATGTGATCTTGGTCTCAGAAGCAGGTGGAGTGATGGGTGGTGATGAGGATGGTGTTCGGGTCATCCAGTTTCTAATGGACATCTTGAAAGATGAGGGTGGCTTGGGAGAGACAGAGGAGACAGAGCCTCTTCTGCTGATGGGAGACCGGGCTTTGGCAGGAGGGGTTTTAATAGAGAATGTGGGAGTATTTGAAGGAAGAGGGAGGTCTCCTGCACAGCTTGGAGCACAAGCTGCTGATGATGGGGAGGAAATGGATGGACTGCTCTTTACTCTGGGTGCTTTGGCAGGAGTACTCTGGCTACTTGTCACTGTCACTGAAAAAAAAAGAAGGTCACAAAAATCAGAAGTGAAAGTCATAGGAAATTCCTGAATTATCAAGGAAAATTATAGCTAACTTACTCATATAGGAATGGGTTTCCCAGTGAGTAGGTTACATAAATCATTGGATTCTTACCACACCCTTGCAACATTTTCCTTCCTCTTTCCTAACTGCCAGCCTCCTAACCACTGTTGTAAAACATATACTTACAAAAATCAAGAAAATACATAAAAATTAAAAAAAATTTCAAAGTATCCAGATAAACCCCTTTTAGCATTTTTTTCTATACTTGTGCATGTGATATATAAACCATACACCTCAAATTTTTTCTATACGAAAACAAGACCATAATGTATATACTATTTAGTAACCTGCTTCTTAGCATATTCAAATATTTCTCACATTAATATAGATTTATATTATCATTTTTAATAGCTACCAAGTATTCTAAGGTAACAGTAAGACATTCAGGTTGTTAATGATATTTTGTTTTCATAAGTAAAGTTGCCTTTAGGATTCCTATATATACTTTTGAGCAATGCTAGGACAGAGAGGCACCACCCAGTGGCTCCCAAACAGAAGAGCACTGGCCTAAACTTTGGCACATTCATTTCCTACTGACTTGAACACAACACTTTACCTCCTCTACTTCAGTTTCCATATCTGTTAAATGGAGAGCTTTTAATCTCCCCAAGAAATAATCCCATCAATTACTTGTTAAGGTTATTAGGCCTCACTTGGTTTTCCACCTTAATTTACAAATGGCTACTTTCCACAAGACAAAGAATGCCAAAGAACATTTCAGAAACTAAATGCTTGCTCTTAGTAAAGCAATCAAACAGTGGATAGAACTCTTCTCTATGTGTCCTGTCTCTTGTTTACAAGCAATGGCAAGTACTTCAGGCAAATTCTTACAAACTTCATGCTTCTTCTCCCTTGGGCCCCACCATAGACAGTTCTGTATTTTCTTACTTTCCTTCTGAGTTTTTTAGATTTCTGAAAGTGTTCCTATCTCCAATAAATAACAAGGAAAGGCCATCAGTTTATTTTCTAAGTCACAAAGTCTTTGAATTATAACTCTGATATTTAATTCAGTTTAATTACTGAATTGCATTTATATGCAATTGAATTTAGGATGAGCTGACATAAAAATACAGTGTCTCTTTTAGCTAGAATACAGATTTACAAGCATTAACTTCATGCATTTAGTTACCTTGTATGTTCTACCCCGTGCCTTTTTACTAATCAAGCAGTTTTGCCTTAAGACAGAAAAATTCTACAAACTGACTTTTGCCTAAACTTTCCCCCTCAACCATAAGTTTAGAAATGGCCAAAGTGATACTGCTCCCTCAATAAAGATCATTACTGGAAAACCCCATTTTTGTCATAACACACTAGACAAGGGAAGTTAGTGACAGGGGCCTGTCCCTGAAGCATCTGGTCATAGTCCTCATACTCATGTTCTAGAGCTCGATTAATTATTATTTCAGGAGCACAGAAACTTTTCATTTGTTTCAGTCCTTAGTGCAGGTCAACAGTCACTGCACAGCCCCTATAGTCATTAGTTCTGTTAAAGTGGGCTGAAGGGTATGGTTAAGGCAGAAAGTCCTAAAATAGTATAGGTCTTACAACATGCAGATTCTAAGACAGGATTAGGGGAGAAGGAAACCCAGGCCAGGGGCAGCTGGGCCTGGGTCACACAGATACCTAAGTTTCTGATACTTGAGCGGCAGACATCTGAAGTGTTTACTAAAGGTCAGTGGGGGATCTGATAAGGTAGAAAGCTAGGGCATTTCTCTTCCTTTAGGATATTAGAATGAAGGAAGGAGTGGACCATGGGGGTTCAAAAAGAAGATTTTATTAACTTGGGGGGCGCCTGGGTGGCACAGCGGTTGGGCGTCTGCCTTCGGCTCAGGGTGTGATCTCGGCGTTGTGGGATCGAGCCCCACATCAGGCTCCTCTGCTATGAGCCTGCTTCTTCCTCTCCCACTCCCCCTGCTTGTGTTCCCTCTCTCGCTGGCTGTCTCTATCTCTGTCAAATAAATAAATAAAATCTTTAAAAAAAAAAAAAAAGAAGATTTTATTAACTTGGAAGGCTAACAAAACTCTAGGCCAAATTTAAGTCTTTTTTAAAAAAATAGTAATTAGATTATTAAGATAATAAAAGTTCAAGGTAAAAAAAATCAAAGTTAACAGAAGAGAGTAAGGTGAAAAGTAAAAAGTCCTCTTTTTAATCTTCTCATTTTTCTCATGTTCTTGTGCAAGCCACAATTTTCTATATGCCTGTTAGTACACACAAAGGCATATCATACCTTAAAAACCCAACAATGGATTATTACACACATACACCACATACGCCCCCCCACATTCTGCAATTTGCTCGTTTCTCTTAAAAGTGTGATCTTTTTCTCTGTATCTCTACAAGTACATTAGATATACTGCCTTCTTTTTAACAGCTATATAGTGTGTCACTACATTGGTCCATCGATTTAATACGACACGCCCATTTAGCATATCATCTACTGAATCTCCACTGACCCTAGGCACTGAGATCTGATTACACCGTAGTATAGACTGCATTACTATCCTAAAAGCTTCCTGAAAGTCAGTTCCTTTGAAGAATTATAGAGAGCTTACTAATAATCAGTCACTTTGCCGCTCCTTTCTGTATAAGGGTTTGCCATCTGGCTTCACCCCACCTTTTCAGTCCTATCATGTACTCTGCTACTTTTGGATCCTGTTACAGGAGACTACTCACTGCTTCCTGAATAAGCTACGCACTGTCACATCCCTGTCTTTGTTCATGTGCTTTCTTGCCAAGTCTGCCTCTTCTTGGCCAGGCAAAAATTCTCATGTTTCAGGCTCTGATGACATCGTTAACTCCATTGTTACACAATTCACAAACTTCTTTCATTATGAAGAATTCACAAACTTCTTTCCTCCTCTCCCATAGTAAGTAGGCTCCTTTCGTTTATATAGCTAGAAGCAATGTACCAAACAAAGCTTTTCTATCTGCCTCCCGGACTTGACTGGGAGCACCTAGGGCGCAGGTGATGATGAGTTACTCATTTTTAAGTCTAGTGCCCCTATAGCACCCAGCAAGGAATTATTAAACAATTTTTGTTAAACATCATTATTGCTGAAAGAGATGATGGTGAGGTTCCAGGCAACAAAAAACACTCTTAAGTATTCTGCTGATGGTGAGACTATAGCAAGCCCCTGAGAAAGAACAGGTAAGGAAGGTTTCCTGCTCTTTAAGATAAGGACAATCATCTTTGTCACTCAATAATGCCTAGACCAGAGGTTCTTAAACCTGGCTGCATACCAGAAGTACTTGGAGCTTTATAAAAATACAGGTACTTGGTCCCCACCCCAGACCTACTGAACAATCTCTGGGGATACACAAACTTTTAAAAACTCCACCACTGGTTATGATGCACAGCTGGGGTTAAGAACCATTCACCTTGACAGTGCTGAGACTGTTGGCTGAAACAGTGAAACAATAGTTAAGTGATAGAGCAGGTGCCGGCTAGGAAAAGTAGGGCAGAGGGAAGAGGGGCTGTGCCTTGGATTTAAAGCCTTCTGGCTCGTGTGTTAAAAGGGCCAGAAGAGAAGATATGAAGCCCAGGATAGCCGTGAAGGGTCGGGGTGGCAATTAGAAGTTGGGAAAGCAGAGGACCATAATTTTTAAAATGGCAGTATGATTAGCAGCAGCCAATCTGCTGCTGGAAGCTGGGTTACAGGGTTGAATAGCCAATGTGCCAGCCTTTGGCATTCATGTGGGGTTGCTGCTCTGTAGCGCTCTTCAGAGGAACTCTAGCAGCATTCGAAATGGAGAAATCTAGGTATAACTCTTGGTCAGGTTTTTTTATTTCCTTTTTTTAAAAAAATATTTTATTTACTGATTAGAGAGAGGGAGAGAGTGCGCACACAAGTAGGGGGAGTGGCAGAGGGAAAGGGAGGAGCAGGCTCCCCCCCTGAGCAGGGAGCCCGATGAGGGGCTCAATCCCAGCACCCTGGGATCATGACCTGAGCTGAAGGCAGATGCTTAACCAGCTGAGCCACCCAGGCACCCCTCTTGGTCAGGTCTTAACTCAAACTTTGCTTTCCTGTGTTGAGTTCTAAAGGAGGCAGTACTGCAGAATGCTTCTAAGCATGTGCTCTAAACCCCGACTGCAAGTGTTTAAATTCTGGTTCTACTACAACTTCAAGGCTGTGTGATCTTAGGCAAGTCTAACTTCCTTGAGCTTCAGTTTTGGTTGTTTGGGAGCTAAATAAGATAATCCATATGGGTCCCTGGAATGATTGTGCTAATACTCAATAATGGCTAAATGTTGTTGTTATTAGTTTGGTCCAAACTTGGTCAACATGTGTAACTTTTTTTGTGACTTGTCTTCTAAAAATAAGAATAATTAATGACACACTAAAAATACTTAGTTAAGCAACTCACTTTTCATTAATACTTTAAAAATGGTTACTGCAATTAACATAGAAATACCACCTTTGGGAATCTATTTTAATGGAATGGGGGAACCCTTAATTCAGAAACAAATTTTCACAAAATATCAAAAACAAAACATCCAACTACGAGAGAATAGCTAGATAAACTATGGAACATTTACTCAGTGGACTGTTTTAAATATTTTGCTAAAAAGACAACATAGAAAGTGCTTAGGACATCATGTTCAGTGAAAACATCCCCAAGAAATCCAAATGTATTTACAGTATAAACATGATTCTGTTAATAAGAATCTCACTGCGGAAAAGGAGGAAAATCTCAAAAAATAACTTAAAATGTTAATTAAAATTGTGAGTGGTGAAAACACTGGTGGCTTTTTCCTCATATGATTCTTCTCTTTTTCATTTTCCAAAATTAGGGAGAGATAAGTAAATATAAAGACAAGGTAGTAAATAGATATCCATGTTTATGGATCACAAGACTTAACACAGCATTAAGATGGTAATATTCCCCAAACTGATCTATAGATTTGATGCAATCCACACCAAAAGCCTAGAAGACTATTTTGTAGAAATTGACAACCTGGTTCTAAAGTCTGTATAGAAATATAAGAGGACAAGAATAGTCATAATAACCTTGAAAAAGAAGATTGGGGGACTCAGAGTTTCAGATTTCCAAACCTGCTACAAAGCAACAGTAATCAAGACAATGTGGTATCAGCATAAGGATAGACATATACATCGATGGAACAGAAATGAGAATCTAGAAATAAACCCTTACCTTTATGGTCAATTAAGTTTTGGCAAGGATGTGAAAACAATTTAATGGAGTAAAGAATAGTCTCTTTTAAAAATGATACCGAGAAAGCTGGATATCCATGTATAAAAGAGTGAATTTGGATCCTTACCTCACATTATACACAAAAATAAACACACAACGGACGAGATAGTCTTAAAACTAAAAAACTCCTAGAATAAAACATAGGACTAAATCTTTGTGACCTTGAGTTAAGCAATGGTTTCTTAGATACAACATCAAAAGCACAAATGACTAAAGGAATAAAACAGATAAAATGGATTTCATCAAAATTAGAAAATTTTGTGTCAAACAACACCATTAAGCAAGTAAAAAGACAACCTACAGAATAAGAAAATATTTTCAAATCACTGTATGACAAGGGACTTATATCCAGAGTATATAAAGAACACTTATAACTCAACATTAAAAAGGCAAATAGCCCAATTAAAATACGGGCAAAGGATGTGCAGAAGCATTTCTCCAAAGAAAATATACAAATGGCAAATAAGCACATGAAAAAATGCTCTACATCATTAGCCATTAGGGAAATTCAAATCACAATGGGATACCACTTCACATTCACTAGGAGGGCTATACTTAGGAAGACAAACAATAAGAAGTGCTAATAAGGATATAGAGAAATTGGAACCCTCATTTTGGATGCTGAAAAAATTCTAGTATTAGATTGTGTTGATGACTGCCTAACTCTGAATATCTTAAAGACCACTGCACAGTATACTTTAAATGGGTGGACTTGTGATACGTGAATATATCTTGACAAGGCTCTAAAAAAAAAGCCTTAAGGGGAAAAAAGTACAGGAAATAAAAAGTAACAGCAGTCTACCATGTAACTCCATTCTGAATAGGAAAAAAAATTATACTAACACTTGATCAAACCAAAATTATGATCCTCTATTGGGAAGATAGGGGAATGCGGAGCGTGTAGAGATTTGGTAGTGGTGGAGACACAGAGAATTAAATCCTCATCTCACATAGTAAGAAGTCGATAGATAATGCTGAAAACTGCAACAAAACCAAACAAAACCCCAAGGAAACAGAAATGCACAAATGTTATTTAGAGATATACACATACATATCAAAGAATCAGCTAAAAGATTTGACAGTGGCTGCCCCTGAAAAAGGGGAACTGTGGGGCAGGATGTCTGGGGACTGCTTTTTTTTTTTTTTTTTTTTTAAGATTTTATTTATTTATTTGACAGAGAGAGACAGCCAGCGAGAGAGGGAACACAAGCAGGGGGAGTGGGAGAAGAAGAAGCAGGCTCCTAGCAGAGGAGCCTGATGTGGGGCTCGATCCCAGAACGCTGGGATCACGCCCTGAGCCGAAGGCAGACGCTTAATGACTGAGCCACCCAGGCGCCCCTGGGAACTGCTTTTTATTTTATTCACTGCTATAGAACTAGCTGACTTGTTAAACTATGATACTAATAAGAAACATTTTTTTTTAAAGAGAGGAAAAACCAAAAGCCAAAAATAAAGGCATCAAAGGTTTTACTGAAGTAGACTTAGAATAAAAGACTCCTCTGGAGTCCAGTTCTGCTTGTAACAACTTGTAAGAGACTAAATAAGTAAGTCATTAGAAAAATGAGCATATATTCAGTCTCACCTTCAACTCCCCATTACCTTAGGCCTTGATGGCTAATTAAAATAAATCTTTAAGCTTGAATTTCAAGCTTATTACTATATATCTATTGATAACATCAGAATTCCCTCTGGCTGGCTCAGTGCTTGGAAGACTTGCTCTTGGTGCCCTGTCCCACTCTTCAACACTGTCTCTGTCAATTCATGGTTATTACAAAATCCACATATATGATCTTTCCAATACCCTGCTTGCTCAGTCTCTTGGCTTCCTTCTACGTAGCCTTGTCCTTTCACTCACTTAAACCCTTTATTCCTTGACCTTATTACTACCAACTTGTAAATCCTCCATTTTCTCAATTTCAATCACCGCCTATCTTGTAGCTCATTTTTGTGAGCAATTCCAAATTCCAATTCCAAAAATCCTTCATCCTCAGGGGATCCTCAATTCATTCATCTTCCCTCCCCCCAGTGCCACTGTATCCTCACTTCCCTCCTCACCCAGTTTCAGTCCTGTAGTCAGTCATTACAGTCATCCTCTCATATCTACCCTAAGCTCCCTTGGCCCCCCTCTCACTTCAAACTTGTGGATTTAAACAACATCCCTGGTTAAATGCAACTCCTCACCTACAGTGTACCTATACCTGGGCAGCAGACACCCAACCATGCTGACGGCTCACTTTCAATTCATGGCTACTAGCCTCAAGTTGACCCACTCCCCAACAACCATATTTCCCCAGTCCATTTACTCTTCTTTTCTCTGCATGACTCCTGTCAGACTTTCTTATCTCTCCTCACATCTCAACCACCTCCTCCCTTATCCTTACTTCGACTAGATGATCCTGATTCCTATCTCGCTAAGAAAAGAAGTTATCAACTTCTGTAGGTTCTGACCATCCCATCTACCCACCTACCTTCACTGTGCTTATATATTCTACCTTTTCTCTAATTACTATGGATGAACTTTCCACACCTCTAGCAAAGGCCTACACTTTTACTTGTAAATTTGATATCACCCTCTCACACTTGAGAACATTGCTCCAGCAAATGTCCTGCATCAAGTTTCCTTCTCTCTATAGGATCCTTCCAATCACATACAAAATGCTGTATTCCTATTAATACAAAACAAAAACAAATTTCGACACTGCTTCTTCCTTCAGCTACCACTTCATTTCTCTCCTTTCCTTTCTAGCAAAACTCCTTGAAAGAGCCCTCTATACTTGTAGTCTCTGAGTTTTCTTCTCTGATCCTTCTTAACACCCATCAGACACTGACATTGCCAACTGCTCTGATTAAAGTCACCAAATAACCCCCAAATTGCCAAATCCAAAGGCCAATTTTTGGCCCTTGTCTTACATGGAATGCTAAAAACTTTTGACCAAATTCATCCCCCTCTCCATTATTTACTCGGCTTCCAGGATATAATACTCTCCTGGTTTTTCTCTATCTCTGGTTGTGTATGTTCCTTCACCCCTCCAATGTCTAAACATTGCGTGTCCCAAGGCTCAGAACCCAGACGTATTCTCTTTTCTTAGCTATAGCTTCCTTCACCTATATGATGATGAATCCCAAATTTACAGCTCTAGCCCTGAACTGCAGAATTAAACATCTAACTGCCTCTCTGAGATCTTCATTTGAATGTCTAATAATCATATCAAACAACTTATCCAAATGGAACTTTGGCTATTCCCTCCCAAACCTGTTTTTTCTGCAGTGATTCCTGTCTAGGTTAATAGCAATTCCATTCTTCTAGCTTCTCAAGTCCTAAACTCTGAAGTTATCCTTGGTAACTCTCCCTTATATCTCATATCTGATTCCACACTACATTTACAATATACCCAGAACTTGAAGACTTCTTACCATATCTTTTGCTACCCCTCTGTCCAAGTCACCATCATTGCTTCCTGGATTATTTCAAAGGACTTCAAAATTAGCTTCCAGCTTTTACACTGATCCCTTTATAATTTGTTTTCAACACAGGAGTAAAAATGATCAAGTTAGGAAAAGTCAGATCATGATACTCCTCTATTTAAAACCCTGCAATAGCTTTTTATCCGTCAGAATAAAAGCCTAAATCATATAAGAACCTCATTTTCCACTACTATTCCCCTCCCTCTCCTTAGCTTGCTCCAGCCACAGGGGCTATAGCCACATTAGCCTCCTTGAGGAACAAAAAATATGCCAGGCCTACTCTTGCTTCAGGGCTTCTGTGCTTGCTGTTTTATCTGCCTGGAATGTTCTTCAAAATGTCCACATGGCTCGCTGTTTCACTTCCCTTACTCAAATGTCATCTAAACACTAAGGCCTCCCGGGGCACCTAATTTTCCAGTGTTCCTTTTTTCCCTAAGTATTTATTATTACCTGACATAGTACATATTTTACTTTGTTTCTTTGCCTCTCATACTAATCTGTAAACTTCATTTACCTCTTTAGGATTTTTGATTCTTTTGTTCATTGCTATATCTCCAGCAACTCAGAACAGTACCTAGCACATCATAGGTGTTCGATAAATACTTTGAAAATAAATCCACCACTGTATTCCAGTGCCTCGTGTAGATGATAAACAGTAGTGTTCAGAAAATATTTACTGAAAAGGATGAATGTCAAAAAGATGGTGCTTTCTTTTAAAAATATACCAAATAAGATCAAATTCAGCTTATCACTCTGTATGGTAGAATGAAACCAATCAAACCATAAACAACTTAGAAAAATTCATGAGATCCTTACCTAAGTCAGCTCTCACTTCTTTTTTCTTCTGAGAGGCCCAACCCACTATGGAGAGTTTATCTCCTCCTGATTTCTCCTCTAAGCCTCTATGCAAGCGCCAGATTTTCAGAGTATTGTCATCAGAGCAGGTAGCAATCTAATGAGAATCAGGGAGTTAAGAAGTTTCAATCAAAGATTTACAACAAAGTAAAAAGTAGATCTTAAGGACTCATGACTACAGAATCATTCTGTTTGATATACCAGGATATAGAAAATGATACCTGAAAAATCATATACTTCATTCCTTGCTTTCAGGAATCACTCCAAATTTCCAAAGGACTTTAGTTTCTTTATAATTCTGATGGTATGTCTTTTGTTGCCAGTCATGTCTTATCTGACCTAAAGCCCTATTATAAAATCAGTTTCATGTCATTTTACTCTCAAAAACCTGGGCAAGTCATCATCTTCACCACCTTCTATATAACTATGAAATATATAATTATGACACCTTTTTTATTTCCTCTCTTAAATGATAAACCAGTGAATGCCATCAACATTCAATTTCTACCACTTTCTTCTGAATTCTACATGTTCTGGCTTACTGCTAAAGTAATGGGACCATTTCCAAGATCAGGCTTAGTCTGTGACTCTAGTAGGCTGTGACAAGTAGAATGAAACCATTCCTTTGAGATTCTTTTTCAGATAGGTAAAGGAGCAATATGGGAAAACAACAAGTTCACTAGGCTGAAAGAAGTTAAAAATAACCTTTGCCCCTTTAAAAATATCTGACCATTCCCAATCTTGGTCCCAAGCCTTTTATGGCAGAGAAAGTCCAGCTTGAAGATCTTGTGGCAAATGGCCACTGGTACCAGAGCTGTTCCCCAGCATTTGTTTATATAATTTCTCTATTTCAGTCACTGAAGAGAGAGAAAAAAAAAGAACACACGTTCTCTTAAGTCTTGGCCCCCAAGAGACTGGCAGCTTTTTCCTTTCCTTACTGGGAGGCCAAAAGAAGACACACATTTTTAACTGCTCAACAAGAAATGCCTGGAATCCCCAGTTACTCTATGGTCTATTTACAAGAATTATTTCCAGAGCACCTACTGTGAGTCTGACAATTTACATTTTTTTGTTGCTTAATTCTCACAGTGTAAAAAGCCTTGAACTCAAATAACCTCATCTACAAAATAAGAATAAAGTTATTTGCCCAAGGTCACCACAATTAAGAGGCAAAGCTAAAACTGAAATCCAAATTTTTCCAATTTCAAAGCCTAGATTTTAAAACCATATTTTACTTTCTTATCTCTAAGCTAGGAACAAAGTTACTAAAACAAAACAAAATAAAAACTTTTAAAGAAGTGGTCATTAGATTAGTATAGGTAAACAGCCCTATCACTACCTATGAGTCTTTTCTGTACATACAGATAAGGGCAATACATGATAGTTGAAAAAAGAGAACATAAATAGCTGAATAACTAAAAAATTCTTAGTTCTACAAAGATACAAAACTCCATGTTAAAAGCAGATATTTCACTGGAAGTTACATGGAATCTCAGAAGAAAAATGTCATTGGGATGTAATTAGTGGTGATTAAAGCAACGAGTTAAAAAAAAAAAAAAGTCTATCATAACCACAGAAATGGTTATACAGATATAGAAACAAAAAGAAATCCAAAGCAGTACTGAAAAGCTAGCAGGGATGCCATGAGTAGATCAGACCATAAGAAGTTTCTAGAGGATAAAAAACAGATGGGAACTAAACCTCAAAACGTCATAAATGAAAGGGGAGATACCCATAGAAGTGATATTTCTTGTAAACCCCAAAAAACCCAAAGACCAGAGGCAGTAGGGGCTGGGAGAATGAGTGGAACTTGGCCACTATTATATGAAATCCCCATGTGTACACAAGGTTTATGTTTCTGGCCTTTTTACATTGCAGATATTTTGTCTGTTTGTCTTTAAGTATTATTGTTAAAAAAATTTTTTTACGTGAGAAATGTCTAAAACGTTTTGAAGCTACTTACATAGTGTAGCCATAGATAACCTAACACATATGACTTCACAGTAAGCACTCTTTAGGCATGTGAAAACTAAATTGGACTGTGCACTACAGTCACGATGTCACCTTTAATATACTACATTGATAACACGTAGAAAGTTAATAAAACTAGTTTTTCCACCTTAGATTTTCTTTTTACCGTGTATTTTCAGATGAAATTTAATTACATTGAAAACTTAACTCTGTTTAGGAAAGGAATTACTCTAGGAAATCAAGAAATCCATTCTTATCTTGCCATTTGCAATGACGTGGATGGAACTAGACAGTATTATGCTAAGCAAAATAAGTCAATCAGAGAAAAACAATTATCATATGATCTCACTTATACATGGAATTTAAGTAACAAAACAGAGGATCATAGGGGAAGAGAGGAAAAAATAAAACAAGATGAAATCAGAGAGGGAGACAAACCATAAGGGACTCTTAATCACAGGAAACAAATGGAGGGTTGCTGGAGGGGAGGGATGGGGTAACTGGGTGATGGACTTAATTAAGGAGGGCATGTGATGTGATGAGCATTGGGTATTATATAAGACTGATGAGTCACTGATCTCTATCTCTGAAACCAGTAATATATGTTAATTAACTGAGTTTAAATTAAAAAAAAGAAAAGAAGAAAAAAAGAAATCCAATTTTATTCCTTAGTGTAAGTTTCTCTACTGGTAGAGAAAAGTAGAATATGTATGGTTAATGCTGACATAGATCCTGGAGAGCCTCTAGATGTTTCAATCTTTAAACATGAAAGTCTGTGTAACTCTCAAACTAACCTTGAGAAAACCTACAAATCTGTGATCTACTTTTTAAACCAACGATAGAAATTTATTTACAAACCTTTGTGAAGTCTGATGGACACCAGCACACTGATGTGACCTCTTGAGAGTGACCCTGGAGCACAGTAGGAGGATGCCAGGGTGTGGAGACCTATCACAACATCAAAAAAGAAAAAAACAAGTCAGCAGAGCAGTATTAGGTCTCCTGGATAGAGCCTTTGAATCTCTCCACATCTGTGTCTTACAGAGCTTCACGGTTGTTACCAAATATCTCTAGGTATGCCTAGTTATAGCTCAGAAAAGAGTCCCAATGGGCAGTAAAAGTATTTCTGTCATTGATCTGAGAAAACAGAATGAAAATAGCCAAAATAAGTAAATAATATGAACTTAAATACCGGGACAGGTCTTATTTCAATTCAAAACTACCTAGCTATATATATTTTGACTAAAATTCAAGAATGACATTGTTCCTCACCCCTTAGCTGGTAAACTTTCTATAAGGATAGGGTTCAGCTGCTGGGTAGTATGAACTTCAAGTAGAGTTCTGTTTTTACATAGCCTAGACATTTTCAGATCTTCTCCAATTAGCTACTTCGAGGAATACTACATTAAATAAATCCTGAAGGTATCTCAGACATACTACCAGCTCTCCTGTGACAAGATAACAGTCTTTGCTCCAAAGGACACACTGATTTTTTTACCAAAGTCCCTGAAGTTATAGCCCTTCATTTTGAAGGAATACAAACTATATTCTATTCTATTCTATTCTATTCTATTCTATTCTATTCTATTCTATTCTATTTTACATGGCATTTTGGTAGCTTTTTTGGGGGAAAAATCCTTTAAAATTTCATTTTGGTAAATTTGCTTTAAGAAATCTTGAATTTTCAGTTAAGTACTGCCACGTCTTAATGAATCAAGAAGGGTCATATTGTGCAGTACTACACACGTGACAAAGGATCAGATGTCCCCCCCTCACTGGATGCCACTAGTAATATGCATTTGACGACTGACTTATTCAAGAGTTGTCAATCCCTTTCAGAGGCCATGGAATTAATCAGCACAAATATGGCATATAAACTCACATAACTATTATTAGCATGTGTTTGAAAAAGAGAAATTATTCTCTTTTCATTTTCCTGAGGCTCTGAATCATTGCTCATCTGCATGAAGAAAGTGGAGGCGACTCTGGAAAGAATATTTGCATAGAATGACTAAGAAAACTTAATAGATTCCTTCAATTGTAGTGAAGAGAGTTAACACACTGATTCATAAGGTCATCCAACTCAATTATTACTACTGCTTTCTTGGGTTAAATGGCACATGTAATGATTCAAAAAGCAAAAGAAGAGAAAGAGTAGAGTCTAATTTGCCTTGCTGGGTTAATTAGTTTAACAGAAAAAGCTTTTTCCTGAGTATTATCTAAAAGGATCTCACTTTCTGCCTCCTACAATGGCACAGAGAACAATAACTTATTCTCTCACAAGGTAGAGTATTTTAGAAAAGACTTTCAAGATAGTGTCTATCTCAGGAGCCACAGAAATTCTCCTCCCTCCTGCATTTGGGATGGCCCCAGCCCATTAAGTTTCTCTTCATCCAAGGCCTGAGCAGGCCTGGTAGCAGCAAATTAAAAGGGAGAGAAAATCCTAATGTCCTTTTGACTGACCCTCCCTGGTAGGAACACATTATTCTACTCCACTGGTTTACTCTCCTTGTGGCCTCTAGCTTATCATTTCAAGATACTGCCTCTTCTTCAATTTTCTAGGCGTTACAATACCTAAGGGAACCTAAACATGTACACAAAGGATTAAAATAAATCTCAAGAAAAACCAAACATCCGCCAATAGAATATATGCACATTTTTGCATTTATCTATAGGATCTAAGAGAAAAAACAAAAGACCCCTTGAAAAACTTTTTACAAACTGATAATAAGGTAGGAATAATAATGACAATAAAAGTCAGTATTTGTTGAGCCAGGCACTTCGTATAGCATTAAAGTAGGGGGAAAGTACCTCTAAAAGTTAAACACAGAATTAATTACTATATGATCCAGCAATTTTTTTTTAAAAGGTCTATTCATCCATTTGAGAGATTGAGATAGCATGTGCGCAGGTGAGTGGGTGGGGGGAAGGGGGAGACAGAGAGAGAGAGAATCTCAGGCAGGCTCCCTGCCCAGCAAGGAGCCCAATGTGGGGCTCAATTCCATACCCTGGAGATCATGACCAGAGCTGAAATCAAGAGTTGGTCACTCAACTGACTGAGCCACCCTGGCGCCCCAGGATGCATCAATTCTATTCTTAGATATACACACAGAAAAACTGAAAATACATGTTCAAACAGAAACTTGTACATGAATGTTCATAGTAGATTTATAAAGCCAAAAAGTAGAATAATTTACATGCCCACCAACTAATAAATGGATAAATAAAATGTGGTCTACCCATACGATGGATATTCAACCATAAAAAGGAATGAAGTACTGATACGTGCAACAACACAACAAATGTGGAAAACATTATGTTCAGTGAAATAAGCCAGACATAAAAGATCCCATATTGTATGATTACATTTATAGGATATGTCCAGAACAGGCAAATCCATAGACAGAACATAGGTTAGTGGTTGCCAGGGGCTGAGGACAGGGGAGAATGAAGAGTGACTCTTCAAGGGTACAGTCTTTCTTTTTGGAGTAATGAAAATGTCTGGTAATGTGACAGTGGTGATGGCTACTCAAAATCAACTGTACATTTAAAAATAACTAAAATGATGGATTTTATATTATGTGAATTCTATCTCAATTAAAAAAAAAAGGGTGGAGAGAAGGGTATGTTATGGGCTGAAATGAGTACTAGTGTCCAGCAAGTTTGTATGAATGTAATTACAGGAGCTTTCACAGTTAAGGACTATCTTAGCATGGGACAGTATACTTGTTGACTACTTCAAAGAAGGTGAATTTCCCCTAGTCAAACTCAACTTGTTTTTAAATTCTTCATTTTTATTCAAATAAGTTTTTGTTTATTGTCACTTCGTTATGATAAAACATTACTGTAATTACAGGATTTAATTTTTTAAAAATCTCCCTCTACTCTTAAGTAGTTAGAGGAAACTATTAAGTCCAAGAGACATTTATACCTATGCACTTTTTTTTTAAATTTTTTATTATGCTATGTTAGTCACCATATGGTATATCATTAGTTTTTGATGTAATGTTCCATGATTCATTGTTTGTGTATAACACCTATGCATTCTGGAGATGGTCAAAACACAGAAAACTGTCCTCTCTTACATACTCTAGTTGTTATACAGACTTTAATTCAAGACACGAAGAATCCCCAAGTTAAAACTCCTAGAACTATGAAGGTTACCACTAGAAATAAATGGCTCTAAGCTACACATCTAATAAAACATTCTGTATCCTTAAACATGCAAAAAAGATCAGCACCTTTCCTCAAAAAATCTCCTTACTCTGCCCAGTCAGAAACCAAATCTCATCTTTATTTCTGCCATGAGATCATTTACACTTCCTAAAGTGTCAGGCTCAATGTTTCGCCAGTCAGCGGTAGAATGACTGTGCCAAATGAGTTTATTTATAACCATTTCAATACTATTCAGTGGCTATAACAGAAATGAACCAGGGAAGGGGGGGAGGTAAGGGTGGCACAAAGGGTAAGAAATTAAAAAGAAAAAATATATTAACTGTTTTTATTTTTAAGTGTTGGTCCTTCGTATCAGAGTCTAACTATATTACATCTCCCTTTTGCTGAGCAGTGGTAAAGATTAAAAGGCCATTCTCTTCTGTCTTAAGATCTGCAACTCTTTTATTTCACTCTTTTTGTGCCCATGGGCTTTCTAACATAGGAAAACTCCCAACACTTGAGAGAATTCTGACCTTTTGGAAACACAGCAGAGCTACAAGATAACCTAACAGCATGATATTCAGCTTGCATGGAATGGTTTTTAAACTATATTCCACCCTTTTTTTTTAATCATGGAAAAGAGAAACTGAGCCACCTCCTAGGCAAATTCAATTTTAGGAGCAGTAAGCTTGCCAGGATCTCAAATATCAGAGCCTGCACACTGAGTTATGTGTGGACAGGCCGGAGAACATCATGTCTGAACCACATCATTCAACACTGACATGTGACCCAGCCTAGGAATTTAGAAAGGGTCACCCATGTATGTGATAGTCACTGACTGGATGTCTGAAAATGGGTTACTAACAACAGTCAAGTCTCTTTACTGCACATCTTTAGAGAGAGAAACTATACCTCAACCCTCACTCCCTGAAACAAACAAACAAAAAAGCATTTGTACTAGAGAAGATAACTAGAGAGGAACTTTCAGAATTGACAATAAAACTGTATCCATATATACACGCAAACACATATGTATAGAATGTATAATCATATGCATAATTATGTATACATATTAAAAACTGATTTTAAATGATTTTTAAAAATTATCAGTGCAGAAGTATTTTTTTGCATAATCTTTTATTATATTTTTTGTGTAATTTTTTTTTAAAGAATTAAAAACTTAAAAAGAAACAGACTTTGGTAGGAATAAAACCTTCCTGCTAAGTTGGGAGCCACAGTAAAAAAAGGAATGAAGATAAGACAGTGAGAGAAGGAGAAAGGAAAAACAAAAAGATGGTAAAATACGAAGTATTAAGACCAAATTTGAAACTCAAAACTTAAAATATAAGAAGAAAGATTTGTGTTAGTAACACGTTATCGATGAAGTTTAAAACTCAAGTCAGAAAATTTTATAGACAAGAAATTAGATACAAACTCTATGGATTAGAGTCTCAGATATATATTTGATAAGCAAAGTTTCATTTAAAAATACAATTCATGAAAGAAATGTGCTTGTAGAAAGAGGCAAGTACAATACAAAAGCATCTTGGATAGAACAACATCTCCACCATGTGACCATCTAGGATATAACCACTAAAAACTTAAGTTAGTGTTGTATTTTTGCACCTCTAGGTATACAGAGAAGTTATTTTTAGTATGTCCTCCAAGACCAGATGAACTTAAGCAGAATTATGCTTCACACTTGACAGGTTCTACCCTATCCTAAGCCAACATTAAAGATACGACTTCCTAGAGGTTGGCAGGACTAATACTGATATAATTTCCTCTTGAGAAGGCATTTGATAACATTGAACCCATGAATCTATCAAGTTTTAGACATTATGACTCTAAAATCCAAAATGTGGGGCACCTGGGTGGCTTAATCGGTTAGGCATCCAACTCTCGATTTTAGCTCAAGTCATGATCTTGGGCTCGTGGGATTGGACTCCATGTGGGGCACTGCGCCCGGCGCAGAGCCTGCTTGTCCCTCTTCCTCTGCTCTTCCCCCTGCTCACTTGCTCTCTCTCTCTCAAATAAATTTTAAAAAATAACAACAAAAAACAAAATCCAAAATGTGTGAATTCTGATCATTCAATTCACCAATGTCAAGAACATTTATGATATTACAGGGCAACCTAGAAGATAATTAATTTCTAGCCCTTGGAAAACAATGCCATAATGCTCTTATGTCTTTGAACTCCCAGACATTTCTATAATTAATTAGTACCACGAGACCTATTTTTCAGTAGTCAGCAAGTACTACTCATGTGATATTTCAGTTTTCTCTACTGAATGTCATACGGACAAATTTAAATTTCTTAGTTTACAGTAGTCACTTTAGGAATCACTGTTAAAAAGAAAAGAAAGAAAATAAACTTGTGAACAGAAATGGAATCTGTAAAATAAATTAAGTAACGCTATTAAATATATACAAAACCGATAAAGTAGACACATCTATTCTAGTAACCTTGAGACTGGCCACTTTTAAGAGAGTAAAGAACATAATTACCATACAAATACTTTTTAGTGTTTTGTGCAGACTCTATGGTTGATTTGGGCATAGGATCCTGGGAATTAAAATACTGTATTTTGAATGAGGAGTTTGAAAACACAGAGCAGAAAGGCAGTCCAACGTATTTGCCAGGAAGCAGGACAAGGTAGTTAAGTTCTCTCTAGACTTCTGAATTCTCAATTTCCTGATAATCTGTGAAACTGCTGGAATACATGGATTATCAATTTCTGAGAAGCTCTGGCCATGAAAGTGTGATATATTCTGACAATCAGAGTGAGGTTTGGCTGTGTTAAGCAAGAAGCAACTTTTACTGAACATCTAAGGTAGAAAAAGTTAATGTGTTTACATTAAACTTACTCATCTGGGAAGAAATATTTATAAGAATACTTTAGTCTCACATTTGTGAGGGAAGTTTGGTAACTTACCTTCCAGATGTAGGCAGCTTCATCACTTGAGCCACTGACTAAAAACTGGTCATCTGGACTAAGACTTGATTTAACATAAAAGGTAGAGTTTTGATGTCCATTGAAGATAGCCACTACCAGAGGAAAAAACCCAACAAATTACTTGGTTCTAGTGTTCACATAAATGCAGACAGTATACGTGTTCTAACAAGTTTTATTAAGTTAAAGGGAACTGGTCACTGGCAGAAAAGTAAAGGAAGTCTTGGAAAGAGGTTTTATATTAGACCCAATCTCATGATCTCAGCCCAAATACTTGGTATGGAGCTGGCTATGGAAGAGAAAGTGACAGAAAACATTCTTAAGGAGAAGAATGCAACCAGTGTCCACTCTTTTAGTAAAATGCCTTTATTAGACCCTCCTTCCCTACACTAGGATAGGGCTTTCCCTCTTGTGTAATATATTTGTCCTTTTTCCTCTTAGACTTCAAATCTTGAGGGTAGATTTCATATTTTATTCTTTCCTCACTAGACCTCACAGTGCTTTGAACAGAGATCTTCAAACATCTGTTGCATGAATAGGTAAGAACCAGTGGAAAGAGTTAAGATTTATGGATAGCTCATTTGGGATGTGGGAATCAACCTACCTACCTACCTATCTATTTATTTATTTATTGTGGGAATCTTTTAATCCAAAACTTTAAGCAGGCTGAAAAAAAGTAGCTAGTGGGGTAAGTTCTATGTTTGTATGTAAGATACTCCAACTAGGTTAGGGTTAGCCTTCAGGTTTAGACTTCTTACTATCTATGGTAAAAGGGCAAGTAATCCAATCTCGCACAATGTGCTTGATGGGTTCTTCTATCCTAACACCAAAACCTGAGGCCTCTGGTATCAGAACACGAATAGGAAATATAAGAAAAAAATCTCAGTTATTGGAGAATTTAAGGACATATTTAAGCAGGAAAAAAAGTTCACTCCAATCTTCTAACAGAAAGGAAGTAAGAATTATCAAGGGACTTAATAGCTTTCCTTTAGTGCTCACAGAAATCTCTTCCTTTTGCCAGAGCAAAACTGGAAAAGGACTTTGTATTTTTAGCTTTTCAAGAAAAAGCCTACATATCAAATACTCTCCACACCAATACTTCCACTGTGGATGTTAAGCAGAATATGACTCAATTCAGATACACATTTTCCTTTTATCTACTGATAGGTAAATCCCCACAAAATAAACAGGCTCCTTTGCTCTGAATACAGCTCTAAAACTATAATATAATTGTTTATCTTTCTTAATTCTGTGAATAGAAAACTACAGACCAAATTTCCCACTAGACCTGTAAGTATTTATTGCCCTCTGCTGGTCTAACCAAGTACACTAAATACTTCAAACCATTCCAAAAAACCTAAAGCCTGTATTGGCTTTGACTAGCTCAACTTAAACTTTCTTTGATAATCTGGACTCTGAAAATGCTTCAGTGAAGTGCTTCCGAGTCATCTTTATAAACATCTCTTAGTATAATAAAACACTGTAAATTAAAAGTACAGGAGATGAAGTATTAAACCCAGGACGCTTTCTGAAGTTTTGAAAAAGATAAGCAATTACCCAATGTCATACACACATCTGTCACTCAATTTCTAAAGAATGTATCTACCTACCTACCTATCTATAGGAACCAACAAAATAATTTTAGGAGCACAGGAAAAAGGCTACTAAATTTTTAGTACAGTAGCCTTAAGCATATTTGTTTGACTAGACCCCTTTAGGGTCAGACTACAAAAAAAATGACAGAGAAAGAGTTCTTGTACATTTGAAAATAACTTTTGGAGAAAGATTTTGAAAAGTCTATTTTATATGACCATCTAAATTAGAAGCTGTCCAAATTCTGATTCCATTCAGGGAAACAGCAAAAGAAGTTATAAACTGCTTCCCTTTTCCAAATACTCTTGCTCTTATTTAGACAACACCAGACCTAATCCAGGATATTGGAAATACCAACTGTGAAGCTGTCACAGAACTCAAACTCCTAATACTGGCTTGGGGTAGTCTTTGAAAACTTCTGTAAAAGCCTACTTCTGTACTGTTTTAAGATTTCTTATTTAATTCAGCACATCTTACTTTAGTGGGAAGTAGGTAGCTTTAGGGATTATAGAATCTGTCTGTTTCTGACAGAGCTATACTTGAGCAAAAACAAGGTTACTAATATGTAGCTTGCCTAAGTAATTGATAATATTCTTAAAATTATGTAACCCAAAAAACCTTCTTAGAGTATGACTGAGAAACTTTCATTTCTTCTTTTAAAGTGCCATGTATCAACTTTAAACACCAGATTCCAATTTTAATTTTCTTGAAGTAAAAAAAGGTGAGGTTAGGGAAAACTAGGGATAAAATAGACATTGCCCAACATTAAGAAGGCTGAGGTAAATAAAAACTATTTAGATACTTTAAAAAATTCATCCCCCTAATTTTAACAAACAACCCCTGAACAAGACAAAAGCTGAGAACAGCTTTATATATCCTACAAAATTTGAGACAATTCTAAATATAGTCAAAAGGACATAATTTCAGGAAAGACTCACTGCTAAAATAAAATTAAGTCACTATATACAGCAGGATTCTGTTTACTTGCGAAACAGCACAAGGAAAATATACCTATGAAAACATCACTAGAACTAATCAAAGACCCCAAAGCCCTCCAATGTGTTAAAAAATGTAGTTTAGAAAAAAAGATCAATATTAAATTATCAATAACAAAGACCTCTGCATTAGTTTCTGGGTAAGAGATTTTATTTTATTTTATTTTCCCAGGTAGAGATTTTAAATAGCTAAGACCTTACCTGGAGAAGTCTTTAATCCAGTCATATTGAACATGTAGATATTGTCATCCGTGCAGTTAGCAAATAAAGTAGAGCCCGTGGAATCCAAAATCAGACTTGAGTATCCTAGAAAAAGGAAACTTTAGTTAGCATGTCCTGATGACAGCAAGTAGAACTGAGGTGACAATGTTGAGGCAAGAAGATCATTCCACAAGATTATCAGATTATTCTTCCCCCAAATATATACAAACCAAAAATATTCTTCTGAGTTTTTATTTTTGAATTTCCAAAAGATACAACCACATGTTAATCTCAAGTCTATGTTGCTGAAAGCTAGCTTGATATTTAGTTTTAAAATTTTAACAAAAACTCACATTTCCAAAAAGGTCCTATAGGGTATAAAAAGGCTTACCTAGTTTTCGAGTGCTGCTACCTGGGTACAGGAAAGACTTGGATGCTACGGGTTCCTGTCGATAAGCAGTATAATTCTTACGTAAATCCCATATTTTGATTACCCTAAAAACCAAGGTAAAGAAAGTTACTTTGTAGCCCCCCCCAACTCCAACCAGTTTCAACTACATTGAACGTGAAAAGACTTTTAATCTAACTCCTCTGGCACATCAACCAGGTATAATTAGGAGATCTCATTGGGAAACAGACTGAACTATCTCATACTGTTGTTTCCAATGTCAGGCTAACAACTCTGGCAGAACGGAAACAGATGTGATCTGACCCAGTGATGGGTTACCTTGAGTTTACTTCAAGAGAGCGGAAAAGGAAGATGAAGGTTGGGTTCCAATGGTCATTGTTTCATTGTTTTCAGAAAAAAACCAAAGCAAAACAAGTGCTTCCTAAGCTTTTAACACTCTGTATGTAACCTCTAACGTTGTAAGTAACAAGCTCTATCCCTATGGTTTTATCTCTATATGTAACTCCTTAAGTAGTCTGGTCTAAACAACTTTTCCTGCAAAATAAAGTATTTTTGCATTTCATCTATTGGTATAATTGTCTTAATTCTCAACATGTAGTTTTTTTTTTTTAAGATGTTATTTATTTTTAGAAAGAAAGAGCAAGTGAGAGCAGGGGGAGGGGGAGAGAGAGAATCCCATGCAGACTCCCTGCTGAACTCGGAGCCCTAACTCAGGGCTCGATTTCACAACCCTGAGATCAGGACCTGAGTGGAAGCCAAGAGTAGGTCACCTAACCAACTGAGCCACCCAGGCACCCCCTTCATATCTAGTGTATCAGCAACATGAAAACACAAGCTTGATCTAAAAGGGCAATATCCTTGGAAACAAACAGCAAGGTTTCACAGCCATTCACAAGTATAACTAGTAACCTTGAGATGATCCTTCATTTGTGCCTGAGAATTTGGTCCACAGACGAGTTTTACTGTCCAGAAGACACAATGGAAATCCTAGTTCATTAAACCATCATTTTTTAAAATTAGTTTTGAAGGGAGATATGATAAATAAAAGGGCAAAGAAGGGTGCTTAAAAACACTCAGAGAATTTTTATTGTAACAAAGCAACAAATCAAGAAGTACCATAAACTTATTCGAAAGCCAAACATTCAGACCAATCATGGATGGCAGGTATATGAAAGTCATTAGGTCTTAGTATCAATATAGGTAGATTACTCCCCTTCTTTTAGGGTATTACTTTTAGGGTATTACTAAACCTGAGAAGATAAAAATCCAAAATAATAGAAATTTTATTCCTGAAAATAAGATTCACTGCCTAAATTACACTGCATGGACAAGTGAGCTACCCATCCAGCTTCTCTACAACAGCAGCAACAGCCAACACTACTTCTATGTGCTAGATAATGTGCTAAGTGTGACATATGGATTACCTCATTTAATTATTTGAGCAAGAGTCCTAACTAGATATTTTTCAGTGTGATCTGTAGTTCCTCTTCTCAGCTGGATATTCACTATGTTGAAAGTTAAAAGCATACACATTCAATTATAATGGGACTAGGTGACTTCCCTATCACAGTTTATGAAAGAGATCTCATCAAAAGAACCAAGAAATAAAGGCTCTTACCCATCCACGGCTCCTGCTGAGACTAATGTATTCTCATCTTGAAAGAGGACCACAGTAACACTCTGTTGGAAATCCTGACAGCATAAGGCAGAAAAAGATAGAAGAAAGTCCTATCTTGGGTATCATAATCTTCATCAAGAGACCAAGGTGCGAAAATGATAGATAGCCCCCACCCAAATTCTGAGACTAAATCTTCCCTCTCCAATAATCCTAAATCAGATATACTGACCAAGAAGTAATTTTAGCATTAAAATGACCTAAACATCATTAAGTTATAGTACATAGTGTTGACTTTGACTTGCACTCGAGAAACAAACAGGTGAATAAAATATTTGTCTAAACCTCCTGGTTCTACTTAAAAATCAGTCCTACTAATAAGCTACATCTCCATAGGAAACTCATTTAACTTTCTTGTGCCTGTTTCATCTCCAAAATGTCACCATCTACCTAAACTGTCACATAGGAGTGTCTAAAGAATTACTGATGAAAGATGATTATGTGCTCTGAAAAATTTAAAGGAGCTCAATGGAATTTCACCTCCTAATTGCTGTTAACAAGTTTTCCTGGCTCAGAATCTGATATCCATTTTAACTCCATTTGGCCGCCAAAAACTACTGTTAATCCTGTCAGTTTCCACTCATGCCTGTGTTCCTACTCTTGGTATGCAATTTCAAGTCCTAACGTTTTAGTAAACACACTTCTCCAACATATTAATTTGGCTCTTACAGACCAGGAATATTAGAAAAATAAACACATTAAAGTAAAAGCCATGGTGATTTTTTTTAAAAGAAAAAAGATGTATTATGGGCAATGTTTAAGCTTTATGCTTTGAGTACAAGGTACTAGAGAGATATTACATTCTACCTAAATGTTTCAATATATTTAAATATTTTGGCAAATGTTTAAAAAATATTAAAAATTCACATATTTCCTATAGTTTGTGTTATGTAAAAAATGGGGATTACCCACCTCATAGAAAACTCTATCATGGTAGTTATTACGCTTCTTCAAACTATCCCCCCTTTCCTAATAAATTACATTATATTGTAGATAGTGTATGCATGGAGATCTCTAGGGATGAGGCTTAGGAAGACGAATTTTTAATATGCTTCCAGGTGACTGTGTTACACACTAGAGTTTGAGAACTACCACTATAAGTATTGAGCAGTTAAGTAATAAACCACTGAATGAAGATTCTCATTCACTTAATCTACAGCTATTTTATGCCCAACAAGTTACCTAAAATGAGATTCCATCCTACTCCATGTTAAGATCTGCACACGTGTACGCAGCTATAAAACCTTACCACAGAAGGAGCAAGTCCTTTTGAATTCTGCTTCTTCTTAGGTTTTGAAGGGGTTTGCTTGTCTAAGGTATTGTGAGCTCCACTGATTTGATTCACTTGCCTATAAAATCCATCTGAAAGACAGTCCAAACAAACTGATTTAGGTTTCAGAACTTTAGTCCCATGCTGAATGTAACATTTTCACATAAGAGCTCAGAATTAATTATATTCTTAATCGAAAAATTAGAAGCCATCAGAACTACAGCATTACATTTCTTTTGGTGCCATTATGATGTATAGAAGAGAAATAAGCATACGATATTTATAGCAGCTTTATTCCTAACTGCCACAACATGGAGGCAATCAAGATGTCCTTCAGGAGATGAATGTACAAATAAACTGTGGTATATCCAGATAACAGCACATTATTCAATAGTAAAAAGAAATGAGCTACCAAGCCATGAAAAGACAAGGAGAAACCTTAAATACATATTAAGTGAGAGAAGCCAATCTCAAAAGGCTACATACTGTATGATTTCAACTATGTGACATTCTGGAAAAGGTAAAACTCTGGAAACAGCAAAAAAACAATCAGTGGTTGTCAGGAGTTAGGGGGAGAGTAGGATGAGCACAGAGGATTTTTAGTATTGTGAAACTATTCTGTATACTATAATGATAGACACATATCATTACACATTTGGCAAGACCAATAGAATGTGCAATACCAAGAGTTAACCCTACTGTAAAGTACTGAGGGACACTGGGTGCTAATGGTGTATCAGTGCAAGTGCAGCTTTTTAAACAAATGTCCAACTCTGCCATGGGATGCTGATAGTGGGAAAGGCAGTAGGCATAGGGAGTATATCAGTACTCAGAACTCTCTGTATTTTCTACTCAATTTTGCTATACATTTAAAACTGCTCTGAAAAACAGTTTATTAAAAATAAATTATTTTTTAAAAAGGAAGTAAGCAGTTAGATGATCACTGCATTCTACTAATGGTATCATGGGGGCAATGTGGGCATAACTACGTTTAATTTAATCCAATTCTTTAAAGCCAAATAACATTTAAAAGGTCGTTTACCACTGAGCCCATGTATTAATAATTCCAATTCTATCAATAATTTAGGTAAGTGGCATAGTTCAGAAGACAATATGAGATAAATACAGAGGGTAATACTTGCAACAATCACAACAATCCTGAGAATTGGAACAGTGAGCAGAAGAAATGAGGGATTATGAACATGTGCCACCTGCTGGTAATCGGATGAAATCACTAACTCATTCAAAATAAGTATGAGGTGATCTCACACTTATCAAAATTAAAATGGAATTAGGCTACCTTTTTTGTTGCACCTGGTGTCCCAGACCATAATGTTTCCATCTCTTCCACCTGTACAGAAGACAGCTATGGGGAAATAAATAGTTTATCAAGAAGTTAACAAAACCAGGCCAATAATGCATGCATTTCAAGTTTCCTAGAGCATCTATTATATGGTAGTACTGTAATTGGCATAGGCAATTAAAAATGAAAAAATATATGGCTCGACAACAAATAAGAGAAAACAAAGCTGTGAAGGATTATAAAGAACTCAAAATACTATGCTTTAGAGAATAATCCCTCTGTGTAAATATTCTTAAAACACATAAAATACTATATGTAGTATACCTATGGAAAGAATAATGAAAAAGCAATAACCAAAATATACTGAGAGTTTACTAAGCGCTCACACACTATCCCATGTGCTTCATATACATTATCTCGATTCTTGTTATCAACCCTATTAGGTGGATATTATTATCCTCATTTTAAGATAAGAAAACTAAGGCATAGAGAGGATAAATAACTTATAAAGGTATTCCTAGCAGAATAAATCCAGAGCCCACTCTCCAAATCTCCAAGCTGTACTGTCTTCAGTATAAAAATATGGACCAGATCCATACAAAACGGTGAAAGAGGATGCCTCTAGGGATGGAAAAAGGGCAACGGGATTGGAGAAGGGAACATAGGGGAACTTCAATTTATCTGTAATGTTTTATTCTTTAAAACGAAACCAAAAAAACTCTGCTTCCTGTGTGGAAGAGTGAGCACTTACCAAACCAATCCACTTGCATTAGCTGTAACCTCTGGACAAAACATAAAAACCAACTACCTGAGGCCTCTTTATAAATTGAACGAAAACATGCAATTTTTGGAGGGAAGTCAACACCTGAAGCAAGTGATTGGCCTGGGCTAAGTTACTGGCTTTTGTAGTTGTACCTTGAAGGCGGCCACAGTTGCAGTATCAGTACCAGGCAGCTAAGATGCCAATACAGAACCTGCCATCTTTCAAGCCAGAGGACGAGGAGAAGCAGACTGAGGTAACAAGAGCTGCCAGAGCCAGAGCGAGAGGGGAACCACGGAGAGAGCCAGAGAAAGGCTAACTCTAACTCTGTGTTTAAACTTAGCACAGGTCTCTGGTTGATCCCTGAACCATATATGCAAGGGAAAAGCAAAAGAGGCTTATAACTAAGGCTTAAATTAAAGAACTGAATCGAGATCTGACCCTCCTGTAGGTCTGACATCTGCAATTTGACTCTTACTGAGTTAATTCCCTGTTAAAACAAAAACATTGGGATGCCTGGGTTGTTCAGTCAGCTAAGTGTCCGCCTTCAGCTCAGGTCATGATCCCAGGGTACTGGAATCAAGTCTTGTATTGGGTTCCTCACTCAGTGGGGAGCCTGCTTCTCCCTCTGCCTGCCACTGCCCCTGCTTGTGCTCTCTCTCTCACAAATAGATAAATAAAATTAAAAAAAAAAATCAACAGATGAAAGTCCAGGGAGATAAAAATGACTTTGCCCAAGAGTTTAGAGGCAGAAACCGGAATAAAACACAGGGGTTCTATGTATAATTATAAAAGTGTGCCCTGTACAAAGGCATTTGGCTGAAGATCTAAAATCTAATCTGTGTTTACCAACCAAACTATGAGGCCATGGGGAACAGTGTCCAACTAGGTAATTCATGCTAGAGCACCTACAGATTACCAGAAGCCATGATAAAAGCTACCAGCTCCAAGTTCTAATTCAATGCCTTTTCTACTCGGCCATATTGGCATAGATTTACCGTATAGAATTTTAAAAATTAAGCAAAGGGATCAAAAGACATAGTGTTTTCCTTTTCTGTTATTCTTTAAATAAATTTACCTTTAGTAAGGTTAATTTTCATGACCTTACATTATTTTTTTAAACTCAGAGTCAACTCTAACACAGTAGTAAACTAGAATACAACCATACCTAACTTTATACAATAGATGTGTTAATGAAAATTTCTGCAGAGATAAAAACTATGTCATATATACTTCACGGTTCCACTCTCAAAAGCAAACACAGTCAATTAAAATTGACCTTTTTTTGAGTCCGAATCAGCTCAACAACTCAGTTTAATATTTCTGAGTGCTCACGTGAGTAAATGAAAATGTTTCTTTTAAAAAGAGCATTTCTTAATGATAAAGAAGACTGTAATGTTTGTCTTTATTAATTGAGATTAAAGTCAGATTAATTCAGCCACTTCTTTGAGATGGATGTTAGTCTATTTGTATAAAAAATATATATATATATATATATTCGATGAGAAACTAATGGAGGAAGGAGAAAAGAAATGAAGAGAAATGAAGAGCTAATTCAGACACTCCTAAGTTTTTCCCTAGCTGCTACAGTACTGTGCTGTATTATATATCACTCTTAAAGCCTTCCTTCTCCATTATAATAGTAAAATAAATATAGAAAGATCAATTTTGAGTAAATAATAGTTGAAACATACTAGGGAATTGGGCCATTTAAAGTAATTAAATGGTAAAATTTTTAGGTAGAGAATCATGTCCATTTTATCAGGTTTCCCACTCCAGCCCCACTCTCCATTTAAGTAAAATTTTACTAGCAGAGTTAAAGTAACTAATTTACAAATAGAGTTAATCAGTGTCCAGTACAGCGTTTTGGCCTTAAAGGACAAAGTTGAACAGAGGTATTGTAGCTGTTTATAAATGTTTACCTTATGTGAAGGATTATAGAAAAAAACTATCTGAAGATTCTTTTTTTTTTTTTTTTAAAGATTTTATTTATTTATTTGACAGATAGAGACAGCCAGTGAGAGAGGGAACACAAGCAGGGGGAGTGGGAGAGGAAGAAGCAGGCTTCCCAGCAGAGGAGCCTGATGTGGGGCTCGATCCCAGATCGCCGGGATCATGCCCTGAGCCAAAGGCAGACGCCTAACGACTGAGCCACCTAGGCGCCCCTGAAGATTCTTACAGGAACAGGCTGGAGATAATGTCCACAAGAATGGGACTAAAAGTCAACTTAATCTCATGGAGGATTTCAGTCATGAGACTCTCAATCTCAATGTAGGAAAAGTAGCAACTCTGACAGGGGAAAGGGTGCAAACAATCAAAGCTTCTTATTAACTCACCATAAAGGAGGTTAAGGACATGAAAGAGGATAGGCACAGACCTACCTTTCTCAAACTTAGAAAAGGCAACTGACTTAAGGCTGCACTGATGACCTTTGCATGTTCCGATCAGCTCGCCAGCTTTTACATCCCAAAATTTGGCTGTTTGGTCACCTGCTGCTGTAACCTTACAAAAAATAAGGTAACATAATTTAATAAAGTAACACTTTACCAGTATTCACCCAGATTCCAATAAATTCAAAGTCACTTACAAGTTTAAGTTCACCAGGAACCCAGGCCAGGTCAAAGACAGCATTCCAGTGAGCCATCCATTCTAAACAAAGAAAATGGTGAATGTGAAATGTCTAGACTATGTTCAGGGGTAGCCATATCAATAGCAGTTTGAATTTCTTGAAAGCTAGAGTGAAAAAATAAGTCATGAGCGCCCTATAATCCATGGGCCAAAGAGAACTTGTGTACTCACAGAACTTACATATTTCCTTCACTACTAGAGAGAACTACCATTTGATATCAAATTCCTTTCCATGAAGTGACTAGTAATATATTCTCCAAAATGGAATCTTCCTGAAATATTCTCTAGTTCAAAAATCTTCATCATGCTCTCTGAATGGAATCTAAAGTAGTTTGACATTTAAGGTTCTGCATGCTTTGGCCTTTATCTCTGTTGCAAGGTTTATCTCTCACTGTCTCCACATACCTTATTCCAACCAAACTGGATCCCTCCCTATTCCCTAATTATAGCCTATGTTTTCTTATCTCTAGGCCTTTGCTAATGCTTTCCCCTCCACCTGGCATGTCCTATTCCACCTCCATAGGTTTAAATACTACAGTCCAACTCAAATGTTCTACTCTTTATGAAAAATTGTCCTTGCCATCTTTACTACACGAAAGCTTTCCTCTTGACACCCATGGCATTTTTTTTGTACAGCTGTATTATTCACAGCCTGTTTTATTTATTTCCACACTTGACTTAACTAGTTCCAAATTATTAGCTTCTTAAGATCAGTAGAACTTTGCTTTATATAAGAGAGATGCTTGGTCAACATAAATATTTTAAAGTAGTGTTTCCTCCAACTACATTAAGTGTAAAAGATTTAACTTTTTAAAAGAAGAACTGTTTTTAATTCTAAATCGTATTGTTGTTTTTTTCAACTTTCAGTAAAGGTATTGCCATACTTATAGTATTGACAGAAGGGCCATCTACCATTTTCTTTTAGCCTGGTCCCTAAACAGACTTCATCAGAAGTGAATATAATTGGGAATACATTCAAATAACAATTTACTTGAGGCTTTATGAATTTAAAATAATGTTAAAACAAAAATTTTAGGCCTAGACTTACCTTTGACACACTTCTTTCTATAGGCTTGTGATTCTGTGTTATACAATCTAACGAAGCCTTCTTCATTGGCAACTGCTAGTATATGCTCCATATTGGGAGCTAAATAAGAAATAAAGAATAAGATACATAAAGAGTAACACAAAAATTTTAAAGCAGAGTATAAAGCTATGAAAACAATACAATACAGATAAACTGAAAGCTACAAGTTAAATAAAAAGAATCTGAAGAGGGAAGTTGCTACTACCCAAATAGCATTTGATATGGTAGAGAGGTAATTTGAATGAAAGGTTGCTTAAAATTTGCCATAATATCTAATTTAGTAAATGACTCAAAACCACCAAAATTATCTTCAGATAATCCCTTATTTAGAGAAGGGTAGTACTTAAATAAAACAAGAGTAATACTGACCAATGGCAAAGAAAAGTATACAATATAGGCCACCAGCAGGTTGAGTCTATTAGTTAAATTTCCTTTTCATACTGTTTTATTTTTCCCCTCTTAAACTATTAACAGTGGGGACAAGTACTCTATTTCTGTTTATAAGTTCCCCAATGCATTACAGAGAGATTCCATCAGACCAAAAGGTGCATCCATTGGGCAAAACAGTTTTCATGATGGCTGAACCTTTGCAATCCTTTCCCACTATCAGTTAAAACAAAACAAAACGCTACGATAGTCCTATGCTTTAGAGGAAATATATAATTATGCACAGAGATTTTAAAAGTCTATTTCATAAATCAGAGGAGAACAGCTATTAGAAAAATTCTATCATCTACTTTTTCTTGAATGGGGGGACACCCCGGTATATTTTTTTTTAAGGATGAAATACACCATTTCTGAACAGTTAGCTTACATAGTAATTCTCTTACCAGAAGAGAAGGTACATCCAAAAGGAGGAACTGGGACTCCTGTTTCTCCATAAGAAGTGTGCTCATCGTTACAGTTGCATTGATAACCAGTTAGAAGGGACTGTAGAGGGTACTGGGAAGACCACCCTAAAGTAAGACACAATTCTTTATAGAATTTCAATATATCATCACATTTCAATACGTTTAACAAGTGCAGAGGTAAATGTTTGTTTTTAAAAGCTTTATATACTTTATATAAATCCACTCACTATTCAGGGTCCTCTATAATACAGTCTCTGGTATTTTCCTAAGGGGTCCTTAGGTTAAAATAAAGGGCACTGTCAACTTAAGATAGGCTTACCATCTTAAATGGAGACTCTTGCTGGTACACCAAAGATTTTAAGAAACAAATGGCCTTTGCACATTAAAAAAGATCTTATTCCTCCTGCACCCTTTGATGACAACTACAAAACACAACCCCAAAGACTACCACAACCATTAAAACTGCCATTTTCTTCAATTAACATTTTGTTTCCAGAGTTTCTAAATCAACATTACTGCAAACTCTTTAATTACCTGCAACATCATATATAATCCAATGGTTAAAGAATTAAAGGAAATAATGTATGTAAATTTGCCTACCTAGCTACTAACATACTCACAAGTAAACTCTAATTTCACTTCCTCTTTCTAGTACTGAAATTCTAGGATTCTAAAATGTTCACGACAACTCACAGTTATCTTAAACTATAAACCTACCCCTAGAGTATAATCAGTTAAACCCTGGCTAGTAATAGGGTTAGGGAAGTCTTTAGAGGAGGTGAAATCAAACACATTGAGAGATGAGTAAGTTTCCACTGAATACACAAAAGAGGAAGAAATTCAGGGTAGAGGGAGCATTTATTCTGCTTGGGTCAGAGATCTAATGGGCATAATGGTCCTAAATAAATAGTAAGCAATCTTCGAAGATTTGTTTTATTATTTAGATATGTAGATCAACACATTTTAAATATATAAAAGAAACATTAAATAAATGGTTACTGAGAACTAAATGTTTATTGAGCATCAGGAAACAATGAAGTTACCATCTATTTAGAACTATTTAAATAATTAATAAACTCTCACATTTTAGGGTACCTTCAATTATCACTTTTCATCAAAAATACTCTTTGGAGAAGACATCTCAGGCTGACATAACCTCAGAAAATCTAGCTTTGATGTTCCTAGAGATAAGCTGAAGGAATCAGTCCAAAAGAGGCAAAGAATACAATCCAGATTTAGTAATTATTCCTGGGGGTATTACCTCAAGGTTAGGTATCAGTGTAAACAAGTTATCAAAAGACCACTAAAGAAAGACTACAATAGTTATATTGTAGAGTTCACAAATATCCAGCTACAGAATGAATTTTAAAACAAAAACCTCTGTATATATACACTTGTGGTTTGGGATTAAAAATAATAATAATCTAATGATTGCAACGTACAAATTCAAAAGGACCAAATCTTGAACAATTCAGGCGGAACTGAACATGATAAGCTCTGGATACCTAATTCTTTGCAATTAAACAGTGACTCCTTCAACTCTACCTCACTGCCTACAGACTAATATCCAAACACCAACAAACCGCCTAACATGGTTTAGTAACTTGTCTCTATCTACCCCTCCATTTCTGCACTCCCTACAACACACAGTTGCGGACTGGTCTCTTCAGCAACTTTTGGATCCTTATTGTGCTATGCTGCTTCCAACATGAATGCGTAATGCTTTCCCCCATAACACTCATTTGGAAAAGCCTATTCTTTCCTCAATGTACAATTTAAGACCCTGGGATTACACGCCAATTTTTCAAGGAGTATCCAGGGACATGAGTTTTCAGAGAAGCAGTTGATATAGGTGCATTTCTATAACTGATCTGAGAAGGTTGAGGCTCTTTTTCCTCCTTGCCCTTCATCACTGCTTTTCTTCCACTTTTCAAAAGAAAGGCAATTCCATGCCCCAGTCTTATACCATGCACTGATCCAAGGTACAAAAACTTCTGGGACTCAACTAAGAGACAATAGGATAATTCCTTTAATAAAGACATCATAAACAGCCAAATCCATCTCTTTAAAAGATACACTTCCAATAAAATTTTACTTTTTGCTTCATTTATTTATCAAAATTCAGTCTATATTGTTTTGATCATTTGCATACTAGGAATTTTAACAATTCAATTCAGAGGAAACTTCACACTCAGAGCCTTATGATTACAGAAAATACTGAGTTTATTTTTTTCACAGAGGTGTATGACAGCGTGATCAATAAAATAATTTTTCAAACTTAGAATCAAATTACATTAGGATAAATTCTGTGGGAAAAATAAAGTGGAAATAAAATCAAGGAGGAAAAAGCAACTACAGCTGACCCTCAAACATAGGTTTGAACTGTGGGAGTCCACTTATCTGTGGATTTTTTCCCACAAATATAGAACTGTAAATGTATTTTCTCTTCTTTATGATTTTCTTAGTAACATTTTCTTTTCTCTAGCTTTATTGTGAGAATACAGTATCAATATGTATAACATAAAAAGTATGTGTTAATTGACTATTTATGTTATTGGTAAGGCTTCCTTCCAGTCAACAAGAGGTTATTGGTAAAGTTTTGGGGGAGTCAAAGTTATAGGTGATTTTTAACTGCGTGGGGTTTGGTGACTCTAATCCCTATACTGTTCAAGGTTGAAATGTACATAGAAAATCTGGCAGTTAAAGAGTTTGTTCATATTTTTAAAAAATGATTGAAATGATCATCAAATCACCACAGTATTCATATTCTATCAGGTACATTTTAAATGACAGAGCATTTTTATTATAAATTTCAGCAAGTTTAAACCTATGATAAAAACTTTTAGATAACAACTTATACATAGAAGAGTAATCAGATTTTCACTTTAGAAAGATTGTTGGCAGCAATGTAGAGAATAAAGGGGAGAGAGGGAAACTAGGAGGCAATTTGGGAACCTTGTTATAATGCAAACATTATAACAAGGTTATTAGGGTCCAACCTAGGGAAATGGAATGGTAAGCATAGAACAGATCCAAGTTATAGTGATGAGGCAAAAATCAGTTGGAATAGAGAGAGCACAGATTCAAGAGATTTTAAGGGAACCTTCTGCACCTTGAGGAAAACAGAGGAATTTTGACTGACTCAGGTTTCTGACTGGGAAGACTAGTCTAAAATAACAGGACCACTCCCTAAAATAGGTAATATAGCAGGTTTGGGGGAAAAGTGAGTTCAGTTTTGAGTACTTGAGTTTGAGATGGTTGTGGGATTGACCTGGTGGATGAAGATACTCACACAGCTTTTATAGGAATGGATGTAAAGTATAGGGAATGGAAGGATGCAAGTAGTAGTGGAAGAAACCCTGGTTGTGGCTCATCCATGTAGGAGTAGGCAGAAGGAGAAAAGAGACCCAGAGTGGAATACCAACATGAAAGGGGAAAGAAGATGGTCCTATAAAGTTCAGTGCATAATCTATACCAATGAATGACTTTCAGTGTCTGATACATAACAATAAATGAGTATTCGTAAATGGGGGGGGAGTAGACAGAAAGATTGGGGAGTTAGGAGAATATCTGTTACAAGATAGAGGCTAAGTATAAATAGCTTGCCCCAGGACTCACAGGCGGTAAAGATTGGAGTTGGAATTAAAACTCTGGCAGTTTAATTCCAAAAACAGAGCTCTTTATCACGGGGCAGTACTGCCACACTTAACACAGAGCACAGAGAAGTTACCCAAGCAAGGTTCCAGGAGAGTCAGAGAGAGGGGTATTTAGAGTATAATCACAAAGATTATCCAGGGGGGAAGTAGGTAAGAACGGTATAAAGTTCAGATTGGGGGCAGGAAGTTGTGGGACTACTCCTCAGTCTACTTCTCAATATCCTCTTCCTAGACCTTTGCCTTAATATAAAAAGTTCCCTTCTCAGATTCTTTTTTGTTTTACACATGGTTTCAAGGGGAAAGAAGACCTAGTCCATTTTTAAAAGAAAGAGATTTCATTTGTATCCAACCTTAGTCTGGGTAGTAACTCCCGCCTCAGAAATTTACCAGAAAGTTTCAGGTCAATGACACCCAAACCTAAGCTCAAAACTCCCACTGGGGATATTTTAACCTAAGGAGCCTCAAGTTCCTTAGGAATTTGGATTCTTTAAGAACTTAGGAACGAGGAAGTTGGATTTTTACATACTTTGGAAAAATCCCCCAAGTTATACCGTTACAGTGAAAAACAAACCAAACAAAACATTTTGATCCCATTTCTGTAAATAACAATACATATTACCTTGGCATTGGAAAACATTTGGAATAATCTACTTTAATCTATCACGAGTGGTTATCTCTGGGGGAGGTGGTTATGGTCATTTTTCACTCTGTAATTTCATATTTTTACGCACATGTAGTAATCAGGGGGAACATTTTTTTGACCATGCTAGAAGCAGATGTTGTCTTCTCGGCTGGAATGAGTTCTTTAATAGCGGGTCACACTCACAAGTATATATAACGAATAGTAGGGCTCACTAAAGTTCTACAACACATGAATCAGTGAATCAACAAATCAATCAGTGAACACGAGTCCTGACGATCTCCCATAGCTGTGGAACCGCGCACACACACACAAATGCACGCATTTTCCAGTTACCGTGCAACATAGAAGCCGTAAAGAAGGCCTGTCGATTCGACTTTCTTCCCTCCTTCAGCCCATATTACGATTTTAAAAATCCCGATTACGATTAAAAGTGTCCCAAGGGCAAGAAAGTGCAGCTTTCTTCAGTAGTCCTCGCTAACACGAACTCACTCTGGCCGTGGGAGAAGTCGGGGGCTGGGAAACAGAGTTGGAGTCGGCCTTGGTCCGCCGTGTTGTTCGGGGGAGGTGAAGCCCGCCAGCAAGAAGAAGCGGTTAGGGCCGTTACTCACCATTTCTCGGGACGCCGAACTGAGGCTGGCGGAGCACCGAATTGAACAGCATCTGGGCCAGAGGAAAAGGTTCAACTGACAGAAAAGCCGTGGAAATGCCCCTCAGGTTCAGCAGAAATCGTATCTTGCACCCCTCAGAACACGACTAGTTATTGCCTCCAACTCCCGCCACTGTAAGCCCCGGCCACCAAACTCCCCGCCAAACTGACGTCACGCCCCCTGATTGGCTCCCGCCGAGGCGTCCGGGCGCCTCGGAGTCACTTCCCCCTTCCAATCCCCGCCTCCTTTTCTCCGAGCCGCGGGAACCCAGAGTTCAGGAGCTCCCTGAGCGCCTGCGCGGGGGGCCGCAGAGGCGCTGGCGAACGGCGGGGTGACCAGGGCGCATGCGTAACAGGGCTTGACAGAGCGCGGAGGAAAAATCCGCGAGAAGGTGGTGGAAGAAGATGGCGGTGCTGGGGCAGAGTTTGCAATCTTTTTAAATAGGCTAGTCGAGTGACTATTCGGGTCATGGCGTCAAACTCAACTAAGTCTTTCCTGGCAGATGCCGGCTATGGCGAACAGGAGCTGGATGCTAACTCTGCCCTTATGGAATTAGACAAAGGTATTCGAAAGAGCGGGCTGAGCGGGTGAAACGGGCGTGGGGGGCAGTGGCGCCACCACGCGGTGGTAGCCCCCGGCCAGACGCATGCGCCTAGCTTCCCTGGGCGGGGGCGAGGGCGGGCACCTATGCTTTTGGTGAGTCTAGAGCATTTCCCGCTTTGGGAGATTGCAGGAAAATTGCAGTGTTGCTGGTTTGCCTTTGCACCAGCTGAACAAGTAGTGAGCTCCAGTGATGGGCCCCGTTTGACCGCTTGAGGGCACAGTCCCCCGATTTTCCAAGCAGTTTGTAAAAATGCTACATTTGAATTGTGAAAATATTTGTGGGTACGTTCAGTTGAGACAAGGTCTTATCAAGAGTGCCGGTAATAATCTTGCAGCACTTTATAACAATGTATTTTATTTCTGTAACTCTTACCTGCGGGTTACTAAGTCATTAAATACGACCAAGAAAATCCGAAAAGCATATCTCCTCTTTCTGTAAATTCCTCGAGTTCTATTTTCCTGTGGGAGGAGCGGTGGGGGGTGGTAGGGCCGCTTGGTGTAGTGGAAGGAGCTTTGGAGTTAGACTGAGTCGAATTCTAATGCCACCAATTTTGTGATCATGGACAGGTACCTAACTTCACCCAACCTTGGTTTTTTTGTCTGCAGAGTGGGTCCAGTACCATTGAGCTTGCAAGACTGTTGTAAATACTAAGTGATATAATTGTATGCAAACGAAGCCTTTATTAAATGCTAAAGATATGCCTTCTTAGGCTATGGGAGGCAGAGGCAAATATTTGACACTAAAGAACTCAAGTATTAAACCTTTGTTTCAGTGATTTTTATTGAATGGGGGGAAACATTTTGTTACCTGGTATACAGTTAATTCTTCCTTAACCATAGTCAGTATATAATATATTGAGAATTGGGACTACGGGTTAGAAGGATCTGTCTTTAAGTCCGCTTTGAGCCAGTTCCCAGCTCTTACTTGGACACTGTTAACTTTTTTGGGATTTTGGGGTTTTTTGTTTTTTAACCTGTAAACACTTCTAGTGGGTAGGTCTAGATCAGAGTTTCTCAGACTTTTTAAAAAGCTTTTAACTTCTTGTGACCAACATAAAAATGTCACAGCACTCCAATGAGATATTCCTTTGGTTGAGTCACAGTATATTTAGTGCATTCCCATCAGTCAAGAAAATGATGTTGAGCTTTTTACTTTTTCTTACCAAAGCTTGTAGGGCCTTTCCCTCTGCAGTACAAAATTATAGTATTAGATCTGTTTTCCATTCTGGAAATTTCTTCCTTATTCCCTAGTGAGAGTTGCAGGTCCAGATATCTAATAACCCCACCAAATCAAAAGATATTTTCTACCACTCTGGGCCAGGTGGGCTTGTTTCATAATGACGGTAAGAAAGTGGTTGTAGAGCAGAGATCAGGATCAGGCTCTGAGATGTCAGAAAATCTGGTATTGTTTAATTCCTAAAAATTTGCCATTATGTTAAGAAAAAAACTCACAATTTTTGCTCCTTAGAAGTTGAAATAGAACTATTTCAGTTCTGTAAGAAATAAATGGATGACTATTGATTGTTTAACTCTAAACCAGCTGTCAGTCCTAGGCATTAAGTACGTTATCACGTTCCATTCTCCCAGCAATACCCCAGGTGAGTATTTCCCAGATGAGTCTCAGGCTCAGAAAGATAATTTGAACAAGATTAGAACAAAATTTTTGTTCTTTTTCACCTCACCATGCTATATACCTTTTAAAGCTGTTAGGAAATTAGATTACAGAAATAGCCAGTTTCATTAGAATATAGTTTAGTATTTTAACAATTGAATTATTTCATACTTTATCTGTTAAAATATTTGTTTTATGAGTCAAAGTTCGTAGGGTCAGAAGGCTGCAAATTCTAACCTTCTTTTAATTCCAAATCAACTAGAGTTTACCAAAGTGCATTCCAAGGAATATTGTTTTTAAAATATTTTAATGGGAGTTTCTTACTCCATAGCCTCTCTTCCTGTCCCTCCCTCCTTCCCCCCAAAACATACAGACGCTCACGTTCACACACCTTACTTCCTTAGGGTTTGTCCTAGGGAAACAACAATAAAACAAAACACAGCCCTTGCCTCTGTAGAACTTAACTTTTGGACAGAGAAAACAGGCAATAAGCAAATACAGTAAGCATATATTATGACAAATAGTAGAGAAAAATGAAACTAATGAAGGGGGCTGGAGAAAACTGGGTGTGGAGTTGGGGTTGGTTATTTTATATAGGATAGTCAGGGAAAGGCCTCATTGGTCAAATAGAGGAATAGCAAGTGCAAAGGCCCTGAGGTTGGAGCCTGTTTTGCATGCCATTTCTGGAATAGAGTGATAGACATTGAAGATAAAAAGATAACCAGAAGCCAGTTCATGTAGGGCAGTACAAACCATTGAAAAGACTGGCTATAATTCTGAGTGAGATGGGACACCGTGGGGGATTTTCAGCAGATCTGTGGCATATCTGGCTTAACTTTGAGAAGATCAGTTTGGCTGCTGTGTTGAGAGTACATTGCAGAGATAGAAGTAGGGAAACTAGTGAGGAGGCAATTATAACAATCCAGCGTGGGTGTAGAGGGGAATATAGTGGCTTGGGCCACTTCAGTGAGTATGTGTGAAATGCTGAGATTCTGGATATATTTTGAAGGTAGAGCCAACAAGGTACACTAATGAATTTGGTGAGAATGTGAGAATTAGTGGTCAGGAAAACCTTAGAGGTTTTGGTCTGATCTAGAAGTATATGTTGCCATTTACTGAGTGAATGAAAGTGAAATCGGTTTGGGACTGCTAAATTTGAGACCTCTCATAATCATCCAAATGGAGGTGTTGAGTAGGCAGTTAGGTGTACAGATGTGACACTTGAACTCCATTATGAAGAAACATCTGTGGCACTAGTGTCCTAAGATACACACTTGGGTAATGTCATTTATAGCCTGTTGCACTTTGTTCTGAGCCTTTTGAGCAAGCATGGCAGTAAGCTATTTGTTTCTGATCTCTCTAGGAATAAATGGATGCTGTTTTGAAGCTGAGTCAAGTCCATTCCTTCAGGATGTAGTTAGCAACACAGGAAAGTAATCATGTGATAGCCATTCATTCATCCAGCAGATACTTCTGGATCACCTACATTGTGTTAGTCACCGTACTCAGGCTTAGGGCTGTATTAGTGAACACAACAGCTTTAAGAAGGAAACGGAGCTAGATGAAATATGGCTTTGTTGGTAGGACAAAAAGTTTGGATTTTATGCCAAATGCATTGAGAAGACACTGAAAGTTTTTAAGCAGAGGACTGACTTGGATTGGTTTACATTTTTAGAGATCACTCTAGCTGCTATGTAGAGGTCTTTCTGTCCCTTTTTTAGAGGTTTAAGCTGATAACCATACTGACTGAATTTCTGTGACGACTGAACAGAGTTAAGTGTTAAAATCAAATACTACTTACATTTATCTGACACATTTCATAATATGGACAATCACTAATGTAGGCATTGTAAAAGACATATCTCACATAAATTACTCTAAGAAGTATAACTTTTTCACTAGTATAACTTCTGCATAATCTAAACTGACAGAAGGTGTCCTGATGATTTAGGGAAATCTATGCAAGATCTCCTTCACCGTGAGTGAAAAGGAGAGAGTCTCCCTTAAATGACATCACTTAGCCTATCTGATTCCTGTGAGGTGACCTCGAAAGGGTGAGGTGAAAGAGCAATGGGGAAGGCAGTGGTTCCCTTTCTTGCAGCTGGGCAATAGGAAGGGAGGAAATACAGGAGATGGAGTTGCTACTTGAGGTGTGGGGGAACTTACTGCTGCATGAAAAATGTGATGGGATGCTCAATGAAAAGTTAAAATATGAAATGGAAAATTGATATAAATCAGGACAACTATTTATTCTCCCTTATTTTCCCCTTAGAGGCTATCCCCTCACCTATATTCCAAAACATGTGAATTCTCAGACTGTGAGAGGCCACAGATTGCTGTTATACTGTCCATATTGGCACAGATGTGGTTGGTGTTATGATAAATAGAAGGCTTTGGAAGTATCTCCATATTCCCTACTAAAGAGAGAGGCTTTGCAGCGAGGCCTATCCAGGTGACTAATTCCATGCCATAACCGATTGATTCCGATGTGGACATGTGACCCACACGGAGTCAATCTAATTCTCTCTTGAGAATCTGTACCACCAGACCATATTTAGTCTGACAGTGTCACGAAGTGGACCTGTACGTTCATGTGGAATTGAGAGTCTTAACATCTCAGCTCCTGATTGGTGATCATTTGATGAGTCAGGAACTAGTCCAAAAACCCAAGACCCTTTTGCAGTTCTTACTGAAATCCATAGACTCATCTTCATAGGTGGCTAAGAGCTACTGTCTTGTAACTTACAAAATGAATTGTTAAATATTCCTGAAAGTTGGTATTCATAAATAAACTAATTTGTTTATGATTCTAAATCAGTATTCTGTGTGCATGCCACACAATATTGCATACATCTCACCATGTACAATTACAGACAATTTATGAAATTTGGGTGAAGGGTATTTTATTATTATCAGTTGTGTTGACTACCATTTCAGTTTTTTCTATTCCTGCTTTTTAAATATAGTTTACTGAGACTTGCCATTATCGATTTATTAAGCTATGGGTTGTTAGGTTACCTCATAATGTGTGGTGCATATTTGTGTTGGTATTTTTCCTGCTCTCACCCCCATTTTTAATGAATACACTTTAAGATATATGTGTGTTATGGTTCCTTTCTGAGTCATCCTCACTCCTTAGCTAAAGCGAATGTGTAGAACAAACCCTCCTGAAATGTGCTTGGAAGGTAATGTGTATTCCCAGTATTCTTTGTAACTTTGTAAGGGGTGTTCATCATGTTGGTGGTCCCTTAGCATCTTGTGATCACTCCTGTGCTTTAGGAATGACCCACACTCCAAGCCCTGCCTCACCAGGGTGGAAGGAAAAGCTCACCTTCCTGGCTTCCCTTGCAAGAGAGCAGGATGTGAACTCCGCCCTGCGGAGACCTCTTCTGGGCTCTGTGATTTAGGAGTTCAGCAGCGCAAGAAGGCATAGTTGGAGAGCACTCTCACAGTTCTGTGCCCTGGCAGCCACAGCGGCGGCAGCGTTCCTAGGGGACGGTAGCAATGGCAATGGCTACAGGGTTCCTGGATGACAGCAGAGCTGATTGTAGCATCTGGTGTTTCCTAGCAACAGGACTTCTCATCTAATCAGTCTGGCAGTGTGGTATTAGGTGTTCTTAGATGTTTAGCCTTGAAACTGTTAGGTTTTTAATAAACTCATGTTCTGCCTCATCAGCCAGTTAGCTTGTGTTGCTTGAAGCTAAGAAATCTGGCTGATACATGCTACCTGGAATTGTGTGCTGTTTTGAAAACTTGATTACTGTACATAACAATCCCCAAGTTTACCATCATTTATGTTATTCTTCCTCAGTTCCCTAGAATTTGTCTTTCCTCAGAATTACACCGCTCTAAATCATAATTTAAATATCCTTTTTGAAATCTTAACCTCTGTCCTCTAGCTAGTTACTTGCTCGAGGTGTATTTTATTTAGCATAATAATTTAGGACCATAGACTCTGGAACCGGATTGCCAGGAAGTGAATCCCACGTCCGCCATTTATTAGCTGTTGTTTCTTAGGCACATTGCATAACCAGTCTTTGTGTCATTTTTAAAGTGGGGATAATAATAGTACCTAACTTCTATGTTTGCAGTGAGAGTTTAATTCATGTGAAGTGCTTAGTAAAGTGGCACAGAATAAGCACATAATATGCACCATCACCATCATCAGGACTAATTGCTGTATTGATTATTCTTTGTTATCATTCAGACCTCAATATGTTCACTAGTTTCCCCTACCCATCAGACTCTTCCTGTTGTTTCTTCTTTACCGAGCTTAGATTTCATGGTGCCACATTTTATTAACTTCATTAACTTTCTTACTAGCACTTTACTTACTTATTTTTTTAAAAGATTTTATTCATTTGAGAGAGAGGGAGAGAGCATGAGCAGGGGGAAGGACAGAGGGAGAAACAGACTCCCTGCTGAGCAGGGACACCCCCCCCCCCTCCACCGACATGGGGCCCGATCCCAGGACTCTGGGATCATGACCTGAGCCAAAAGCAGACACTTAACCAGCTGAGCCACCCAGGTGCCCCCTTACCAGCAGTTTAAATTATCATCCAAGATTCTCCTCTAGTTATGTGTGCCCAACAGCAGCCAAAAATTGCTAGAGAAAGATTGTCGGGTACATGGCTATTATCAGAAATGATAGCAAACCCAAATGGGCCTTCAGCACAGACCTGCAGTACTACAGTGTTTTCTTTGGTCAAGACTCCCACCTTCTTTAGTGACATTGCAGATCTTTAAATTTTTCAAAACTAGAAATCCTGGGTTTTATGTGAGATCTCATTTCATTTTTAAAATTTGACAATGAATTCAAAGCCTTTAAAAAACATTGTTATCTATCAGATGAAATTTGTCTGAGGGCCAAATTTAGCAAACTAATAGTTTTCTAACTCCAGTATAGGCAGGACAGTTAAAGAGTATGGAAGTGTGGAATCGTATGGATAGCTTGATGATCTAAGTTCCTGCCTCCTCAGAGTAACTAAACAGATGCCTGGGCCCCAGCCTCAGATTCAGTAGGTTTGGAGTAGAACTCTGGCACAGGTATTTTTGAAAAGTTTTACAAATGTTTCTGATGCAGAACCAGAGCTGAAAACCACTAGCCTAGCAAACTGTTCTGCACATGTGAAGTGCTAAAAGAGCCTAGAATAATGAATTTCACTTCCGTCAAATGAAGGTTGAAAGAATAAGCAATTTACAGACAACCTATTTTAGTTCTGGCTAGTCTACCTGCATGTTGCAACTGACTTAAGCACTGTTTAATTGCAGGCACTGAAAAGAAAGAGAGCTCTGTTTCTTTGGTGAGAGAATACAAAGATAAAGAAACAGCAATAGCATTCCTCCACCTTAATCTCTGGTTTTAGAACAAGAGTGCTGAGTGCCTGTTTTCAGGTGCTTGCCTTATCCTGGAATTGAAATTGGCCAAGAGCAAGCAAGATGGGTACCATACTGCCCCGAGCCTAGGATTCTTGCTAAATCCTAGGTCTTAATACACTTCTCTCTCCTCTTGCACCGCAGCTTCTGTTCCTGAGAGCCAGCCTTTCTTGTTTCCTTTTCCCTAAAGCTCTTAGATCAGTTATTAAAAAAGAAATTTACTATTCTTTAACTTATTTATTCTGATCAGCCCTGTTATAGGAAGGAGGGTCTATTTTATCTTAAGGAAGTAAAAGTTGACAGTATTAGAGAAATCAAAACATTTCTCTGGCCAGATTCAAAATTATCTTTGGTACATTTAAAATCATCATATTTAAACCAAAGAATGTAGTCTGTGGTTGTGTTTTTTAAGGGAAAGTGAAACAAATCATATTCTGTTAGCAAACTCCCTCTTCATGGGCTGCCTCCTACTTTACCTTTTTCATTCCAACCAAGGTTAATTCATTACAAACAGAACTTTACTCCCTTTTGCATCAGTCAGCTACTGGCAGAAAGAAGAGAAGGAAAAAAGTCCGATTACTGTGGATTGTCCCAACAGATTCCCACAGCACATACACACAAACACATCTGTTCCTTGGCTCTCACCTACATCCTCAGACTTGGCCCTTCCTCTTCTCCCCTTCCGTTTTGTCCTTACTACCCTACGTGTGTGTCTCTTGACCCCTTCATCAAGTCAGGGCTTTAGAAAAGCTTTTGAGGCTACATCAGCCATTGCCAGTTACCTAGAACATTTCCACAGGTACTGTGGTTGGAAGAGGACTTAGGAGCTTTAGTGGCAGTTCTGTGTATGGAGGCGGGGGGGTAGGGGAAGAATGGAGCAGGCAAAGAAGGAATATGTTCTAAATATCTCGGTTAGAAACTTGAATTAATTTTCAATTAATTTTCCCATAGGAACTTTTATTATAAGTGGTTATTGGATTCTGGAATATGATGAGTGCTGATAGTGCTGTTTTTTTCCTACGAGGAAATACATTCCAAGTACCAAATAACCAACTTGAGTGCATTTACAGAATTCAAACCATTAATAAGTTGTAGAAATTGCCTATGCAGATTTACTCTGTGGTTATCTTTTGTATTGAAACATACTGACAATAAAGAGTCCTCAGACGAATATTTCCTTTGTCATTTTTTAACAGTGAGTAGAGTTTATTGAACAGAGATATTCTAGGGCACTTATTCTTGTACGAATATGGATATAATTAGCATTTTATAAATGCTAGAATACTAAAAGAAATATTTGAAGCTGATGCTATTAATACCATATCAAGATATTCATTCTAAATGAATATTTTTTAGGGATTGAATATTAACTTTTTGTTTGTTGGGTTTTTTTATATTTTTAAAATCAGATTTATGTAGGTATAATTTATAGATAATTAAATTCACCAAATGGATGCAGTCATGAAACCACTACCACAGTCAAGACATAGAACATCTCCTTTACCCCAAAAACTTCTCCTGTATCCGTTTGTAGTCAGTTTTCTTTCTCTAGCCTTGGCAACCGCTGATCTATTCTCTGTCCCAAAGTTTTGCCTTTTCTCAAATGTCCTATAAAATAGTCATACAGTATGATAGTCTTTTTTGGGTCTGACTTCTTTTACTTAGCATAGTGATTTTAGGATCCACCCTTGTTGCATGAATCAGCAATTTTTTCTTTTTTATTGCTTAGTGGTAGTCCATTGTATGGCTAGACCACAATTTGTTTATTCATTCACCAGTTGATGGACATTTGGATTTTTTCCAGTTTGGGATTATTATAGATAAAGCTGCTGTGAGCATTTAAATACAAATCTTTGTATGGACATATGTTCTCAAAGCACTTGGATAAATATTTAGAAGTAGGATTGTTGATTTTATGGTTAAGTATAGGATCGTCTTTATAAAAAACAGCCAACTGTTCTCCAAAGAAACATACAGTTTTGCATTCCCACCAACAATATATGAGAGTTATAGTTGCTCCATATCCTCATTAGCACTTGGTATTGTCAGTCTTAAAATTTTTTAGCTTCTAGTGGGTATGTAGTAGTATCTTAATGTGGTTTTTAATTTATATTTCCCTGATGACCAACAGTGTTGAACATCTGTTAACTTGCATGTATTTGCCATTCATATTTCTTTTTTAATGAAATTTCCCTTCAAATCTTGCCCATTTCAAAAATCAGGTGGTCCTCTTATTGAGGCATAAGAAGTATGGATGCTGTCTGTGGAGCGACCCTGTTGGGTGGAGGCTGGAGGTGTGGGTGGTGAATTCACCCAAGACAGAACAAAGCAGATAGTAGTTTATCGAGGACACTGCAAGGGAGACTGTGAGGAGGCAGTGGTGGAGGGGGGTGGAGTATAGTGGGGGAAGTGAGGAGGCATGGGAACTACGGAATTTTCCTTTTTTGGTACCTGTGCCTGGTTGTAAGTAGCCCGTTGGTCAGCTAGGGTTTATGGATATTTTGAGGTGGGTCACCTAATGGGCCTGTCTGCATTCAGCTCAGTGGTCGCTGTGGGCCCCTTTACCTTACTCAGTTTCCATTGCTCAAGCCTATGGCTTAAAAGTGGCCTCCACATTATCCTTTATGAGATATGTGTTCTGTAAATATTTTTTTCTGGTGTGCGGCTTGTCTTTTCATTCTCTTAACAGTGTCTTTTGAAGAGCAGAAGTTTTTAATTTTGTTGGAGTTTATCACTTTTTATTCTATGACTCATGCTTTTTGTGTTTTATCTAAGAATTCTTTGCTTAACCCAAGCTCATAAAAATTTCCTCCGTATTTTCTTTATATGGTTTATAATTTTGGCTCTTACATTTAGGTCTGTGGTTCATTTTGAGTTAATTTTTGTATATGGTGCAAATTAAGAACCGGGGTTTTATTTATTTTTGCTTATGGATTCCCATTTGTTCCAGAATAATTTGTTAAAAAGAGTATCCTCTCCCCATTGAATTATTTTGGCCCCGTTGTTAGCTCATGGGTTTGAGACCTTTCTTCTTTCCTAACATGAAGCATTTGATGTTATAAATGTTTCTTCAAGAACTGTATCCGCTGCATCGCACAGGTCGTGCTTTCATTTGCATTCAGTTCAAGAGATTTTTCTAATTTCCCTTTCACTTATGGCTCATTTAGAAGTTGTTTAGTTTCCAGATATTTGGGAATTTCGTAGATATTTTTCTCCTAGTCATTTCTAATTTAATTCCACTATGGTCAGGGAACATAACAAAATATGGCTTCAGTCCTTTTAATTTTGCTGAGATTTGTTTTCTGGCCCCGAGTATTTTTAAAATACTCAATCTTTTTTGAAAAAAAAATTTGTTTCCTTTTCATTATCTTATATCTAAAGAGGCGGTTTACCAATTTACTATTTTGTTGGCCGTTTTTATTTTTAAAAAGCTCATGAGTTACAGTGGTATCTTACCTAATTGTGAATGACTGTTATGTTATGACTGTGTGATGCTGTGTGGGTATTTGCTATTTTCGCCTTGTAGCCACAGGTTTCTAAGCTGTTCTCCCGTTTTTGTGCTTTTCATAGGTCTAAGATCTGGCAAACTTGGTGAACAGTGTGAAGCAGTTGTTCGCTTTCCCAGGCTCTTTCAGAAATATCCATTCCCTATTCTCATCAATTCTGCGTTCCTAAAGTTAGCAGATGTTTTCAGAGTTGGGTAAGTCTTTTTAAAGCCTCAGTGTCGTAAAGTACTTTGTTCAGATTTCTTTGTTATTAATGTTGTGGTTCTTTATTGTTTTGCTCTTTGGGACTTCCACATGGTTAGTGACCATTTTAGTGGATGTACGTAGCAGTTTACAAAGCTTTTTGGTGTGAAATGTAATGGCATTTTAAGCAGAAATGAAGTTATAAGTGAGAGAGGACTTATTTCTTTGGGGAACAGAATAAATCCAATTAAGATAATCTCAATATATATATATTGCATCCTTTGGAAGTATCTGTGGTTTGCAGACATTGTTTTGGGGAGTTCCTGATTTAGTAACTTATTTTATTTTATTTTTATTTTTATTTTTTTTTAAAGATTTTGTTTATTTATTCAACAGAGATAGAGACAGCCAGCGAGAGAGGGAACACAAGCAGGGGGAGTGGGAGAGGAAGAAGCAGGCTCATAGCGGAGAAGCCTGATGTGGGGCTCGATCCCGGATCACCGGGATCACGCCCTGAGCCGAAGGCAGACGCTTAACCGCTATGCCACCCAGGCGCCCCAGTAGTAACTTATTTTATAACACAAGATTACATGTTACTGTGAAGTGCCTGAAACATGGAAGGCCTGGATAAATACCTTTTGGGTTTTTTTTTTTTTTTTTTTTTTTTTTGTCCCCACCAGTCCATTTCCTGCTTCTTTCGACTAGTTTCCATGCACTTTGTGTTCAAACACCAAATCAGACGTGAAGGGGAAGAGATGTGTAGAATTAGCTTTAGGGAAGAGGAAGACTGTCTGACCTCCTGGCCTTGGTCATAATATGATGGAGGAGATTTAATTCATCCCTAGGGCTTCTCTTTCTGTCACTGCCATTTGGGTATCTTGCAGCAGGATTGCAGGCATTGCTAACTGCTTCTGCTTCGTATTCTAAGTGTAGGCTTCACGCTACCAAACACCATACGATTCCTACATGTAGCTCCCGTTTTCTCTAGGTACAGCAGCGGAGCAGTGTTTCCAAACTTTGCATCTTGAAAACTCTCACGTGATCTCCTCTGATCTTGAGTATGTTATTCCAGTTCCACATTCCTTCTTGATACTTGAGTCTTCGTTCCTTTATGTTATCCTTTCCCTAATATATGCTTAGAGTTCTTGGCCTTGGCTTTAACATTTCTCATCCTTCCTTCTCATACATGTCTGAGGATGTCAGGTAACATCCAGGGAACTGATACAATAGGACACATCAGAAAGGATTGAATGGGGTCCACTGTGGGAGGAGAGAGAGACAGAGCTGTAAATGCTGAGTTACAGGACGTCTAATATCTCTTACAACAGACGTGAGTTTTTTATTTCCTATCAAATGTATGGCATATGGTTTGCCAAGGCAGTTCTGTCAGTCCCCACCACCAAGGTCACATACCTGTTGACCACAACCGAGTCAGCCCCAGCTGTTTGTTTTATTACTTCTGATTTGCTAGTTATAAAATGGTCCTTCATTGCTATTTTAACTAGCATTTTATAAATAACTTGGGAGGTTGACTATTTTGCCATGTGATCTCATTTTCTTTACTACAAATTTTCTATTTGTTTGCTTCCTTAATTTTTGTCTTATGTATAATCTTTGATGAAAATCCTCAAACATACTAAATTTTTGTGAGTAATATTGTCAGTATTCTTTGATTAGAAAAAGATGTGAAGGGGTAATGGGGACATTTATTTCACCCATCTGCAGTAATATGAGTAACTAACGTTTACTGAGCTCTTTCTATACATCAGATGCACATGTTTTCACAGGTGAGGTAAGCACTGTTGATCAGCGTCATATAATTGAGGACACTGAATTGAGCAGAGAACGTTAACTTGTCCACAGTGATAATACAGTTAGTGAGAGACAGAGCCAAAATACCAGTCTTGGCAGTTGGTCTCCAGAATCTATGATATATTACCTTTCTGTCAGTTTGAACGGTTGTATTTATTGTATATAATAAATTTAAGACATACCTGGATGAGCAGTCTGTACATGAGAAAATTATTATTTTTAGGAAAAATGTCAGACATTTGAAAAGGATTCCTTATGTTTTGTTTTGTTTTGTTTTGTTTTGTTTGGGCATTTCAGGTACACTAACAGATGCAAAAGCAAAAACTTGAGAATCCCTCTTCCAGTTGGTGAAGTAATCAAATATGCCAATCACTCCCACAATCGTGTCATCTGCAAATCAGGGCAGGTTCTCTTCCTTTTTGATCTGTGTGTCTTTTATTTCCTTTTCTTACTGTACTAACATGAAGTTTCAGCCTTATGTCGAATAAGAATAATGAGAGCTGGCATATTTGTCTTTTCCCCAGAATTCTGAGGAAAGCATTCATTCTTTTACCCCCTAAATATAGTGTTAGCTGTAGGCTTTTGGTTTATATTCTTTATCAGGAAGAAGTTTTCTTCTTCTTTTTTTTTTTTTTTTAAAGATTTTATTTATTTATTTGACAGAGATAGAGACAGCCAGTGAGAGAGGGAACACAAGCAGGGGGAGTGGGAGAGGAAGAAGCAGGCTCATAGCGGAGGAGCCTGACGTGGGGCTCGATCCCGTAACGCCGGGATCACGCCCTGAGCCGAAGGCAGACGCTTAACCGCTGTGCCACCCAGGCGCCCCAAGAAGTTTTCTTCTATTCCTAGTTTGATTAGTTTTATCATGGATGGGTTATTGAATTTTGTTTATTGCTTTTTCCACATCGATTGACATGACTGTGTAACTTCTTTAGCCTGTTAATATTATGAATTACATTGCTTAATATTTGAATATTAAACCAGCCTGGTATTCCTGGGTTAAAAACAATAACAACAACAAAACCTGAAGTGTAGGCTTTAGCTCTTTAAATGATAAGAAATAATATTAGGTTGAAAAACATTGGCCCGTTGCTAAAATTTAATATCATTAGTGTTGCTTTGATTCCTAACTAAATATTACTTTCGTAAAGTGGTCTAATTTACTTTACCTCTGGTTCTTCACAGAAACAATTTCCTGAGGCTGTGTGTTCTTAAAGTTACTCAACAAAGTGAGAAGCATTTGGAGAAGATTCTGAATGTGGATGAATTTGTGAAGAGAATTTTCTCTGTGATTCATAGTAATGATCCTGTAGCAAGAGCCATCACACTCCGGTATACTCTGTTGCTATCATGAATCACCACAAGATTGTTTGAGTTGCAATTATGTACTCAAAAAGGGCAATATGTTTCCTTTTTTCATTTTGAATGTTAAGAATTTGTTTTTTCAGCTGAGGCTCCAGGCAGAAATACGGTAACCATCCCAATCTGTACATGCTTTTCTGTTACCACCTATGATACTGTTTTGGTTGTGAATTATTGCCTAACTTGTGTTTGAAACATTCCTTTTTGTGGGTTGGTCTTCTGATCAGCTAACTGGGGTCTGAATCTAGCTTAGCCTCAGCTCATTTTGAGCTCCTACCTTCCTGATCTTGTTCTGGTTCATGTCAGTTTTTCTATTCACTGTTGGTTATGTGCTCACTTTTATATGCAGTAATTTGTATTTGAACTTCTTGGAGAATGCCAGATGGAACCACTGTAGTTTCTCCATCCTTTTCTTTCTTGGCATCTAAAAAAATTTTTTTAAAGATTTTATTTATTTATTAGACAGAGAGGGAGCAGGGGGAGGGGCAGAAGAGAAGGGAGAGAGAGAATCTCAAGCAGATGCCTTGCTGAGCAGGAGCCCAGCGTGGGGCTTGATCCCATTACCCTGAGATCATGACCTAAGCCAAAATGAAGAATGGGTTGCTTAACCAACTGAGCCATCCAGGGACCCACCCCCCAAAATTTTTTTTAAAATTTTGTCAAAATTTCATATTTGTAAACCTTAAATCCAGGTTGAACCATATTCTCTTTTTAGGTCTGCTGTCTATGGAATGAATGTGTAATTTTTAGACTTTTGAAATTCACTTTCCTAAATTATAGGGCTCACTTCTGACTTGCCTTGTTCAGAAGTGAGCCCTCTTTTTAACCATGAAGTCTAGGATGTCACTTCTCTAAGTTTTCCCATCAGGAGTCTGTTCTTCCCTCTTGTTCAGAATTAAGTGGTTTTGTAATTCCTCTGCCTTTTGAGTGATTAAACTATGAGCAGAGTGTGATATTTTAAAGTCAGTTAATTGGTTTTATCTTTTAAAAACTATATATAATAGAACAATTAAATTTAAGATAGCTTTTACCTTTTGATTCAGCAAATTCACTTACAGGAATTTTTTTCTATAAATCATTTTTAAAAGTTGGCGAATATATGTATACAGATGATCATAGTATCATTTTTGTAAAAAGTGAAAAATTGGGGCAAAATTATGTTGATATGGGAATAATTTATGGACCACTGTATAACTTTGAAAGAATGAAGGGTGTGTGTGTTTAACATAGAGATATTAAGGGGCACCTGGGTGGCACGGTTACTTGAACATCCGACTCTTGGTTTCAGCTCAAGTTGTGACTCAGGCTGATGAGATAGAGCCCTGCTTTGGGCTCTGTGCTCAGCGCGGAGTCTGCTTCAGATTCTGTCTCCCTCTGCCCTTGCCGCTTGTGCTTGCTCGCTCTCAAATAAATAAATAAATCTTTAAAAAGGAAAGAGATATTAAGTTGAAAAAAACAAGTAGTCAAGTGTTGTCCATTTTTAACTCATTTTTATCCATAATATTAATATATGTGTTTATATAGGCTCAGAAAAGAATCTGGAGGAATATATACTGTTAACAGAGATTATTTTGGTTGTGGGAAGGGGTTAGTGGGCTATGGATTACAGGAGACTTTTCTGAGTGGTTTTGCAGTGTTTGAATTATTTTCCACAGGCATAGGTTATTTTTTTTTATCAGAAGATAATTTTAAAAAGAAATAATAGCATTTAACTAGTAGAATGATTTTATAAATAATTTAGAGCTAGTTTGAATGTTTTGAGAAGAATATAGATTAATATTTGAATATTCCATTCATTTTGTTCTTTCCAAGTCATGACAACTGGGCTTTGCCACAGTTCTTCATTGAAGAACTGTTGCTGTCAATAAAACCAGAGATTTCTAGAAAGCTTCCAGAAAAATTTATTTATTTAGAAAGAACACTTTAAAGGAAAAAAATCAGATTGAAATTATATTTTTCAACATTAATACTTGATGCAAAAAATATTAAAAGAAACTTGAGTTGAGGTGTCTGGGTGGCTTAGTCGGTTAGGCATCTGACTTCAGTTCAGGTCATGATCCCAGGATCCTGGGAGCAAGCCCCGCATCTGGCTCCCTGCTCAGTGGGGAGTCTGCTTGTCCTCCCTCTGCCTGCACCCCGTCCCGTGCACTCTCTCTCTCTTTCTCTCAAATAGATAAATAGAATCAAAAAAAAAAAAAAAAAGAAATATGAACTAAGAATGTTAAGGAGTACAATTACCATTTAAAACACAGTACAGGGTGCCTGGGTGACTCAGTCGGTGGAGCTTGTGACTCTTGATCTCAGGGTCGTAAGTTCAAGCCCCACATTGGTTTCGAGATTACTTAAAAATAAAATCTTAAAAATAAATAAATAAATAAATAAATAAATAAATAAATAAATAAAATGTAGTGCAGTTAATATGATCCTTAGATATACAAGGCCTTAGATGGTTTTGCCAAGTAGGGACGTGTTTTAAAAACATTTCTTGGAATAGTTACTTTAGGAAGAGGAAAAAGCTTGAAGATCAGGACTAAGGGGTGATCAGATCATTTTGTAAAGTTTCCAGAATTATAAAGTAAATATCAAATACCAAAAAAGTGTATTTATAACAACTCAAAACTAAAATTCTAGTATCAACATAATATGAGGGTATCAAACCCTTTTCACAAAAATAGAACATTTTTGAATAGCCTTAAAATTTTTTTCCTGATTTCATTTTTTTCATGATACAAGGAATGACTTAAAGTAAAAAAGTATTTTTTAGTGTATTATTTAACATTACATTATAAAGTTTTAAAAATACAATCTTCTAAAAATTATAAAGAATACTAATTTCGCCATTAAAAAAGTAATAAGCACCATGTCATTTACTACCTTAATTATGTAAGAAAAAGCATGATAAATCACACATTTGACTTGGGGCTAAATATATTAAAACATAGGTTCCTTTTTTCCCCAATAACATTTTATTATAAATTTTAATAATAGAGCAAAAAAGTTTTTCTAATGCATTTCATAGTAAATTATAGATAGTACATTTCCTGCTGGATACTTCGGCATGTGTATCATTAGCAAGAGTTCAGTTTATTTACAGGGTTATCTGGTTCTTTTTTTTTTTTTTTTAAGATTTATTTATTTATTTATTAGAGAGAGTGCTCGCGCATGCGTGCATGCACAAGCAGGGGGAGGGGCAGAGGGAGAGAATCTCAAGCAGACTCCCAGACCAGCGTGGAGACCTGTGATCCCACCACACATGAGATCATGAGCTGAGCCTAAACCAAGAGTTGAATGTTCAACGAACTGAGCCATCCAGGCTCCCCACAGGGTTATCTGGTTCTTTAAGGTTAATTTGCTGAGTACTGACAGATGCTTCAAGTTACTCCAACCATTATCAAGATAAAGAACTTACTCCAGAATATTCCGTTACGCTCTTTCTACTCAGTTCCTTCATCCACCTCCCCAGAGGCCACTGCTCGCTCTTCTCATTTTTTCCCATTATATAGATAAATTTTTTGTCTGTTTTCAAACTTCATATAAGTGGGCTCCTACAGTGGGTGTCCTTTTGTGTAAGACTTCTTTAACTCAACGTTTTTGAGATTAATCCAATTTTGTATGTCAGTAATTTGGTTCTTTTATTGCTGAGTTTTCCATTGTGTGACTGTGAGTTTATTTATCTGTTCTCTTACTGATGAACACCTAGGCTGTTTCCAGTTTGGGGCTATTACAAATAAAGTTGGTGGAACCTTTTTGTACGAGGCTTGTTGTGAACACGCTTCCCTTTCTGCCAAATATATACGTAGGAGTGAAATTGCTGGTCGTGGGGTAGGCGTATACTTAATTTTATAAGAAACTGCCAGACCTTTTTCCAAAGTGGTTTTAACCATTATATTCTGACCAACAGCACGTGAGCTCTGGTTGCTTCACCCTTTTGCCAACCTTTGGTGTTGTCAGTCTTCTTCATTTTAGCCATTCTAATGGGGTGTACAGTGGTTTTGAATTGCATTTCCCTGATGGTAATGATCACTTGCTCATGTACCTTTTGACAACAGTTTCTTCTATCTATTTTGGGAAGATCTGTTCAGATTGTTTGCCTATTTTCTTTAATTAGGTTGTTTAGATTTTATTATGTTACCTGTCTTTTTATTACAGAATTATAGGATTTCTTGGTACATTCTGAATACCAGTCCTTTGTCAGATATATGCTTTACAAATCATATTTAAAAATAGAAACTTCTTTCAGGGCCTGAAAGTCATGAACAGAATGACTACCATTTTTATGCTTTTCCTTAAGTTATGTCTCGGCATTATTGTTTCTTATGTTTTCTGTCTGTAACTAAAATAACGTATGCCTCAGAATAAAGATAGTTCCAAACTGGGTAGGTGTCAGAACCAGCCCAGATGCTGGCAGTGTGAAACCAAGTGAGTGTGCGTCTGTGATAGCCACTAACCACTGTACATCGCTTTTAGTTTATGCTACGAGGTCTTCAAAATATTCTGCTTTTAAAAGGGAGAAATAAACATAAGGGCTTTTGTTAAAAAAAAAAAAAAAAAGGAAAGAAAGAAAAAAGAAAAAAAAAGATGTCAGCTTTTTGAAATCCCATTTGGGAACCAGCGGCCTGCTCAGCTGAAGAGAGGTTTGGCTGGATGTATTGGGAGAACTGTTCCGGTCCCAATTCACATTCTGATGAGGTGACATTTCATAAACCACTTTCCTTGATGTAAAGTGAGAAAAGTAATAACCGCCCTAATGGATTCACTTGTTTCCTATATGGTAAAATGCAACATGGGCAGAAAAAGTTTTGGTCACCGTAGAAACGTAAAGAACCTGGCTATTAAAATCTGTCTTTGAAAAGGTATGAAGCATATAAGTGATTATATTCCTTCCTTCTATCGCGAAGTACTTGACTATAATACTTTATCTTTTATAAAGAAAAAGTTGTGATACAGAAAGGATCTCAATGTTTTATAGGAACATGATTTTTCATTGAGGAGCATTATAATAGCACCATGTAAAACGAGTCTGTTAAGGAGAAAAACAAAGTCTACAAAGAAAAGACGGGGCTGATAAATGATAGATCAACATTAAGTACTCATTGAATAGAAAGTTTGTTGTGTGTTTTTAGGGCAATAGATTAACGTGGGGACTCTTATCTCAAGGAGATTGCCTTCTGGAAGAATGTTCATAAGATTAAACACACGAAGGAACGCAAAAAGTGAAGTCTCTCAAACACTAAGGAGTTCTTAGAGTCAGAATGATTTCAACTTAAAGAGGAGAAAGGACAAGGAAGAGATGATACTTTAAAGGTGTTTTCTTTTTTTACCCATTACTTTAGACTTCTTAATTGAAACAAATGGAAGAAGAAGCTGGGAGGGATTCATAGTGTTCGAAAAGTAGTGCTACAAATTATTTACAATATTACCAGAAGTATTTTCAGGAAGTAGTGATCAATGGGATTTTGCCTTTTTTGCCCTTTTATATTTAAATAGTAACAAACTGTTGATCAAAATGTGTTGATATTAGCCTAATCTTTTCTTATATAAAATATTACATTACAAGCTGTATTTCTTTTGAAAAATAACTCATCTAATTTCAAAACTTTGTTTTCACATTGAATACAAATGACATACTTAGTCCATTTTAGTATTTTGTTTGGTATAAAATCTAATACTTCTGTCCAATCAAATTTCCATAAGATAGTTGGTGACATGTCAAGTTGGAAGGGTACGTAGGACACTGACTTTGAGAAAGGTTGTCACTGTAGGAACTCTGTTTTGTTTATTGCAGTGTTTCGTAGCCCTCAAAAATCCATGCCTTTCTGCTGAAAACATCTTTCAAGCTTTATCTTATGTAGTTTATGTGACAAACAATAGAATTTTTTTCCTTTTCCAAGTTTATAATTTATTATAAATAGACTGTGCTTTTCCAGATGCTACCTTCCTCATCCTTGCAGAGTCTGAAATGAACCCCAGGGAGTGTCCTCTACCTCTGTCCTCTTGATGCTGAAGACAGATTTGAAAATCATGGTATCAGTATTTACTGATGTAGGAAAAAAGACTGGGAGTCTTACCTTTTTTTTTTTTTTTCTGGATCTGCTTAATAGGAAGAGTGTTGTTTTGCTAAAATGGACTTATAGAACATTGGAAAATTGATATTTTGATGCTTTAATAATTCAGAAGTTTCTGGCCTCTATTTGGTACCTGGGAGGTACTTCAGGATGATAATTTTTCCAATTTTGCTTATGTTAGATAAGCCATGTTAATTTCTCTGACATATCAGAGTGTGGAAAAGTGCTTAGAATTTGAGTCACTGCTTGATTCCTAAAGTTGATGTTTTACTAACCCGAGATTTAAGGAATTACCTACAAATTTTAATTTTGGCAATCTGGCTTTGCCTTGCTTCTTCCTCTCTTGATTTTCAGCTTATTATATTTCTGTTCTTCTTGGATCTCTCTGTCTCTGTAGGATGTTGGGAAGCCTGGCATCAATAATTCCTGAGAGGAAGAATGCTCACCATAGTATTCGTCAGAGTCTGGACTCACATGACAACGTAGAGGTCGAAGCTGCTGTTTTTGCTGCTGCAAACTTCTCCGCACAGTCAAAGTAAGCATCGGCCCTTTAATAATTTGTCTTCCCAAGAAGAGGTCTTGGAGGAATAACTCATCAATATACATAAACACTAAGAGAACAGTGTAAATGGCAAGTTGTATCTTCCAAGGGGGTTTACATCATGTCCGGGAAACAGAACTTCGTTACATAAAACAGAATGCTTAAGTATGTATGTTGGCATTAACTGCCCATGAATTAAGAATTTCCAGAAAGACAAATCAGCTGATTAGAATAGTTGGGGAGGGCTTCATTGGGGAGCAGAAGTTTTGTCCACTGAGGGACCCTCCCCAAACATACATGGTTCTACTGCTAAATTGCTGCTTTCTTATTATCTTCTCGAGATTAGCTTTTTGGCATTAGAGCTGTGTACAGTTTGACAAAGGTAGTAATTTGAGCTGAACCAGTTTAACCTATTTGGGATGTCACATCCTACACTGTTATGTTGTAGAACAATTTTTTTTTTTTTGGTTGCAGTGCTGACCATGGTTATGTTACTATGTTTGACTTGTTTGGTTACCCTCTCTAAAAATATAAGTTATCCCCTTTACTGACTGAAATCAAAGGTAGCATTGCTTTCTGCAGGGCATTTTGGTAGTATGCATTTGCCTTAAACATGTTCATCCTTTTATCCCCTTAAATGGACCTAGAAAGTCCACTTCTGAGAACTTAGCCTGAAGAATCAGCAATGTGTACTGATACTTATTTGCAAGGATGCTAGTTGTAGTATTATAAAAACAACAAAAAAATTAGCAGCAACCTAACTTCTAACCAGTGTGCTTAGATAAATGATCTTACAGAGAAATATTATGATCATACAGGGAAATATATCTTAACAAATACATTTTAGAAGTATATTTGGAAACAGGTTACATCATAGCTTATAAGATATTACAGAATATATTTTTTAAGAAGCAGGTATTTGTATTGATTAAATACAAAAAGACAAGGGATATATATCAAAATACTGTCTCTGGGTGATAAGATGGTATCTTATTTTTATTTTCTTTTTTTTATAAACTTCTGTGTATACTGTCAGGAGCAAAGTTTGGGCTTTATAATCAAATGAATGTTATTTTTAAAATTAAAAAAGATAGCATTCCCATTAAGAATCTCTGCTAAATTTGAATAAAACTTGGAACAATTTATCACCAACTTTCTCTCTTCAGATTTTAATTATATGCGTATTCATCTCTTCAGCTGCTCCTATCAAACCTTCAGAATCACAGGATTACTTGTTGGGAAAGAAGAATGGAGAATAGAAAGCATGTGATTTTTAATGTACTGCTCAAAATTAGGTGTGGCAGTAATTGAGGAAGAGAAATATCTGAGTAAATACGGTCCTTTTGTGCTTTTGAAAACTGGCATTTTTTTTTCTTATTGAGAGTCATTACTATTGAGAGAACTTTTTAAAAATTGTTTTTATTGGATAGGAATTACATCTAGTGAATAGTTATCTGATTACCACTGTCGAGGTGTCAGTACTTTATAACCTACGTGAGTAAACTTGCATTTCCCATAGCTCCAAAAATAGTTTTCTAAGTTTAGTTTCTAGATTGAGACGATAAAATTATAATTTAGTGATTATATTTTATTTAATGAGAATCATTTTTGGCTCAGGTTTTCTCTTATGTTATTATCAGAAGCTAATTTTATTAGCTGTGGAATTTCTGATCAGTTTTGGAAAAGGTTAAGACTAAGTAACATAGAAACATGATTTTTCGTTTATAGAATTGATGACCAATAAACATTTAAATTAACGGTTTATGTAGAAGCAGTTTTTAACATTACAGACTTCGGTATGATATAATTTGTGATATTTAAAATACCAAATTAGTGCAATAGGAAAGGCTGGAGGGCCTATCAAAATGTATCAGAGTGTAAAATTAACTAATTATATAATGAACTGTGTCTTTTTGAGATTAGTATTTACCTCTTCTTCTGAAATGATGACCTGGCTGGAAATCAAGTATCTCAGCCAATACTGATGGGTTTTTGTCTTAGTATCTCTATTTATCAGTTTTGGATCTTAAACAAATGAGTGCAACTGGCCAAATAAGACCTTAAGAATTTATTTACTCTGTTCTCCCTTTGTCTATTATCATAATCACATCTAACTTGTTCTTAAAAAGGTTAAGATTTTATATATTTTATGTATTATATATATTTATATATACATATTATTAGTAATAATATATATTTTATATATTAAAAGAGCTAGTTCCTGGGTCACAAAGCAGGAGTTGGAAACCCAAATGCCTTCAGAAACTGGGGAAGCATTGTTAGTGGGAGAGGTGCCCTCTAGCGGCCACTTTGTGGAATTGAATAGTGCCCTCGAAGTCCAAAAGTGCTTACTCCTTGGCCCCAGCTGATTGTGACAGTGCAGGAATGTATGCCCAGAGTTGTCAGATCTGACTTTTTTGGAGGGGGTGGGGTGGGATGGATGGAAACTGGAAAATTTGATTATTCTGTTTATAGTCTTATTACTATATGAGACTCTGTATTAACATACATTCTTAATATTGGCATTAAGAATTTTTAAAAATATTATTAGACAAAAAAAAGAAAGAAAACCTTAGGCTTCTAATTTGCAGTTTTTTGGCCCTAACGGCCCGTAACAGATTTTTAAATTTTGAGTTGTATAAAGTTATATAGTTACTGAAGAAATACTTATTGAATATCCACCATGTCCAGATAGTATTCTCAGCACCCAGGAATACAGGGGTGGAGAAGATAAAACCCCTATTGTGGTGTAAACACAAAATAGTTTCAGCTGTGTTTTAATGTTATGAAAAAATAAAACAATTTTGTGATTAAAAATAATACAGTTTCATCATTGTAATAATGACCTGAGTGAGCTGCTTTAAGTAGAGTCATCAGGGAAGGCCTCTCTAACAAGGTGACATTTGAGCTGAAACCAAGTGATGAAGAGGCAGCAACTTAGAGGAACAATATTCTAAGAAGAAAGAATAACAAGTATAAGAGCACTCTGATATGTGACTGAGTTGTCTGTACATGCCCAATACACTTATACCTCAAAGACATAACTTTTTCTTATCAAATATGAAGCTGATATATTAGAAAAGTAGTTTTCAGACTATTTGGTATCTTTATACTTTTCAAGCATTATTGAGGTCCTCAAAGAGCATTTTTGTTTACATGGACTTTATCGATTGATATTTACAATATTAGAAATTTAAATGGCTAAATTTTAAAAATACATGTTCGTTTTTAAAATAACAATTCTCTAAATATGTTAATGTAAAAACTCTTCTATGAAAATAATTGTTTTCCAAAGCAAAAAAAGCAATTTTGTGAGGTGAGCAGCGTTGGTTTTTTTTTTTGTTTTTTTGTTTGTTTTTTTTACATTTTTGCAAATCTCTTTCAATGTCTGGCTGGATTCTTATATCTATTTCTGTATTCAACATTTCTGTTGCAATATGTTACGATAAAGTATATGAAACAAATCCAGCCTTACACAGATATCCAACTGGAAAAGAGAATATTTTTAAAGGCTTTGTAGGTAGTTAGGGATATTTTTCTTTGATGTTATACAAAAACTAGACAGGTGGTGGTTTCTTAAAGGTTAATTGCAATGTGGACTCTGAAATCGTATCAGTGAACTTGTACTATATTACATTGAAATCTATTGGGATCTCTTACCCATGTATGGTTTTATTATTTATACGTTGGCCTTTTTGAAAACATTGGTTCACTGCGTTATGCAGGTCTTCCAGATGTTGACCCATTTCATTGTTTCATATCAAAGGATCACATTTGTTACTCGCCACCAATCTCATCAGGAGATTCTTTAAATATTAAGTTGTCAAGCTCAGGGCGATAGATACAAGTTTTCTGAAATTCTAATTTTTGCTTAGAAACTCAGATTGGCAAAATATTTTCCCAGTTATTTTCCATGAATTGACAAGCCGACTTTACTCGTCTTTTGAGAAAATGTCTGCCAAATAGCTGAGTCTGAATAACCATGAAGTTTCATGAAAAAATGGCTAGTTCATCTCATAACTCAAGTAATTTCATGGTACTTTCCCTGGAGACAGCCACTGTGTACCCTATATGTGGCTTCTGTTTTGTCAGAGAATATTAAAAAGACACTTGCTCACGGCTGAAATTCAATAAAATTAGTAATTTTCACTTTTATCAAGGACATTTGTAAGTTCATCTGGCTTCCTTCCTTCCTTCCTTCCTTTCCATTTATCATGAGTGCACAGTGGTAAAGAATACAATGACTACTAGTACAGTTTGGTGACACTGCCTTGGTTCTTGCTAAGGTGCCAGCAATTTTACTCATTGCTTTGGTTCCAGGGGTGAAGATAGCAACACTGATGTTCCAGGAAAGCCATGAGATTAAAAAAAAAAAAAAAAGTTACTCGCTTTGAAAATTTCAGCACAAATACATTCGACTGCCCAGAATTCACATAACAGATCATGCTCTCTGATTAGGTAATGCTGATACAAGCGAAAGAGCACATCTCGCCATGTCTGTAGATTTTCCATTTGTGAGGCAGAGATAAAATTCTGCAGTTGAGCTGTCAGCTCAGTCTTCATGTTTACAGCTAAATCTTTTGTGTGATAAGTTACTCTAATGTTGAAAAGTACAGTGCCTGGATTTCTTGTACTGACTTTTCATCCAGGTATTCAGCATTGTCCGCTGCAGATGTTTCTGAGCTGTTATGTGCCCTTCTCCAGACAGTGCATTACGATAACTTGCCCTGTTATGATTTCTAGTTTAAAAATCAATATTTTGCTTTTAAAGAGCATATTTAAAATATACTCAGTGTTTTTTTTTTCAGTTCTAAAAAATTAGTCTCAAAATGAAACCTCGAGTTCACTGGTACCATGATACTTTCTGAAATGTCTTATTTCATAAGGCACAATAAGTTACATTATTAACATCTGAAAAATCGAAGGATAGCTTTAGTCATATATTTTTATTTACAGTTTTGCTTTTCTTTAGAATAGATTCTTTACTTCCATGAATTGGAAAACTCTCTGTTATGTCAATTTTATCTTTTTCAGCATCTTTAGACCTAAGACGGTACAGCCGTGAGTTGAGAAAAGGAGTCTTCTAATATCTTTGTCAAGCCAATGATTCATTTTTAAGTATAAAAAAATACTTTGGAAATAAACTTTATTTTATTTTGGAATAAAATATTATTAAATTCTAAAAAGCAATTTTAGATAAGATTTTAGAAAAATCTTTCAGAATTTTATTGCAAAGCATGGCAATGTATACTTCCTGATAAGTTTCTCTATAAGCATAAGGAAAACTTAAGGATTTCAAAATAATGATGTATTGGATGATAATGAGGTTATAGAAATAATAATAGATATGTTAAATATAGTACAAGTACAGGAGAAGAAGTGAGAACTTAGTTAATCTCAGAAAGCATATTTGTACACTAAACCTAAACCTACTACCTTAGAAAATTCTAGGAAACACAAGAATGCACAATGACACATTCCATTAACTGTCAAGAGATGTTGTCATTATACATCAGATAGCCTCTGGAAAACTCTACTATTCACTTATGAGAGAATGGAATTGAAAATGGCAAGTAGGGGCGCCTGGGTGGCGCAGTCGTTAGGTGTCTGCCTTCGGCTCAGGGCGTGATCCCGGCGTTATGGGATCGAGCCCCACATCAGGCTCCTCCGCTATGAGCCTGCTTCTTCCTCTCCCACTTCCCCTGCTTGTGTTCCTTCTCTCGCTGGCTGTCTCTGTTAAATAAATAAATAAAATCTTAAAAAAAAAAAAAGAAAAAGAAAATGGCAAGTAATACCTTAATGGCAGGAAATATTTTATGTAGACAACCATTGAACTATGGAGGGGAAATATTTCATATCTTATATATCATTTATCATGGCTAAATGAGCCAGGCTTGATCATATTATCTGTATTATATTTCCTTACATACGATGTAATGTCTTATCCCAAATATTCATGTTATTAATAACTTTTGCAGCACTCAGTGATATTTTTATTGGGATGGAATCAAAAGCAGCACCTTGAAAAACACTTTAAACATATATAACATAAAAAAAAAAGGCCAACTTTAAATAGTTTGGCTTTTGCTAAGAGTCTGCCCATATTTCCTACTGGCTTCTACTTCGTATTTAGTCTATTTTTCTAAAATTTAGAATATTTGAAATATATTTTATTGCTTATATAATCAGCTTACAGTGTTAAAAGCTTTTCTTAATTAAAAGCGCATCCTAAAATATCGTAGACTGAGATAATGACCTTGAATCTTGTAGACAGTGGCATCCAGCCCCTGCAACAGCCCCCTTGAATCAGAGCATCTTCCCTTGCATACCGCTTGGGAACGGTGTTGGTATAAGCCCATTTGCTGGTGGGAGTTTTGGTTTTAGTTGCATTTCTTACCCTACCCCCAGTAGCTGACGTTTGGAATATTAGTAACGATTTGAAGTAGTATTTTTCTCCTGTGTTGATTGTGTTCTGTTTATGTCCTTAGGAAACTTAAGCAAATGTAATTTTTTTGGTTTTAAAGTTTTTGCTGTTCTCTCTTTCCAAAGGGATTTTGCTGTAGGAATCTGTAACAAAATCAGTGAAATGATTCAAGGTATGTATGCTTCATTCAGTATTATGAAGTAACTTACTGGGATTTATATTAATATTCATAGCTCTTTAAGTACTTACTATGTGTTTGTCACCATTCATTCACTAATTCATTCCAATAATATTTATTAAGCATCTTCTAAATGCCAAAACTGTTCTGGGTGCTTAGGATACAGTAGTGAACAAAACGGAGTCCTTGCCCTCACGTAACCTACATTCTAGTGGCAGAAATGGGGGAGGGGTGGCAATAGACAAATAAAAATGTGATATAACAGTTGCTGTGGAGAAAAAGCAAGGTAAAAAGGATAGAGTCCCCAGAGTAGAGTTCACACCCCAGGGTGGAACAGGGCACTTTATATTTCGTATATGTTGTTGAAGGAAAGCGTCTAATGAAATGATATTTGTGTGAGAAATACAGATATTTAGGGGAAAAGCAGTCTGATCTGGGAGAGCAGAGGGCTGTTAGAAGCCCTGGGGCTCCTCCGTGTTCTGTTAATGTCCCTCCATGTCTTCCAGTTGCAGCTAAACTCAAATCCAGATTCCTTTCCATAGCCTTCAAGGCCCTAGTTTTTGAGTCTCATCTTCCATGCTATGCTTCGTGTTCGTTGGCCCCACTTGTTCCCAATCCTAGTCACAAAAGGGAGCCCTGGGGCTCCAGCACTGTGCAGCTCGGAGAGCACCACCTTCTTGTATTTTTCTACATGGCATTCCTGTGAATTGTGCAACTTGGCAGACTCAGATAGGCAATACTGTTATGTCTCTTTTACAGAAGAGCAAATGGAGCCACATTAAAATTACTTGAAGACCAAGATACAGTGGTTGAACTTTGTCCTGTTCTCCTTTCCTTTGTCCTTTTTTCTCACTGCCAGAAAACGGCTCTCCTGCAGAAAGCTGTCATTAAAAGGAAGCATCACTCATTCATTGAGGAGTTTTATTGAACCCTGGCTCTATCAGATAAGATTGCAGCAGGAAATAGATGTCATTCTCGATTAAAATAATCCAAGCAAGGTTGAAGGAAGAAACAGTTACAGAGGTGTAGGCAGGGTGAAATGTAGGGGATAATGTAGTCCTTTACCCAAGTGTGCAGAGGGGGAATGGTTACCAGAAACCTGGAGTCATGTCAAGAGGGCCACTTTGAAAAACTAACCTTCAGTGTGATATGACCTGATGTGACTCCATAGAGTAGGATCCAGGGAATAAATACTCTGACCTTTTTCTTCTCCCTCCCATGCTCTGCTGGGGCTCTTCCCTGGCTAAGCCCAAAGATTGGGCAGATAGCAAGGGAGTTGATGGGAGCTATATAGGTGAGCCTCCTAAGGTGCTGGAGTATTGTGTATATTGGGTGATGGTTATTTGAGTATATTGGTATGTAATTTATGTATGTATGCATATTAATTTATACACCTAAGATTCATTATTGTTTCTTTAGTTTTAGCTATAAAAAAAATTTAAAGCAAAAGAACAGGAACTAGGAGGGTTGAAAGAGAAAGAGGGGAAAAAAGCACAGGAGTGGCAGTGAGGGCAAGTGAAGGAAGGCTGGAGCCCCAAGATATGGAAATGGCAGGGGAGTTTGAGGTATTAAAATATCCTCACATTTAATTTTAAGTTGCTTGTGTTTCTGCAAAGTAAAATCTCTTGAGTGTCTCTAAACCAATAAAAATGTCTGTAAACACAAAGAATTCCACGGACTGCAGGGTGGAGCACAGATTTGCGGAGGAAGAGGGGAGGGATACGAGACAGGAGACTGCCATGGGGAAAGGCCTAAGTAGGGAGAATCCTTAGGAGACTTTTGCAATAATCCAGTCCGGAGATGGTGGTGAAAGTGACCAGTGTGATGTCAATGGAAGCAGAATGGCATAGTCAGATTCGGATTATATTTTAAAGATAGAACCCAAAAGATTTGCTAATAAATTTGGATGCGGGGTGTGAGAGAAGTAAGGGAATCAAGAAAGACTCCAGGGTCTGAGGAGTTAAAATGATGAGGCTGTCATATACGGAAATGGGAAAAATTTTTAGAGGGGCAGTTTTGTGGTGTAGATCAGAAGTTCTTTTTGGCCCTAAGTACAGAATGCTTCTAACTGTACATCCCAGTGGAGGTGACTGGGAGGTAATGGGATTTCTGTTACCTGAAGTTCAGGGGCAGGGGGGAGGGGTAAGAGGTAGTCTTTAGCATATAGCTGATAATGAAAGTTGTGGGATTATATTGCCTCACTCAGGAAAAGTATTAAGGGTGAGAAGAAAATTTATTACCATTTATTACCAACCCAAAGAAATACCAGAAATTAAAGTGTGGATAGAAGAGATGAATACAAAGAGATTAAGAAGGAAGAGCCAGAGGAAGGACAAAAACCAGGAAGAGTATGCCTTTGGGAGAGAGAGTTTCAAAGACAGAATGGCCAGCAGTGTCAAATGCATTTGGTACCTTAAGGATCAAAATGTTAATAACATAAGCATGATATATATATGACTGCCGAGAGAAAACCAGGGAGTCAGGACTCTGACTTCATTTTTCTCCCTCCCATCTCCTGGGGCTCTCTGCTTTGGCCAGACTTAAAAAGAGGCCAAATAGCCAGGGAGTTGTTGCTGTAAGCCACCCCTAGATGTTGAAATGTGCTCAAATAGTCACACTAACAGTTACTTCACAACGGCAAGAAACAGTGCTCTGCGGAGTATAAATTTGCTTTTTTGCAGTAAATTATGATTGACAGTTTTTTGTTCTCTATCATCACAAAGCCATGCTGTAGGAGAAAAGATTTTTTTTGTTTGTGTAGCTGCAGTGTTGACAGCAAAAGATGCATTGGAGTTAATCCTGAGTTCCAGCTGTGTAGGCAGTTAAAAAAGACATTGCTACCCAAAGTTCAGAGAACTTCAGAACCGCTCCACGTACAGTCTGTTCATATCCAGGTCTTGACTTAGTGTTGAAGGAAATAATTAAAATTGTAAATATAATTAAATTGTGGCCGTTGAGTATGTGCGTACATAGGTGTATGTGTACCTGTATGTATGAATCTTTTTAGCATGCTGTGAGAAGGGATAGACAGCAAATATGACTTTGCTTTCTACTGTGCCTGTTAAAGGCATTTTCTACTGTCAGCGTGTAGCTTTATACTCACTGGAAAACTAGTGTTAAGGTAAATGCTTTTGGGAAAAAAACTATTGAACTTAATTAGGTTAGCACTACTATAATTATCTTTAATGTCATAAACATAACATTAGCATACTATTTGTTTTTCAATGGTCATGTTGCTAATTGAATCCTTTTTTTTTTTTTTTTAGATTTTATTTGTTTGAGAGAAAGAAAGTGAGAGAGAGAGAGAGATCGTGAGCAGGGGGGAAAGGTAGAGGGAGAAGCAGGCTCCCCGCTGAGCAGGGAGCCCAATGCGGGGCTTGATCCCAGGACCCTGGGATCATGACCTGAGCAGAAGGCCGATGTTTAACCAGCTGAGCCACCCAGGCACTCTAATTGAATCACTTTTAAATGTGAAATATTATCAAGGATGACAGTCAGAAATCTGTCCCTAACGATTCCTTTTGTGTCCAGGTTTAGCGACACCAGTAGACCTGAAACTGAAGTTAATCCCCATTCTCCAGCACATGCACCATGATGCGATCCTGGCGTCCAGCGCGCGGCAGCTTCTGCAGCAGCTGGTCACATCCTATCCCTCCACCAAAATGGTGATTGTTTCTTTGCATACCTTTACTCTGCTTGCAGCTTCTTCTTTGGTTGATACGCCTAAGCAGGTAATTCCAATTTTCTTTAAACTGCCTTTTCTTCAGTAAACTTGCGGATTAAGTATAAACTAAAAAAAATAAGTATCCCATAAGTTTTGATAATATTAAGATCCCTTCCCTGATAAAGATCACTTTCATTTCCTTTTGCCTGCTTTTTCTTTTCTGTATTGACTGTCCTAACACTTGAGAGCCTTTTAGGAATGTGAGGTGGAGGTGGGGGTACCTGGCAGAGTGTGGGGTTGCCAGGAGAGAAAAGAAAGAATTGAATATTCAAAGCCAGGTCCCACACTAGAACCTTACAAGTTAAGGGATAAGTATGCATGACAAGAAAGCGACCCAAACATGGACACATAGCTAATAAGTGACAAGGCTGCAATTGGAAGTGAATTCTGTCTCAAATCTAAAAGTTGACTGAATTATACTACACACGGTAATTTCAGTGACCGTATTATTCACACATGACTTATTTCTTTCATAGATTCAGCTTCTATTGCAATATTTGAAGAATGACCCTAGGAAAGCAGTAAAGAGACTTGCTATTCAAGATCTGAAATTACTTGCCAATAAAACACCACACACTTGGAGTAGGGAAAACATTCAGGTATGTAGAACTTTGAACATTAATATGTTTTTGGAGAAAAATAATACAACATTGTAAAAAATCATTCTACTTTACATTTTTGTATCTTCGTCATCTTTTAAATGTTTGAACATGAAAAAGATTTAAGGGCATTTTTGATATTTGTGGCAGGTATTGTTTTTTAAAGTGGCAAAGTAAATACATAAAACTTTTATCCTTTCATGTTGCAGTTTCTTTAGTGAGTTAGACTTGCTTCTCAGTTTCTTGTGAATTTTCTCATAGCAGCACTAAGGCTGATTGAGAAGCCCATGAAATCATTTATTTAATTCCTATCTCCTTTACTCACTTTAGGGAGAACAGTTGGTGCTGACTGTGATTTATTAGGGAGAAGGTGCTGGAAGCGTAACTCCACAAAGTATATTTTTCCTTTGCATGGAGAGGAAGGACATTCTCAAGTTTTCTTTAATAAATATAAGGGCAGGTCTCAATCTCTAGACTTTTAATGTGGCATCTTCTATAGCATTTTTTTAGGTTAATGTTTTATATTTGTTTTTTCTCAAAACGGAACCCTATTTGTTTATTCATTACTCTTAACAGGTGCACCATTTTCTTAAAAATGCTGTTTTAAAGTGAAATGGAAGATTGTTAGAATTTGACCTGTATTTTCACGGATTTTATTACCTCTTGGTGTCATCATAGCTGCCGTATGACAAAAACCTTTGCATTTCAGATTATGAAACTCAGCTGCTGTGCTAATTGGTTTTTTGTTTGCAATTTTCTAAACACGTTTCAGTAAATTGTGATTGATAGTCACAAATATCCCAAGAGATAAGGGTAGTTGTTAGTATTTGCATTTAGTAGATGAACAAATTAGGGTTCAGAGAGACTTAATATGCTTAAGAGAGCTTTCTAAGAGGACTTAATGAAGATTTTAATTAAGAGAGCTCTGTCCGCTAATGCTTTTTCTACTAAATAATACTGTCTTTCCGAGAAGAGAATGTACTCAGTCAGACACCGAAGGGAACCAAACCCAGCTGAAGGCACTGGATCATCCCTTTTTGTTTTTCTCCTTATGATAGATCACACATACGTAAAAGTATGTAAAATAAATATTTAACAGTTTAAATAAATGTAAATGAAAACAAAGTAGCCACCATCCAGCTAGAAACAGAATACCGCAGGCTCACAGAAGCCTGCCACCTTCCCTGGCACTGTCCTCCCCGATCAGAATCCTAAAGCCAGCCCAAGGGAGACCACTGTTATGACTTCTGTGATGATCATTTTTTCGCTCTTTATTGTTTTACCACCTGAAAAATAATGTTTACTTTTTGTTTTTATTTCTTGTGCTTGACATTATACTGACAAGACTCATACATATGGTTGCATGTTTTTTTCCTTTAATTGCTATGTAGTATTCCAGTATTATATGGAATGGACCACAGTTTACTTGCTCTAACATGCGGCTCTTCAAAACAATGCTGCTATGAGCATTCTTCAGTTTATCTCCTGGCACTTATGTGCAGGAGTTTTTTTATATACCTAATAGTGAAATTGCTGACTTACAGAATATGTATATTTTCAGCTTTGGGGGTAATGTCAAACTTTGTTCCAAAGTGACTGAACCAGTTTACATTCCAAATAAAGAGAATGCCCATTGAGCTACATCCTAAACAGTTTAGAAGTTGTAGTTTTAATTTCTGTTTGCTTGATTACTAAAGAAGTTGAACATCCTTTTAATGTGTTTATTGACCATTTGGATTTCCTTTTTTTGTGACGTGGCTGTTCAAGTCTTATTTTTCTGTTGATTTGTAGTCATTCTTTGTATATTATGGATATTTGCACTTTATTGGCCGTTGGCATTCTATATAAATTTCAGAAGCAACTGATCAAATTTCACTTTTAAAAAAGTTGGAAAAAATTGATAATTTCATTGGGATTCCATTGAATGGAAAGATCAATTTGTAACAAGTTGATACTTTTAGAATGTTAAGTCTTCTAATGCATGAACATGCTACGTCTTTTCATTTCTTTAGATCTCTGTACTGCATCTTTTGCCTTCATCTCTTTTGTCTGATGTTAATGTATCTACTTCAGTTTTCTCCTGGATGTGTCTGTGTGATAGATTATAATCATTTTAGGGGCACCTGGGTGGCTTAGTTGGTTAAACGTCTGTCTTTGGCTCAGGTCATGATCTCAGGGTCCTTGGATCAAGCCCCACATCGGGCTCCCTGCTCAGCGGGGAGTCTGCTTCTCCCTCTGCCTGCTGCTCCCCCTGCTCGTGATCTCTATCTCTTTCTCTCAAATAAATAAATAAAATCTTTTAAAAAGAAACAGATTATTGTTTTACTTCCTGTCTTTCTTTAATGCATCTTTATATTCAGTTATGTCCTATGTCAATTCTGCTGCAAAGACCTTAAAATACACTACTCATCTATATCCCTCTAAACTCTTATGTATTGTTATCATGTGTCTTAATTCTATCAAACAATTTTGTAGTTTTATAAATTCATTGATTGGACCTTCCGCTGTCTTTACTCTTCTTGCATCTCAGTCTTTCTCTCTGGGATACTTTTTCTTCTGTCTTTGGAAAGTCTTTTAGTGAGGGTCTGTGGTGGTAAGCTCTCCCAGTATTTACTTGTCTTAAAATGTCTTCATTCTGCCCTCAACCTTGAAAGACACTTTCTCTGGGAGTAGAATGCGCAGGACGTCAAGGCTACCATTCTGCTGTCTACTGATTTCTATTATTACTGCTGAGAATAGCAGTCCTCTTTTGAAGGAATTTTTTTTTCCTGCTTTAAAATTTTTCTCTTTAATCTGACGTTCTGCACTATGAACCATCTGATTATAGATTTCTATTTAAACTGTCTAGACTGTCGATTTTCTTGAATTGTAAGATTGGTTCTTTTCAGCAGTTCTGGGAAGTTTTCAGCCATAATTTTTTCAGATATTGCCTTTCCTCCTGAATCATCACTTAAATATATATTAGCCCTTCTGTTAATCCCCCATGTTCCTTATATTCTTTTTTCCATCTCTTTATTTCTTTGTGCTATGTTGTGAATACTTTCTGCTGTTTTAGTTCAATAGTTATTTCTCCAGCTTATCTAAAGTCTTTTCAGATATGTCTCTGCTCTCCATTTCTATTGGCCCTCTTTCGTAGTACCCTTTTTCCTTATATACTTGCCTGTTTTTTACCTTGAGCTACTCATTTTCCTTGGAAAAGTGTGTGTGGGAATTCTCTGAAGAAGAATTTCTCTAGAGAAGGTTTGGATTTGCTTCTACTAGGTAGAGAAGAAGTCAAGGAAGAGGTAGTGAGTGTGGAAGATGGAGGTTGCAGTGTTTCATAGGGTGGCCAGGGGAGCTCTCACTAAGAAGTTGGCACTTGAGCAGAGACCTAAAGGAAGGACCACCAACTTCGTGAGCCTCTGAAAGAAGAGCATTACCAGCAGAGAGAACAGCAAGCAAGGCCTGAAGTGAGAGCGTTCATGAGTATGAGGTCACTGTGACTATCAGTAGGGGGAGCTGAGTCGGAGATGCTGTAAGGTGGATGGAGTGGGTTGCAGATCATTTAGGGCCTGTGAGTCCTTTCTAAGGACTTTAGCACAGGCCATTAGCATTTCTTAATTGAAATATATTTGACATATAACACTGTGTACAGCCTGTTGATATGATACACTTATATATGTAATATGATTGCCATTGTAGTGATAATTAGTACCCCATCACATTGCGTAATTATCATTTCTTAATTTCAATGGTTGGAATAATTGAGTTCTGGAGTCTTAGCAAGTTTGATGATTATCATACAGTATTGTCCATATTCACTATACATTAGATCTCTAGGACTTACTGCTTGTAAGTTTGTAACCTTAAGCAACATCTGTCTTATCCCCCCATCCCAAGTCAGCTAGAGAAAGACATATACTGTATGATATCACTTACTCGTGGAATCTGAAAAGGCCAAACTTATGAAAACAAAGAGTAAAATGGTGGTTACCAGGGTTGGGGGCTGGTGGACAGAGGACATTAGCATACTTGTTCTAAAAGAGTCTCTCTGACTTAGATGTATTGAGACTAGATTGTAGGGACATAAGAGCAGAAGTAGGGAAAAACATTTAGGAGGTGACTATAAATACTCCAATTAGAAAATACTATGGTTATCTGAACCCAGGGAGCAGTGGAGATAGCAGGGAGAAGTGGTAATATTCTGGATATATTTTAAAGGCAAAGCTGACAGATTTACTGGCAAATTATTCATAGAGTATAAGAGAAAGAAAGGATGATTCAGGGTTTTTGGCTTCAACAAATTTACTTGGAATGGGTAAGACTCTGGGAGGCTTATTTCTTGAAGATCAGGAGTTCAGTTCTGACCAAATAAAGTTTACGGTGTCAGACATCCAAGTGGAGGTGGCAAGGAGTTGGAGTTTAATGAGCAGATCTAGATGAAGTTGTACATATGAGGGCCATCAGTTCGTAGATGGTATTTAAAGTCATGAGACTGGATGAGTCACCTAGGGCGAGAGAATAAATGAGAAGATTCAGGGAATGATGAAATGAGAAATAACCAGCAAAACAGCCTGATAAGCAGCAGCCAGTGAGGTAGGAGATAAGTCCCGAGAGTTTTGTAGGAAGATGGCTGCATTCCGCTCTGTGAGATACCTCACCGTGTTCGAATTCTCCAAGACATGCGGACTCGTAACTTGCCTTTGCATTTAGCAAAATGAAGTCACTGATGACCTGCACGAGAGCAGTTTTACTGGAGTGCAAGACTGACTGGAAAAACAGGAGAAATATCAGAGACAGTAAATGTAGAAAGTGTTTTTAAAGGAGTTCTGCTTTACAACATAAGTCAGTCAGAGAAAAACAAATATCATATGATTTCACTCGTGTGGAATTTAAGAAACAAAACAAAGGATCATATGGGGGGGAAAAGGGAGAGGCAAACCAAGAAACACTCATAACTATAAAGAACGAACTGATGGGGACACCCGGGTTGCTCAGCCTGTTAAGCATCTGCCTTTGGCTCAGGTCATGATCTCAGGGTCCTGGGATCGAGTCCCAAGTCAGGCTCCCTACTAAGCAGGGATGCTGCTTCTCCCTCTTCCTCTGCCTCCCCTCCCCCCACCCGTGACTTGTGCTCACTCAGTCTCTTCTCTCTCTTTCTCTCTCACAAATAAATAAATAAAATCTTTGAAAGAAAAAAAAGAACTGATGGTTACCAGGGAGTAGGTGGGGGTGGGTGGAGGTGGGTTGAACAGGTGATGGGGATTAAGGAGTGGACTTGCTGTGATGAGCACCGGGTGACATATGGAAGTGTTGAATCACTAATTGTACACCTGAAACTAATATTACACTAAATGTTAACTAACTGAAATTTAAATAAAAACTAATAAATAAATAAATAATAAAGGAGTTCTGCTTTAAAGAGCAAAGAATTGAGATTGTACTGCTAAATATGTTGTCTGGTTGCTTTTTGTTTTTATCATGAGAGGAATTTAAAGAAACATAGAAATGCCATTAGGCTAGGGAAATAGAGGACTGTCAGTTAAGATACTTGAGTAAAGCGGTGTTTATACATATGGTGTCTGGCATATACATAAAAGTGCTTTTTTAAGAGTAGCTCTAATTAAAGGTAACATTGTTCTACAGTTTTCCTTCTTGTGTACTTTGGCAAATTGGAGGGTTGGGGTTATGCTGTCTTAATAAAATGAATTGGGAGCTTTCTCTTTCTATGCTCTGAAATGGTGAATAGCTATGATATCAAAATTTTCTGTCTCCTAAAGATACTGCTTAAAAGATGTTCTAAGTCCATCTGAATCTGGAACTTTCTCCAGGGATAATATTTTGAGAGTATTTCCAATTACTTACATGGATGTCGCCCTATCAAAGTTTTCTGCCTCTTCTTGAGCCAGTTTTGATAATAGTTTCCATTTAATTGGCTTCTCAGATTCATTAGTAACAATATAGAGAAACATTATAATTTTTGATATTGTTGTGTTTGAAATTTTATCTTTATTTTTATTTTTTTCTTACTGTTTGTGATTATATCCCCCTTTTCTTAATTAGACTTTGCAGAAGCATGGCTTTCTTATCTTTTTTAAGTGCTTGGAACACTTATTTTTATTCTTGTTTAATAATGAAAGCACTTAAAGCTATTAATTTCCCCCTTAGTGCAGATTGCCTACTTTCCATAAATTATGTCTTCTAGTGCTCTCATTGCCCTTAACTTGAAATGCATTTTTAAAAAATATTGTATTTATTTATTTGAGAGAGACAGAGATAGTGAGAGAGAGCACAAGAGGGAAAGAGGGGGTGAAGCATACTCCCCGCTGACCAGGGAGCCCGATGCGATGCCGGACTCCATCCCAGTACCCTGGGATTATGACCTGAGCCGAAGGCAGTTGCTTAACCAACTAAGCCACCCAGGTGTCTCTGAAGTGCATTTTTAAAAGTCAGGTTTATTGTGGTATAACTTATTTACAGAAACCTTTCTAGGTATACTGGTCAGTGAGTTCTGATAAATGTCTGTAGTTGTGTAACCACCACCACAAATGAGATATAGGACATTTTCCTCACCTCACTTTTGGGGTGAGGAAAATGTCCTGTATTCCTTCAGGCTCCTCTGTAGTCAGTCCTTTCCCCAGCCCCTAACAACCACCAATCTGATTTCTGTTCCTGTAATTTTGCCTTTCTAGAATATAAATGAAATCGTACAGTATGTAGCCTTTTGGGTCTGACTTCCTTTACTTCGAGTAATTCGTTGATATTTATCCATGTTGTTGCATTAAGCAGTAATTCATTCCTTTTTATTGCTAAGTAGTATCTTAGTGTACGGACATGCCACGGTTTGTTTATTCATTCACAAGTTCATGGACACTTGGATTGTTTCCAGTTTTTGATATTATAAATCAAGCTACTATTGTACAGGTCTTTTGGAGACATTTCTTGGGTCAGTACCTAGGAGCTGAATTGCTGTGTTGTATGGTAAATGTATTATTAACTTTGAAAGACAAACTGTTTTCCATAATGACTATACCATTTTACATACTCACCAGCCATGTACAAGAGTTCTAGTTCTCCGACTTTGCTAGCATTTTCTATTATATGACTTCATAATTTTAGCCATTTTAATAGGTGTATCGTGATATCTCACCGTGGTTTTAATTTGCATTTCCCTAATGACTAATGATATTGAGTATCTTACAGGCTTGTCATCTATATCTCATTGGTGAAGTGCTTATTCTAATCTTTTATGCATTTTTTTTTTTTGGTTGTCTTCTAGTTACTGAGTTCTTTATATATTCTGGATATAAATACTTTATTAGCTGTGTATTTTGCAGGTATTTCCTACTAGTAAGTGCCTTTACTACAGTATCTTCTGGAGAGTGAATTTTTCTTTTTTTTTTTACTTTGATGAAATTTAGTGGGTTTTTTTTCCCTCTTTTAGGGTGTGTTTTTTGTGTTTTACGTAGGACATCTTTACTGAACCCAAGGTCACAAAATTTTGCCATGTCTTTTCTTCTAGAAGTTTTATGGTTGTGGTTTTATATTCAACTCTGTGTGATTCATTTTGAGTTGACTGTTGTATGTAGTACAAGGTAGGAATTGAGGTGTATTTAGATAGCCAGTTGTGCCAGCACCATTTGTTGAAAAGACTGTCCTTTCTTCCTAGAATTACATTAGCATATTTGTTGAAAATCATTTGACCATATCTGTATAAGTCTGTTTCTGAGTTCTGTTGTTTCTTTGATCTAGGTGTCTCTCCTTAAGTGAATAGCACACTTATTTATTTTTTTTAAGTAATTTCTACACCCAGCGTGGGCCTCCAACTCACAACCCTGAGATCAAGAGTCATGCGCTCTGACTGAGCCAGCCAGTGCCTCAGTAGCACACTATCTTGATAACTGTAGCTTTGTAGTAAGTCTTGGAATCAGATGGTGTGAGTCCTCTACCTTTGTATCTATCAAAATTACTTTGGATGTTCTAGGTCTTTTGCCTTTTCATACAAAGTTTAGAATCAGTTTGTCAGCTTCTCCAAAAAACTTGCTAGCATTTTGATTGGTATTTGTATCTATAGATCAATTTGGAAAGAATTGACATCCTAATAGTACTGAGTTTTCTGATCCATGAACATGGTATATCTCTCCATTTATTTAGGTCTTCCCCAGTTTCTCATCAGCAGTTTTTAGTGTTCAGCATACAGCTCTTGTACACATTCTGTTAGATTTATTCCTAAGTATTTAATGGTTGTTAGCAGTATTATAAATGATTGGGGTTTTTTTAATTTCCAGGAGAGCAATTTTGATTTCTTTGACCCTGAAATTAATTTTTTTCTTCTTTATTCATATACTTTTTCCAGTTTTATTGAGATGTAATTGACACACATCAGTGTATAAGTTTAAGGAATACAGCATAATGGTTTGATTTACATTTATTGTGAAATGACTGCTGCAGTGGGCTTAGTTAGCTTCTATCATCTCATATAGATACAATAAAAACAAAAAAATTTTTCTTATGATGAGAACTGTTATGATTTTACTCTCTTAACTTTCCTGTACATTACACAGCAGTGTTTACTATAGACACCATGTCGTACTTTACATCCCTAGTACTTATTTATTTTGTAACTCGAAATTTCTATTTTTGAAGTGATTAGTTTTTTGTATTCATGGAATTTTTGTTGTTGCCAACCTTTTGTTATTAATTTCTAATTTTAAAGTTTCTTTGTGGCCCAGTATAGGATCACTTCTTATAAATGCAGTTCACCCTTGAACAATATGTATTTGAACTGCGTGGGTCCACTTATACATGGATTTTTTTTTTAATAAATACAGTACAATACGGCAAATGTATTTTCCTTATGATTTTCTTAGTAACACTTTCCTTTCTCTGGCTTAATTTATTGTAAGTATGTTATACATATAACCTACGAAATACGTGTTAACCAAGTGTTTATGTTTAATTGGTAAGGCTTCCAGTCAGCAGTAGGCTATTAGTAATTAAATTTGGGGGGAGTCCGAAGTTATATATGGATTTTTGACTGTGCAGGGAGACAGCAACCCAAACCCTGGGTAGCTCACGGGTGAACTATAGTTCAAAGATTCAGCTATAGTTTGGAGGATTTGAAAAGAAAGTATATTTTCTATATAATTATATCAGGTATGTTATAAGTAACATATGTAGATAAATATATAGTCTATAATGTGTTACATATTATGTGTTTGTATTTTGTTATATTGATATTGTATATTACTAATATCATTTCAATATAAAGCTATGTTGAATCTACTTTATTGATGATAGTACTCAAGTGTACGATCTTAAATTAGTTTTTTTCTCTTTTTGATCTGTGAAGTTTTGGGATTTATTAGCATTTCACACCAACTTGTGTCTAGCTGTTTAAAAATCTTAATGCTCTCTGGTTGCACAAATAGAACTCTTAATAATATGAAGGAATCCTGTCTCCTATTTTAAGCTTTTTGCCTCAGATTCTTGTGTGTCATTGACATTGCTACTTGTTTATTTTTGTTTGCATGTATTTATTAGGTCTGCCCATTTTATTATCCTTAACCTTTTTCTGTCATTTAGGTTTCATCCTTTATAAATAGCATCCAATTAGATTTACCTCCTTAGACTTAATCTAATCTAATCTAATCTAATCTAATATAATCTAAGACATGACTTATTTGCATTTATTAATATACCTGAGGGTTTTTACTTCCTCCATCTTACTTTATGATGTTTTTATACATTCTTTTTGTTTTCTTTCTTCCATTCCTTCCCTTTGTTACCTTGATTGTTTTCTTTATTCTTTTATTCTCTAGTGAATTAAAAAGATTTTTACATGCTAATTAAACTTTTTTTTTTTTTACTTTATCTTTCTCTATACTCGGTGTATATTAATCTAAGAGCCTGTGTATCTCTATTAAGAATGAAAAGTGTGGTCTTTGAAATGTCGCAAATGTTAGTAGGTCTGAATTCTCTTCTTTTCTTCTGCCCTTCACTCCCCTCTCCCCCTGTGTCTTACTAAAATAATCTGCAATTTAATGATCAGTTGTCTTCTTTTTTTATGCTATGCAGTGGTTTCTTCATTTGTAATAAATTTTCTCATAATACATGCACTGAACTTCACAGCCACATTAACAGTGACTTAAATGTTAAATGTTTTGATTTCACAGCTTACTAGTGTTTCTTCATTAAACCACATCTTCTCTTGAGTTTTTTATTCTTATTTATCTTTCCTGTAACTGTTTTCTTTGGTTAATTCTAATTGAAAAAAAAATATTTTTTAATATTTGTCTCTCTCACAAAGAATTTTTTCGTGTGCCTGAAACCTGAGCGTATTGATTTTATCTAAATAGATGTGGTCAAATAACCGTTACTTCAGAGCCTAGATATATTTTTGAAAACATTGAAATAGAGCAGAGGAAAACAGTGCTCATGATAAAACCTTTACAAGATAATGGTGTGTTGATTTCAAATTTGAATTTGACTCCCAATTACCAAGAGTAATTCTTTTTCTTCTAAGGTTTCCTCCTTTTCCCTTTCCTTCCTTCCTTCCTCGCATCCCATCTTACCCACCACTGATTGATTTTTGAGTTTTGGTATTTCAAGAGCAATTGTGTCTTTTTCATTGCTACTTTTACTGGTATGTTGGTAGGTATTATATTTTCCACATGGAATCATACATTCCAAGTTTAAAGGAAATACTTTCATTCTGAATGTTAAAAACCCAAAATGAAGGCCTAATATAGTATATTATTATTAAAGTAGTTAAAAACAGAATAACTTCATAGGAACAAAAATATTTTCTCATGTGTTTATAGTTTTGTTTGGATTTTTTTTATACCTTACTAACATAAACATCCATTTTAGTTGGTGTTAATTTGTATTAATAGTTTATTATAGTCTTCTCTGAAGAAGTTGATTTATACAACCTGTCTGTTACAAAGTGAAAGATTATCTGTTTTGTATATTTTCAAAGACATAATTTTATTTTTGGCTTTATATCTCCTGAGAGCTCTGTTTTGTACCTTACCTAATACTAGGAGGAATGACAAGTTAAGCCTGAGAATTAGTTCTTTTAATCATCTTTTTCTTTGTGGGTTAGTACAATGGAAACAGAAAATTTAGAGGGGTTACGTCTCTGACAGTACTTTTAAACATAACATTTTTCTGTACCTTAAAGATTATAAGTTTTTTGCTATGCTTTTCTGGAACACATCCCTGGTGGCCAGTGCCATTCTAGGGTAGAGGAGAAGCCCCTATTTAGGAACTGACCCAGAAAACAGTAATTCAGGACAGAGCTTCAGTTGAGCAGTGAGGTAAGCCAGCCTAGAGAGAGAAATTCAGACCAAAGAGTGAAGAAAACCATGGTAGTGAGTGAGAAAGGGGGCTGTGTTTGGAGAGTTAGATTTTTCCTTTTTGTCAATATGAAAAATGGACCTGGTAAGAGTGTTTTGTAATAGGTCATGTCCTTGGAACAGAAACGAGCCGGATTTCATCGTTGAAATAGGATTGACATGCCATCTCTGGGGAACTTTGTGATGTGTTCTGTTGAGCTGATTTGAATTAACGAACCTTGAAATCAGTGTGTATTTACTGAGGGCATTTTAGATACCCAATACTGTGCTGAGTGACAGAAATCAGAAGATAACATGGTAAATAATTTTATCGAAAATTTTTCTAACACTTTTTCTCAATTTTTTAAATGGCAAAATTCCTTTTACTTTTTAAAAATTATTAATACTGTTATCATAAATGTCTTGCACATGCCTTCTCGGTTGTCCCAAAAGGTTAAACGTCTCTTAATACACAGAGCACTCTATAAGACATCATTTTGAATACTTATAAATACAAGACAGAGTCCTTAACTTCTGGGGCTGTTGGGCTGAGGATTTTATTCCTAAATATAAGCTAATTAACAGCATAAGGCAGGACAATTTAGGCAGTAAGACATAGGTAAATGGAAATGGCTTAAATATTTGAATAAACAGAAAAGACTACGGCATTAAACACAATCACTTTTTTAAAAAACTGCTTTCTTTTGCACTTCAAAAACAGCATCTTTGTCTGCTTTTATTTCTTTATCCTTCACTCTTTCTTTAATACACTTGCATTTGGATCTGTTTCCCTATCACTTTTGCTTATTCACTTCAAATGTCACCAGTGTTCTTAATGCTAAATCCGGAGGCTTGTCTGCCTTTGTCATCTTTCCTTTTAGTGTATTTGGCACTGTCAGCCGTAATTACCCGTTCTCTTGGCTTCTTTGCACTGAACTTCTTTGCACTCATTTTTCCCACTGTTGGAACTGTATCCTTTCTGGATTCTTCACTGCCACTTTTTTTCAGAATTGCATCTTTGAGTTGCATCTAGGTGCTTCCTCCTGTTCATTCTCTGCCGTTCTGACGGCGTCCCCTCACGTCAGTGTGGGCGTTCTCCAGCAATCTAGTCCTTCTCCCTGAGCTTCTGAACTGCTCTTCAGCATAGTAGCTTGTAGGGCTTGCAAAGTTCTTTGACTCTCAGGAGCTTTTTATTACTACAGACAATAAATGTCACCCCCACTTTTATTTTATTTTAAAATTATTTTTATGCCAATATGTTCATGTGTCAGGAATTCAAAAGCTGCAACAGGGCATATATCATAAAGTATTTCCACTTACTCTTCTGCCTTCCACTCCTTTGCGGAGTGGCAACCAATGTCTAATTTCTTATATTTTTTTCCTAAGATGTTTTATGTGAAAACAATTCTACAGGGTGTCTGGGTGGCTTAGTCAGTTAAGCATCCAGCTTGTGATTTGGGCTCAGATCATGATCTCCTGGGTCATGTGCTTGAGCCATGTCAGGTTCTGCACTCAGCGGGGAATCTGCTTAAGGTTCTCTTCCCTCTGCCCCTCCCGCGACTCACATACATTCTCTCTCTGTCAAATCTTAAAAAAGAAAGAAAGAAAGAAAGAAAGAAAACAATTATGTATGAATCTTTACCCCCATTTTACAGACAAATAAGTTGAGACTCAGGTTTCAGTAATTGGCTCAGATCAGAGATGGTAAGTGGCAGAGCCAGAATTCTGATGCAAGTCTTCCAGTTAAAAATCTGTTACATGTCAGATTCCAAATGCCTGGTAGATTTTCCTCTTGGATTTCATATCTCTTCCTATTTCTGTCCTTCCTCTGAAATTAGCTTATCTCCCTAAACTCTCAGTCTTCATAAATGTAATCAACATTCTCTGGTCATCAGGTTTGAAATTTTGTAATAATTATTGAAGCCTTCTTGTTGATTCCCGCATATGTCATCAGTTTCAGAACGCCTCTCATATTCACCCTCTATTCTCCATTCTGACCCTCAAGCTGTAGTTCAGGTCGTCGTCCATCACCACCTGCCTGGATTACTGCCTTAGGCTGTAGATTGGCTCCTTGGCCCTCATCTGTTTATCATTGCTAGAATAATCCCTAACGCTTTTGATAGCATTATTCCTCTCCAGTGGCTTCCTTTTTCCTTTCGAATCAAGCTTAAATTACTCTGCCTGACTTTCAGGGCCATCTTTAATCTGGCCTAATCTTCCCTAGTCAGTGTTTTTCTCTCTTAGCCTTCATCCCTTTTGGACATATCTCCTGTTAGGCCACAAATCAATATTCCATACTCTGGCCTAACCACCACACTTCTTGTTCGCTTCATCTCCATCACTGTCTTCCCTTCCATTACCAGAAACCTACTTCGTCTTTCAAGTCCATTTCCATTCCTGCCATGATCATTTGCTGCTGCTGCTGCTGTTTTTATTATTAACTAGGGTTTTCTTTCAGTTGAAGAAATACACATGCACGTGATAAAAAATTCAGAGTTCAAGGTGCATAATGAGTGAAAACAAGTCTGTCTTATAAGTCATGTCTTCTCTCAACTCTCCCCTGCAGAGGTGGTCAGTGTTACTAGTTTCTTATGTATCCTTCTGAATTTTGTCATCCATATACAAGCATGTGTATGTCCCATTTTTTTCTGTATGAAAATGAAAATAGAGTATATGCATGTTCTGAACCTTTTCTCACTTAACAGTACATCTTGGGGGAACATCTGGTTCTGCTTCATTTAGATCTGCTTCATTCTTTCACCAGCTGTGTGGTACTCCCTTTATATTTCCATTCCCACCAATGGACATTAGAGTTGTTTGCAGTACTTTGACTGTTACTACTTACATTGCTACATTGACTAGTTTGTTAAAAAAACAAAACAAAACACAGACACCATTGTGAGCATACATTTCTAAAAGAGGAGTCCTTGGGTCCAGTGATACATACAATTAAAGTTTTTATATTTAATGCCAACTACCCACTAATGAGGTTTACGCCATTTTACCTTTCTATTGCCAGTGTGAGAGCAACTGTTGCCCCACACTGTTTTCAGTAGTACGTCTTATTAAACTTTAATCTTGTCCAATCTGGTGAAACAAAATCTCCTATTTTAAATTTTTCCAATTATGGGTGAGATTTAACATCTTATTTTTAAAAGGCATTTGTATAAATTTTATCTGTGAACTCATTTTTCTATTGGGTTGTTTGCCTATTTATTAGTAAGAACTTTTTATATATTAAGGTAATTGGACCTTGATTGACCTTACATAATATGAATATTTTTCCCAAATTTGGGTATTATCTTTTTACTTTTCTTTTCCCATGTTAACCCTTAGTACTTTTTACAGTTTTGGTTTTTATTTGCCATAAAAAAGAAACAAGGGTGTAGTTTTATTTTACCCAGATGACTGGCTAATTGTCCTTGAGTTATTATTGAAAAGTCCCTCTGATTTGAAATGCCATTAGCATATATTAAATTCTGTGTATTTGAATCCCTTTCTGGGACCAGTTCTCTCTCATTGATTTCTCTGCCCATGAGTAGGAAAAACTTCTTTGACTTGCACAGGTTTATTATACATTTTATATTTGGTGGTGTTTGTTTTGTCCATCATTATACTTCATCAGAATTTTTCTGGATATATTTTGATTTTGATTTTTCCATTTGCTCTTTAGAAACAGATTATGTATACCTCTCCACTCCCAAGATTTTGTTGACATTTTTATCTGGGACATAATAAATCTGTTGTTTAACCCTTTCAGAAATTTTGTTTTTGATTTTTCCCCTTGTCTTTAAGTCTTGCTATTTTCTGAACCTTTGTCTTTGTGGGAGAATGGGAATTAGTTTAATTTAGTGGGGCAGTCATGTGACCATTTATATGACATGTCCTAAGAGTAGATGTGCAGGATGAGGCAAGAGTCACCGTAGTACGAGTACGTATCCATAGTTGACGTTACTGAAAGAAACACGATCATCTTGATTCTGATAATTCGTCAGACCACATTAGTCAGGAGTAGAGTGGATGATCCGAAATGGAGGAAGACAGTGCACTCCCTTACATACAAGGTAGGCTGCCATGCTCTGTTATTTTTTTGTTTAAATATACATGTATGAACTAAGATTTTTATCTCTCCATGAAGCAAAGTATAGTGGAGGTTCTGCTTGTATGGACTGAGTAGTACGTAATTTCCAGTGGGCTTACAAAAATCAGTCATGATGACCTTTTTTTTTTTTTAATAGACTTTATTCTTCAGAATAGGTGTAGATTTACAGAAAAATGGAAAAGATGGTACAGAGGGTTGCTGCACACCCCACACCAAGTTTCCCCTATTGTTGGTCTTTGACATTAGTGCAGCACATTTGTTAAAATTAATAAACCAATGTTGGTACCTCATTATTATTAACCAAAGTTATTCTTTGTTCTGGTTGCTTTAGTTTTTACTTAGGGTCCTTAATTGGTTCCAGGATCCCATCTAGGAAACTGCATTATATTTCACTAACATGGCTCCTGATATTCCTCTTGGCTCTGGCAGTTTGCCTAAAGTGTATTATCATGGGCAAATAGATGGAATTTTTCTAAAAGCTAGAACATTTAAAACAAGTAAGGGGTTTTAAGGTATTTCAACTTCTGTGTTCCCTTTCCCTCTGTATTCCAGGCACTCTGTGAATGTGCCCTCCAGACTCCTTATGACAGCCTGAAACTCGGGATGCTGTCTGTCCTTTCGACACTGTCAGGGACCATTGCCATCAAACATTACTTCAGCATAGCTTCAGGTAAGGAGAAGAAAGGAGAGGACATATGGATAATGTGCTGGTCCCTTTTCTCATTTTGATGGTTCAGGTTGTTTCTTCTGTAAAGCCTTAGAATCCAGAACGGTTTCAATCTGGTACTCTGTTATATGCCAGTGACTTATCTGAAAATGATTTCTTCACTAATGCCTGCGGTCATAACATTTTGCATTCTTGATCATAATTCAAGGGTATTGTTTTTTCTAGATTTGCCCTGTTTTGAATCATGTGTACATGAAAGAATATTTTTGAGGATACTTAATGTAGCTCATTTACATTTGTATGTCTCTGAGTCAAAGTGTCCTTTGGATTTAAGTACATTTCAAAGGCCAGATGGTGGTGAATTTTAAAAGCAAATGTCATATGCCTTCTTTTAGGTATATGTTATTCCTCTGGAAAATGGTTAAAATAAAACTTCACCCCAGTTCAATAACGCTTTCCTAGTCGCCTGTTGCAGATGGTTTAACTTCAAAATGCCTCGATTAATGCCCAGCGAGGAGCTTGCTCACCTAACAGACACGGCTAAAGTGTTGTGTTTTGTTTTAATGCAGGTTTTGTGGGATCTGTATTGCTTCCTGTTCAGTCCATTAATTTGAAGTGAATTCGTTAAAGACCTGCAATGTCCCTTTGTCCTTTTTATGGCTTCACAGCCTGTGAACTTACTGGGTAAAGGGAACTCCCTGCCATATATATAAGTCTTAACAGGAGGATGAAAATACCTGGTACTCTGTTTGCCAGGCCTCCCTGCCAGCTAGGGTGCACCCATGTGGCCTGGCCTCAGCTGACCATGTCATACCACAGGCTGAATTGGGAGCCAGTAACAATCAGAAGTAGGGAAGTGGGAGAATCCGTTCCAGTGCTGCAGCAGTGACCGTGGCCACACCATTTCCAGGGTCTCCTGTAGTAGAGGGCATTTGCTCTGTTACGGTACCTTTGGCAGCAGTGTAAGCCGTGACAGCGAGGAATCTGTGGATGGTGGTAATACCTTCACTGAACTAATTCTGTGCATGGTTTGGGCTGTGATCTTGGTTGGTTGCTAGCCTGGCCTTTTTCCTGTCTGTTTTCTGAACTTAGTTTTCTAGCCTTTCCACTAATTCTGTGAGGTATTTCTATGTCAGTTATCTACTGCTTTGCAATAAATCACCTCAAAACTTAATGGCTTAAGGGACAACTGGGTGGCTCAGTCGTTTAAGCATCTGCCCTCAGCTCAGGTCACGATCCCAGGGTCCTGGGATCGAGCCCCACATTGGGCTCCCTGCTCAGCGGGCAGCCTGCTTCTCCCTCTGCCTGCTGCTCCCCCTGCTTGTGCTCTCTCTCTGACAAATAAATAAATAAAATATTTTTTTAAAAACTTAGTGGCTTAAAACCATCACCATTGTATTCGCTCTGATTCTGCATATCTGAGTTTTCACTGACCTCAGCTGGGTGCTTCTCCCAATCTCACGTGGGCTTTTACTCATAAAACTGCAGTCATCTGGAACCTTGACCATTCTGGATGGTCTAAGGGGGCCTCATTCACCAGCTGGAGGTAGAAAGGCTTCCTCCTCCATGTGACTCAGCAGGCTAGCTTAGCCTGGTTTGCGTCATGTTCTCAGGGTTCTAGTAGCAGCCAAAAGAAGGCAAGCCACCAGCACGTAAGCACTTCTTATTAGTCTTTTACTTGCACGTTTGTTAGTGTCTCAATAGGCAGAGCAAGTCACATGGCCAAGCCCAGATAAGTGGGGAAATAAACACCTCTTGAGGCAAGGAATTAGAAAATTGCATTGCAGAGGGGTATGCCTACAAGGGGTGGGATATATTATCACAGTCCTTTTTATCAACAGTGTGTCATATACCCATTGCACTTTCGAGAAGTTCTTTTCCTGCATAAATCAGCCAGTCTCAGTTTCTCAGCTTATAGTTAATATCCTTGACAGACATCCTACTTTAAAAGAGCTGTAAGAGTATTAATTGTATCTTATAATTTATAAGTGCCTTCCCACAGAAGGTCTCATTGCTTCTGTACAAGTAGCCTTTCAAGTGAGGCACATAGAAAGGAGTTTATAAGTGTTAAAATTGAGGCTTACAAAGTTTCAATGATACGTCCAAAGTCACATACTTAGGAAGTACCTTAGTCTAGGCCTGAACTGAGAGGTTCTGACCCACGCACAGTTATTTTTAGACTAAACAGACCTAGAAGCAAAATGACTTTCTTTTTCTTTATTTTTTAATTCCAAAGTCATTTGTAAGCCTTTGTCAGGTTATAATATTCAAGCATTTCTCGAGCTTTGTCCTTTTATTGAATTTTAAATTTTATTAAATTCCAGTTTATATATGGAATTAAGCAAAAGGTTTAAATAACCAGACTAGGTAATGTTCACAACAAATGAAAGTCAAGGACTTTCCAAAATTAGATTATTTCCATAGGCAATAGTAAATGTTAAAGTATGTTTTCATTGATTAGATTTTTTTCAGTATAAGCAGGATCGTTCGTAAAACAAACTTAAATTTAGTGTCTTAAGTGATCACTAACAAATGGCTCTTAAGCATATAAGATGTTCAGTATCACCCATACCTAAGAAGAATGCCAAATAAGAACAACAGTGAAATACTTCACCAACCCGTCAGATTGGCAAAGATTCAGAAGTTTGATAACAGTTGTCTAGCCATTCATTCATTGCTGGTGGGCGTGGGTGAATAGCCATTCATTCATTGCTGGCGGGATTGTGAATTATTAAATGTCTGCGTAGGTGATTTGGAAATATTCATCAAAATTATAAATGACCCAGAAATTCCTGTTCTAGGAATTGATCCTACTAATATATTCACACATTTGAGAAATGACAGATGTACAAGGTTATGAATATCATAGCATCATAGTATGTAATAGCAAAACATTGTCCATCAGCAGGGATATAATAGCATTAAAAAAATCCATCAAGAGGGACCTCACTGAAGAAATTATGACACACAACTCCAATAGAAGTCAATATAATTTATTAAAGAGAATATATGGCATGGAATAATCTATATGATATAATGTTTAAAGGGCAATAAAGATGCAAAGCTGTGTGATAAAGGAAAAAGAAATCGAGAAACGTGTGCCTGCAAATGTCTGGAATGATACACAAGGAACTGAGAAGTTCGGGTGCATGAGGAAGACTTCATTTACTGACTTTCTAGCTTTTTCTACTACTTGTTGAAACTTTTGAACCAGGTGAATTTATCTGAGTAAATAATTTTTAAATAAATAAAAAATTAAATTAAAAATAGTTTTGTCCCTAAAACAGTAAACATAGAAAAAGGCTGCAAAATATATTTTAAAGGGAGAATATTGGCTGCTGCCTGCTAATCGTGATTATGTGTGAATTTTTAAATTCTGAATTTTTCTGATTTTTTTCCAAGTTTTCTATGATGAGTCTTTATGGGAAGAAGGAAAAATGTAGGTTGCAAAACACGTTTGTACATCTATAAATGAGTCTGTATTGTCCAAATCAAACGGGCAAGACAAAGAATGGAGGAAATACAAGTTCTGTAGTCTTGAAAAAACTTTTCTAATATTTTGCCTGTTTTAAAAATACTGAGGGTTTATCTGAGCTAGTACTTTTATGTTAAACTGGAAAACATATGTCCCCCACTGCCTGGGATGGTCTTGATTTATGTCTGTTGTAATTAGGAATTGTGTCCCCCTCAACCTCAAAAAATTTGATCACCTTTGGTGTGAGAGGCAAGGTTTAAGTTGATGTTAATCATGGAAAAATAAGCAAGAATGGAGAAAGGAAGGCAGGAACAAGAGAGCCTGCTAAAAAGCTGAAAAGCTTTAATGTGATTCTTCTTAAAGTTCATTCACTTATACCTGAGAGTTTCTCACTATAAATAAAAATACAACGTAAACCTTAGATTACAGAATTTAAAAAGTTGCTGCAGAGACACCTGGATGGCTTAGTCGGTTAAGCCACTGCCTTCAGCTCAGGTCATGATCCCAGTGTCCTGGGATCAAGTCCCACATCAGGCTCCCTGCTCAGTGGGGAACCTGCTTCTCCTTCCTCTGCTCGTGCATGTATGCATGTGCTCTCTCCCTCTCTCTCCTACTCTCAAGTAAATAAAATCTTTTGAAAATATAAATAAAAAGTTGCTGCAATTTATAGCATAGAACTTAAGGCATAAAGCACAGGGTAGGGCATAACTAACAGATTTTGTGATCTCAGCGGCAAGATGCTTAAAATCTTTGAGCTTCAGTTTCTTCTGTAAAAATAGGGCATTGAATCACATGATTCCGGAATCCTTTCCAGTTCTAAAATCATGAATTCTGGGGGCACCTGGGTGGTTCAGGTGGTTAAGCACCTGCCTTTGGCTCGGGTCATGATCCCGGAGTCCTAGGATAAAGCCCAGCATCAGGCTCCCTGCTCAGCAGAGAGCCTCCGTCTCCCTCTGCCCCTTAGCCCACTCATGCTCTCTTTCTCTCTCTCTCTCTCAAATAAATAAAATCATAAAAAAATTAATAAATTCATAAATTCTGTGTAAACCTTTTGCAGTATAACTATATGCCAGCCATTGAGGTGGGAAAAGCAAACTTAAAATTTTTGTTTCTTTCCTCTCTTGAAGATAAGGTTTTTCTGATAAGAGGCCTAAAATTGACATCCATTTTAGTGAGAATCCATTTGCTCTACCAAGATAAAGTCTTCAGTTTTGGATTTTGCTGTGTTCCTTGGTCAGTTTTTATTAATATTTTAATGGGAAAGTCCTATATTATTTTAGATCCTAATCATTACAGACTATTAGGACATACCTATTCTAAGTTCCTTGGCAGGAGAAACGGGAATGATGGTTTATGTTGATGATGGAGGAAAAGGAGATGGAGTAGAGATTTTCTCTTGAAAATAAGAACAACGAACCTATACATTGAACTGCTTTTGAACTTTATAAGTGAATTAATTCTGTGCTACTTTTCTCTTCTTGTTTAGGAAATGTGGGTTCTTCCCCCAGATCCTCTGACTTGGTCAGATTGGCCCAAGAATGCTGTTACCATAATAACAGGGGAATTGCCGCTCATGGAGTACGAGTCCTAACTAATATAACGGTCTCTTGTCAAGAAAAAGGTAAGTTTGATCAGGACTGATACTATGTATAAACTTTTGGATTGAAGTTTGGGTGGAATTCTGTGTGTGTGTGTGTGTGTGTGTGTGTGTGTGTGTTTTAAATCCCTTCTTTTTAGCACATATGCTTTTATCTACCAGTTGCCTCCTAAAGTCTTCTTAGAGCAGGTTTTGTCAAAACTATTTAATCCTATGAAAAATAAAAATATATATATGAGGACCTTGGGATTGGGATTGTGAAATTGAAAGGTTTCAAGGAGCATTGCCCATTTCAACCCAGAGCTTCACTTTGCATGCATGGTGCTGTGGGTAGGGATTGCTTATGACTGCCCTGTGGTATGACAGTTTGTTCACCTGTACAAAAACCTGGAAAATTGAGGAAAAAATACCTTAAGTTACCAAGGGCTTTAGCAAATCATTTCACCTAGGGGCAAATGAATTAACAGAGTAATATGAATTAAATTTGCCTAGAATTTGTCTCTAGGTATTTTAAGTATTAAGCGGATTTGCATAATTTAGGATGTGAATAGAAAATAATGCGTATGTTTTATTGTATTCCTAATATCTTTGACCTAAAGGCTTGAGTAAATTCAAGCTGGTGTTCAGAAACAGCGATGCATTTTGGATGTTTCTTCTGTTTCGGTGTTTATTTTGATCTTCATTAAGGATCTTAAGTGGGGATCTTATCCCCACTAGACGTCAGCACTGCTCATTCCTAGTACCTATTTTTTTCTAGCACCCTGACCTTCACTAGACTTAGCACTGTCAAGCCCTACACTAATGAGGTGACATTTCTTTAAAATTGTTCTTTAAATGTTGATTCTTATTTGAATAATTAACTGTGTTTTCTTTTTGATAAAGTAATGAGTATTTTCTACCATGTAACGTGGAAAACTGTGTGTTCTCAAAGCTCCTATATATTAACCTTAATATGCTTAACTAATATATTCAGAACTTTTTTAGAACTTCTAGAGAAATTTTCGCCCTACGATAGTGGAAATATGCTATAGGACTCCTATTACATGAGATACCTTAAGGGGTTTGTTCTTTGTGGCCTGACTTAAAACATTAATAAAGTTATGTGGAGTTTTTATTACTCCTAAAGAGGTTTCCGTTTTCATTAGGAAGTTACATTGTAGGTGGAAATGGACGAGCATAATTTATGTCTAGTTAGGAAGATTTGTGTCTGGTTAGGAAGATCTATTTGTGTTAGGAAGGTACTACATGGTTTGCTGTTCCTGGTCTTTTCCTCAGCTAAGCTGGTGACAGTGTTTTCAGTTATGCTTTATTTATACCTTTGTGGCTTTAGCTCTTGATTTAACATGGGAGTATAGAAACCTTTTTTTTTTAATATTAGTTTCAGGTGTACAACATAATGATTTGATATTTGTATATATTGTGAAATGATCATCACAGTCTAGTTAACATCAGTCACCATACATCGTTAAAAAATTTTTTTTCTTGCTCGTGATGAAAACTTTAAAGATCTATTCTCTTAACTTTCAAATATGCAATACAGTATTATTAACTATACTCACCATTGCTGTATTCATTTTATAACTGGACGTTTGCACCGTTCAACCCCCTTCTCCCATTTTGCCCACCACCTGCCTCTGGCAGTCACCAATCTGTTCTCTGTACCTATGAGCTCACTTTTTGTTTGTTTGTTTGTTTGTTTGTTTGTTTAGATTCCACATGTGAGTGAAATCATATGGTATTTGTCTTTTTCTGACTTATTTCACTTCACATAATGCCTTCAGAATTGATCCATGTTGTCTCAAATGGTAGGTTTTCCCTTTTTTATGGCTGAATAATAATCCATTGTGTATGAATACGACATTATCTTTATCTATTCATCCACTGGTGGACTCTTAGGTTGTTTCCATGTCTTGGCTATTGTAAATAATGCTGTAATGAACATGGGGGTGCATATGTCTTTTTGAGTTAGCATTTTCATTTTCTTTGGGTAACTACCCAGAAGTGGAATTGCTGGATTATACGCTAGTTCTATTTTTCATTTTCTGAAGAACCTCCACACTGTCTTCCGGAGCAGCTGCACCAATTTGCAGTCCCACCAACAGCGCGCAGGCTCCCCTTTTCTCCACATCCTTGCCAGCTTGTTTTTTCTTGTCTTTTTGATACTAGCCATTCTAGCAGGTATGAGGTGATATCTCATGGTGGTTTTGATTTGTATCTCCCTGATGATTGGTGATGTTGAGCATCTTTTCATGTACCTGTTCGCCATCTGGAGATCTTCTTCAGAAAAATGGCTCTTCAGGTCCTCTGCCCAGTTTTTAATTAGATGGTTTGTTTTTTGCTATTGAGTCATATGAGTTCTTTATATATCTTGGGTATTAACCCCTTACCAGATCCATGATTTCCAAATATTTTCTCCCATTTTCATTTTGTTGTTGGTTTCCTTTGCTGTGCAGAAAAGCCTTTTAGTTTGATGTAATGTATATATTTTTAGAATCGTAAAGTAGTGGAAAAATGGAAGTCTGAGGATTGCCTGTACATTTCAGAAGTAATGACACATGTACTTTTTCAGGAAGGTTAGCTTTCTTAGATCTTCGACTCCTTAGTGTTTTTTTCTTCTAAGTGCGTGTGTGCGTGCGTGTGTGTATTTAATCTTCTCTACTTGACCACTGTAAAATTTAGTGTTTTTCCTCTAGACCTTTTGGCACTGGAACAAGATGCTGTCTTTGGCCTGGAATCCCTTCTGGTACTTTGTAGTCAAGATGATAGTCCAGGTGCTCAAGCCACTTTAAAGGTGAAAATGTCACTTATTTTAATATAATGCCTGTTTTTATTGCCTAAATTAGGGATTGGCAATCTCTCTATAAAGGACCAGATAGTAATATTTTAAGTTTTGTGGGCTGTATACTCTTTGTCACAACTACTCAGTTCTGCAGCTGTAGGACGAAGCAGCCCTCGGCCGTGTGTAAGAGGGAACGGATAGGCAGTGTGGTGGTGTGACAGTAAAACTTTATTTATAAAACCAGGTGGGAGTTGCCAAAAGGCAGTGGTTTGTCAGCTCCAGCTCAAACAAACATTTGCCCTTGATCTTCACTTTCAAAACTATCATATTGACCATTGCTATTCCAAAGGATAGACAAAGTAAAAATCTGAGCTTTGGCCTATTTTGCCATCAGTTGACAGTGTTTGTTACGTTGTAGTAAATACATATGAAGCTCCTAGACAATATAAAGCCAAGTGAAATAGGCAGAGCTCCTGCACTTCAGGAAGTTTATAATCTGAGGTGACACTGATAAGAGATATGTAAGATTTATTATAATATTTTTTATTATATTTAAGATACTTACGACACTAGAGATATTTAAGACCTTTAATATGTGAAATGATACTACTCTTATTGGAGTGAAATACAAAATGTAATTTGTGATGGTACAAAATTAATTAAGAAAAGTGGGCTTAATAGAAGTACAAAGCTATTAGGTAGATAGTGGAGATTATAAGAACGCTAGCTTGTCTAAGGTGTGATTTGACGGAAGTCATGACTTAGTTTTAGCATGTTAAAGAAAGGTTTGATGTCATAGTGATGAAGAGTAAAGATATTAAAACCATTAAATAAAAACTGGTGAGAGGTGGGAAGTAGGCAACACGTGTTTGGCAAATGATTCATCTCCAGACTCCCTTTGGAACTACAATACATTTATTTAAAAGTTTCAAAAAGAGAAAGAGAGAAAGAAAACAAACCAAATCCTTTCCCCACCAATTGTAGGTGTCAGTAAAACACTGGACTCAGCACAGTGGGACATATGTAGATGGTCACGAAGGTCCCTATGTTAGAGGAGCTCCCCATCTGAAGGATACTGACGTTTATCTAAGGGACTAGAATAGCAAGCAGAATGCACTAAGTTCCTTGGTAGTACAAACAAGTGCAGTTCTAGCGAGAAGACGGAGTTGGGAGTGATGCCTTTCAACTAAGGATGTTATCGAAGCTTGAACAAGGAGATGTCATAATCCTTGAAAGGTGGCGTAGAATTTCAGCATTGAGGAAAGATCATTTGAACCTGAGGGACCACTGTGACAAAAGGCATGAAAACAGAAATGTACTTGTTATGTTGGAAGAATGGTGAATAACCCACTGTGGCTGGATGACATAATATATAAGATTGGAAAAAGAGTTTGCAGCTCTGTCATGGAGAATATCAAATATCATGCCAAGGAACTTTGTGTTGTTTCTATAGGTAGTGAGGAGATAATAAAATTTTAGAGTAATGGACATGCCGTGACCTTCTTTGTAATTATTGTTATTTAAATGTGTCTTTTATTATGGCAGACTTTGTTGACAACTTGTATATACATTTCTTTCCTTCTTTACAAAAGCCCATCTAGTGAAATTTTCCCCCTTTAATACTCATGAGGAAATTAAGATCCAGAAAGATAAAATAAGTTGTTGAAAGATACCTAGCTAATCGAGGGCAAGCTGGTCTTCAGCTCTGGATCTGTCAGATTCTGAAGACGTCACCGTGTCTTCCTAACTCATACTGAAAGCTACATGGCTGTAGTGTGAAGGATGGGTTAATGGGCTCATCTTTTTAAGAGACTGGAATTAGGGAGAGATTTATGTTGTGGTAGAGAGAATGGAAAGGAGGTGGATATTGGACAAAAGTGGAAACGACTAGATGTAGCAGTCAGTTGGCTATGTAAAAGTGAGAGGACTTCTGGTTTCTGGGTCTGGTGGCTGGGATATTAGTCGATGCCATTAACTGCCCTGAATAGAAGTTCTAAAGCCAATTGGTTTTTGGATTTCAGGTGAGAAGTAAGAGAGAAAATTAGAAGCCTCTTCCTCACTTCTGTGTGCTTAAGAGTCACTTAAGATACCTTTTTTGAACTTCAAACTGTCAGTAACCCAAATACTAAAAAAAGTTAATCCATTACGTTTGGAATAGGTGGGGTCTGGGAATCTATATTTTTATTAGCATCCTGGGCGATGCTGGCATAGGTAAGTTTACAAACCATACTTTAGAAGCAATTTTTGAAAAGCAATGAAAAGTGCGGTATGGTGAGATCCCATGTGGCGTGTATTTTGCCTCTTCGGCCTTGTGATTTTCTCTTCAAGTCTTTTTTTTTTTTAATAGTCTTAGACTGAAGTGAGGGGTTAATATACAGTCCTGACTTATTTTCATTTTAAACATGGCACATTTGTAGATCTTAATAAGATTCAACATGCCATGTATTTTTTATGAAGGAAAATGTTATGCCTACAAAAAACTTTTTCCTTGATTTTTCCTAATGACTGTACAAAGTTCTTTCTTTAAAGCTTCAGTTAATACCTTCAAAGTATAATGGGTCCATTTTCTACTCAATGTGCAGATTGCTCTAAATTGTATGGTGAAGTTGGCCAAGGGCAGGCCTCATCTTAGCCAGTCAGTGGTTGAAACCTTGCTGACCCAGCTGCACAGCGCTCAGGATGCCGCGCGGATCCTGATGTGCCATTGCCTGGCGGCCATTGCCATGCAGCTGCCTGTGCTGGGCGACGGCATGCTTGGGGACCTCATGGAGCTCTACAAGGTGATTGGACGATCAGCCACAGACAAACAACAAGAACTTCTGGTAAAGAGCCACTTTTTGAACCTACTGGGGATGAATAAATCTGGTCTAGTGGGAATTACTTCGTGGGAATTACCTTAGGAAGTCAATGTTACTGTTTGATTTTACTTAAAAGGATTAAAGTAATTGGGGCACCTGGGTGGCACAGTTAGTTAAGCATCTGACTCTTGGTTTCGGCTCAGGTCATGATCTCAGGATCATGAGATCAAGCCCTGTGTCAGCACCATGCTCATTGCCCAGTCTGCTTGAGATTCTCTGCTTCTCCACCTGCTCACTCTCTTTCTCAAATAAAGAAATAAATCTTTAAAAAAAAAAGATTAAAATAATTATGTAAGACCAAGAATATGCTGAAGTCAGAATAGAATTAGAACCATTCTTTTGGTTCCAAAACCATAGCTTTTGACTATTTCCACTTTTGATTGACAAAGCTCTTGTTTAGTTCAGATCTAGAACTGCCTTCTTCTAAGCCCTGTCAAGTCAGTTCAGTGTAGCAAAGCCTTCAGTCTGACCTTTTAATTTATTACAAAGTGAAAATAAATTTTTTTCTTTCTTACATAAAGCAAATATTGAACTAAACCCTGTTTTATACTTTCAAAAATGTAAGTTAAAGACCTAATGATTAACAGTGACCATAGATTACCCCAAATTCCTTTTTTCCAATTCAGGACCTCTTTAGCTGTTTAGAATCCAGTTTAGGTTTAGGGAAAGATGCATGCTTAGAAACAGAAGGCACAGAAGCTATATAATAATGTTTAGTTGAAAGTTCTCCAGGCCTGAGAGTAGGCTTCATTCTAAATAAGCATAAATGAGATGTAAGCCTTAAGTTGGCCCCTCCGTATTGTGGTCATCCAAATTGAGGACTTGCGGAAAAATGAAGTGAGATTTCTTACTCAAGCCCATTTTATATTTTATCCTCCAGGGGGTGTTGTATAAAAGATTGCCCCCATCTCATTCCTATCAGGAAAGGTTACCCTGATGACCAAGGGGCAATGGTCATGGGAATGACATCATACAGTTTTCATAATATATACAGATCTTTGTATGTATCAGCCTCAGAATACTGAAAAGCAGTTAGGTTTATTTTTCATTGAAATGACATTTTCAACTAATGTTCTTTATCCCATTTTTGTTAGTACTGTTAGGAGGCGGTTTTAAATTATGAAACATAATATTCAAAAAACATAAGGAGTAATATGAAAACATTTGCATCCATCACCTAGCTTAAGGGAAAAATATTCCCAGTCTAGTTGAATTGTACTTCCCTGTGTACCTCCCTTATAGAATCTTCTTCCTTCTCCTAGAGGTAACCACTATCCTGAATTTGGTGTTCATCATTCCCATGCATGCTATACGTTTACTACCTTAGAATATATCCTAAGTAATAAGCAGTATTATTTTGCATATCTTTAACTTTATATAAATGTTATCTTGCTACATGAAGTCTTTTGCATGTTGTCTATCTTTGCCTGTTTTGTGTGAATCATCTATACAGATAAGTGTATCTCTAGTTTATCCATTTCTCTACTATATGATATTTTATTGTGTGATTACATCATAATTTACCTACCTGTATTTATGGGCATTGTTTCTAATTATTTGCTATTGTAAAAGTGCTCTGAGCAGTGGAATAAATTGCTTAATGACTTCAAAGCAGAAAGTTAATAAACACCAAAGGAAAACAAATTTTGTTCTATTTAATGGGCTCTGGTTTTTCTCCCTTTTGGGTAAAGTCATCTATGACATTGGATAAAATTACATGTTTTGCTTATTTCTCTTACTTCTCGCTCATTGTTAGGTGAGTTTGGCCACTGTGATTTTTGTGGCCAGTCAGAAAGCCCTATCTGCTGAAGTAAAGGCAGTAATTAAACAGCAGCTCGAAAGTGTCTCCAATGGATGGACTGTTTACCGAATCGCCAGACAGGCATCCAGAATGGTATGTATTATCTTTTTTGAGGACCCGGGTTAGTGAAAATGGCAAACCTTAGATTGTGTGATTCTTACCCCTTGTCAAAACTGAAAATAAATATGGAAGTATGTTTTAGTCATGGGATTGAAAGATGATAATAGAAAGGACCTAGTTTTTAACTTTTCTAGTTTCAGAATGGTATGTATGTTGTTACGGGGGAAGTTCCACAGGAATTCCAAAAATAGGAGCTCTTTCTGGCCGAAGGTTATTAGTGCCACTTCATTTTGCCCTATACTTTCATATCCACAGTCACCTCCCACCCACCACTTCTGTCCTCCATTTTCAACACACTACATCTTTCTTCCCTCTTTCCCCCCAGCCGTGTCATTCTTACTTGGAGACGGGGGCAGGTGTATGCTGTTCCTTCTCAGCCATATGGAAAGCCTACCAATTTTTATTTTGTTGGAGAGGAAATATAGAGCTTGGGTAGTATAGAAATCCTTTGGGTATAAGTCCAGAGAGCAAAGTCTGAGGAGCGTTATTCTAGGTATTGTAGTACATGTTCTCATGTTCCGGTGTTTCTCCAATAGGGGAGGAGCTCTAGTGGCAGGACAGTTCTTTGTTATACCCACCCCCCCAGGCGTCCAGCAGCCGCAGGGTATTGAGCATCCCTGGCCCCCAGGCGTTCAGTGGCACTCACATTCTCCCCAACAGCTTCCCTCCCCCAGTCATTTCCAGAGGCAGGTGCAGAACTTGCTGGAGTTCCCCGCCTGTCCCCGCCCCACTAAACAGCTCATACAGAATGACGTACACAAGCGTTTACACTTTCCATAGTTTGAGCTAAAATTCTAGACTTGAGTTATAGTTAATTCCATTTATTTTCTCTTTGGAACTGTTTTAGAAAAGAACGAAAGGTGTTCTGTTACATAAAAGCAGCTCAGCATATTTTCTCTGAAGAAATACTTAGAATGAGTCTTAAAGAATCCTATAATATGAGGAATAGTTGTTAAAACTTATCCAGGGGTTTGAGTTTGTCTTTCAGCTGCCTCATTGGCTAACTGAAGTGTAAGAACCTCGTCATGTCCCCCCCACCTCCTCTTTCAGGGTAACCATGACATGGCCAGAGAGCTCTATCAGAGTTTGCTGACTCAGGTTGCCTCAGAACATTTCTACTTCTGGCTGAATAGTCTGAAGGAGTTCTCACATGCAGAACAGTGCCTCACCGGGTTGCAGGAGGAGAACTATAGTTCAGCACTTTCTTGCATTGCCGAATCTTTAAAATTCTACCACAAAGGGATTGCTTCCTTAACAGTAAGTCCTCTTGATTCTCCTTTGGTGATGATGACTTGTGTGAGAATGGTCTCGCTTCTCTTTGTGGGTTATTCTATTTGAACACCTTGAAAAATCTGCTGATAAATACATTTAACAATATTAAATAATAGGACATGGTGGTAAATCCTTAACCCTTCCCCTACTTTTTCATATTCAAAATTGATGGAAGTTTATCATTTTGTTTTTATCAAGTATCAGGTACCACAGCTGAGGTAGATTACTGAATCCATGCAGAAAGGGTAAGTAGAAGATAGGATATTCCTTTTCTAGACTCCTGTTCATAAGAGGTATTGGGTCAGAACCAACGATCGAATGTAAACCCCACCATAACCCATTTCATGGCTGACAGCTACTCACTAAGAAGCTTGAGTTTCTTGCTTTGTGGATAAAGAAGAAATTGTCAAGGATGCTACTGTCCCACTTTTTGCCCCTCTGTGATACCCTCCTATTCTAAATTAAGAGTCAACCAGCTACTATTCTTGTTTTCTCTGCCAAGAGAGTAAAGGGGTTGCAGGAGAGTTAGACCATTAACATTTCTTATGTTTCCTTGAAATTAGTTCTATTCCGAAGTAAGGACCTGTACCCAAGATGAGCATTTTCTGTATTAATGCAAAGATTTATTTTCCCAATAAGAGTAAAACATTTATGGGCTGACTCAGTTGGTTAAGCGACTGCCTTCGGCTCAGGTCGTGATCCTGGAGTCCCCAGATCGAGTCCGCATCGGGCTCCCAGCTCGGCAGGGAGTCTGCTTCTCCCTCTGACTCTCCCTCCTCTCATGTTCTCTCTCTCTCTCATTCTCTCTCTCTCAAATAAATAAATAAAATCTTTAAAAAAAAAAAAGTGAAACGTTTATATAATCAACATTAAACATTTCGTAGGTATTGTCACACAGCTTTTAAAATTGTGTATATTTAGATGGAAACTTAAAACTTTTGGTACCTATTTATATACATTTATCCCATAATCTGAAATATTTTTAATGGTGGGCCATCCCGAAAGAAGTGCTCCAAAGTAGAATAAAGAATAAGCAGATGTCATAAAAGAGACAATATTTAGAATACTGTGGGTAGCTATCTTTTGAAGTACAGTTTTTTGTCGGCTAGGATTGATCAGCTGCTGTTTTCAAACAGGAATGTAGGAATGGCTTCTCTCCATCTTAAAGGGTAGCATCGCCTGCTGATTCTTTCCTCTTGATTATTCTGGGAAAAGAGTGTTGTTGCCTATATCAGGCTAATAAAAGCCTCAGAAAATCAAAAGGTACAATTGTGGGTTGCAATCAGTGGAAGTATTTCATTTTCTAGTTCATGTGGAGCAGGAAATTGTTTATCATTCAGTACAGTAAATGGTTGGAACTGTGAAACAAACGCCCAGAGCAGCGAAGCAGATAGAATTAATATTATGAAAATCTTGTTGAATATTTAATCGTCTTTTAATGATTTGTGGGGTATGTGTATTTAATAAGGCTTGGCAGCAGTTAAGGACTGAATTCTGACATAGAAAGAAAATCCTCAATTGACAGAAACCTCTTGTCTTGATCTCCTTTTTGCCGTTAACATATTATGACCTAAGGCAGGTTATTGGGCCTTACATCATCTCCTTTTGAAATGGAATTCTTTTATTCAGCAGACTATAAGCACTTACTATGTGCCAGGCACTGCTTTGAGGATATTAAAAAAAAAAAAATCGGGAAATGATTCTCTACTTGAGAGTAGGGTAGAAAGGAAGGCAGTATGATTCTTACAGTCCTCTGGAACTTAACCACTTTTCTGATTGTACTATACCATCAGGGTCTTTTAAAGATTTATTTTAGGGGCGCCTGGGTGGCTCAGTCGTTAAGTGTCTGCCTTCGGCTCAGGGCGTGATCCCGGCGTTCTGAAATCGAGCCCCGCATCAGGCTCCTCCACTGGAAGCCTGCTTCTTCCTCTCCTACTCCCCCTGCTTGTGTTCCCTCTCTCACTGGCTGTCTCTATCTCTGTTAAATAAATAAATAAAATCTTTAAAAAAATAAAAAATAAAAAAATAAAGATTTATTTTGATCATTCATTTGGCAAATGGGGATTTGACAGTAGCTTTGTGTCTTTGTAACTGAGAAGATATGAGCATGGACTGACCTACTCCTGCCACATGAATGAGCCAACGTGAGATTGCACAACTGTGAGAATTCTGCTTTTTACCTGCTTCAGCCAAACTAAACAGGAGAAGTTCAAATTCTGTGCTTAGGGGGGCCCTATAGCAACGTTGGGTGTCTAATTTCCCAGCACTGATTAATGATAGAGTTATCTTGCTACTTAAGAATAAAAATTGTAAAAAGTACTTTAGTTTTCTGTGCTGTGTAACAAATTACCACAAATTTAGTGACTTAAAACAACACCTTTTTTCTTTTTTTAAAGATTTTATTTATTTGAAAGAGAGTGCCTGCAAGCATAGGAGCAGGGGAGGAGCAGAGAGAGATGGACAAGCCCACTCCCTGCTGAGCACAGAGCAGTCATGAGGCTCCACCCCATGACCCTGAGATCATGACCTGAGCTGAAATCAGGAGTCTGACCTTAACCGACTGAGCCACCCAGGCGTCCCAGACAGCACCCATTTGTTATTTCACAGTGTCCATGAGCCAGAGGTCGAGGCATGGCTTAGCTGGGTCCTCGGCTCATGTTGTCATAGCTGCAGTCACAGCGTCAGCTGGGGCCAGTCTTGCCTGAGGCTCAAGCAGGCGCAGGGTCCTCTTCTGAACCCATGTTGGCAGAATTTATTTCCTCACAGCTTTAGAATTTGTGGAAACTTCAAGGCCTGAAGGAAAATCTCTCACCTTCAAGACTGTCTTTTAATGGGCTCACCTGATTAGGAGAGATCCACCCAGAAAAATCTCCCTTTTGATTGATATAAAGTTACTTCATTAAGGATCTAAATTATATCCCCCAAATTCATCGCCTTTGCTGTATTCCACTGGTTAGAAACAAATTACAGATTTCATCCACACTGAGATTATTGAAGATGTGGATACTGGACGGTGTGAATTAGAGGAACCATCTCAGCGTTCTGCCTACCATGGTGGATTGTTAATTGTATTTACTTTAATTTTTTAAAGATTTTATTTATTTGAGAGAGAGAGCGCGAGCATGCCTGAGCCGGTGGGGGGTGGGATGGGGAGTGCAGATGGAGAGGGACAAGCGGACCCCACTGAGCGCAAAGTCCGTCTCAGGGCTCGATCCCAGGATCCTGAGATCATGACCTGAGCCGAAGTCAGATGCTTAAGTGACTGAGCCACCCAGGTGCCCCATTTCTATTTATTTTAAAATAGTAAATAGTAGAACATCTCCATGTATAGTATAGAGAGTATATTAAAAAAACACAACAAATATCCAAATATACCTAGTATCTTTAGGAAATGGGGCATTACCATTGCCTCTAAAATTCATGCATATTCCTCCATGTTTGTATACCATTTCCTGCCCCACAAAAGCAATCACCGTCCTGAATCTTGTGTGTACCATTCCCTTGCCTCTCTTCATAATTTTAACATGCATTTTTGGAACTCTAAACAAGGTGTACTATTTTATGTTGTTTTTGAATTTATATAAAAAGGAATCCTATTTTTCTTCAACTTGCTTTGATTATCTAAACTATGTTCTTAAGATTCATTCATCTTGTTGCATGAAGCTGTAGGTCAGTTTTAGTGCTGTATATTCTTCCATCATAGGAATATACATCAATTTATTTGCCCATTCTAGTGTTGATGGAAATTTTAATTTTTCCAGGGCTTTGCTTTTAAAAATAGTATTGCTATGAACATTCTTGTACATATCTTTTGATACACATATGTAAAGCTTTTTCTAGGACAGTGATTCTCAACTGGGGATGATTTTGCCCTTCCAGAGGACATTTGGCAATGTCTAGAGACATTTTTGGTTATCATGATTTGCATGGTGTTACTGGCATTTAGTGGGTATAGGCCAGAGATGCCGCTAAACATCCAGCAATGCACAGGCCCCTCCCGTCAGCGAAGAATGTAACTGGTGTACTGAGAATGAAAAGCCTTCTCTAGGGCAGCAGACCTCAGTCAAAGCTGTGTGTCTGTCCCTTGCTCCAATTTAGAAGTGTGTGCGGATGTCTCTCTTTGTCACAGGGTAAGGGGGACCGCTACTGGCTTTGATGGTCAGTGGCTAAAGTTGCTTAATCTCCTGAAATGCCCAAGACGCTCCTGCTCTGTGACGAGATTCTGCTCTAATCCACTACCTGGGAGTGGAATTGCGAGGTTATGTACACCTTCAGTTGACTGGTTAATACCGGGAGGCTTTCTACAGTGGTTTACAAATTTATAATCCTCCGCGCGGTGTGTAAGAGTTCCTGTCGCTCCACATTTTCCCCCTCACTTGATATGTTCTGGACATTCTGATCGACATTTCTCAAATTACTAATTCAATTAAACATTTTATTTATTTATTTATTAGATATAATTGACATATAACACTGGTTTCAGGTATACAGCACAATGATTCAATATTTGTATATATTGTGAGATGATCACTACACTAAGTCTAGTTAATATCTGTCACCATACATAGTTAGAAAAGGTTTTCTTTTTTGTGCTGAGGACTGTTAAGATTCACTCTCTTAGCACCTTTCAAACATTCAGTACAGTATTAACTATACTCCTATACTATATACTACATTCCCGTGATTTATTTATTTTATAACTGGAAGCTTATACATTCCACCCCCTTCGCCCATTTCACCCACCCACCACCTCTGGCAACCACAAATCTATTCTCTATCCATGAGCTTGAAGTTTTTTGGGTTTTTTGGTTTTTTTTCTTTTTTATTCCACATATAAGTGAGATCGTATGGAATTTGTCTTCATTGGACTTATTCACTTAGCATAATGTCCTCAAGTCCATCTGTGCTGTTGCAGAAGGCAAATTTTCACTTTTTTATGGCTGAATAATACTTCATTATATATACGCGCCACATTTTCTTTATCCATTTGTCTGTTGATGGACACTTAGGTTGTTTCCATATCTATTGTGAATAATGCTGCAGCTAACATGGGGATGCATACGTCTTTTTGAGATAATGTTTTTATTTTCTTCAGATAAATACCCAGAAGTGGAATTGCTGGATCATATGGTAGTTCTATTTTTAGTTTTTTGAGGAACCTCCGTACTCCATGCTGGCTGCAGCAATTTACATTTCTGCCAACAGTGCACCAGAGTTCTCTTTCCTCCACATCCTTGACAACACTTACTTGTTCTTGTCTTGTTGATGATGGCCTTTCTGACAGGTGTGAAGTGGTGTCTTGTGGTTTTGATTTGCATTTCCCTGATGATTAGTGATGTTGAGCATCTTTTCATATACCTGTTGGCTATCTTTATGTCTTCTTTGGAAAAATATCTGTTCATCTCTTCTGCAAATTTTATAATCAGATATTTGTTTGTTTTGTTTGGCTGTAAGTAGGAGTTCTTTATATTTTTTGGATATTAACCCCTTATCAGATATAGGACTTGCATATATTTTCTCCTATTCAGTAGTTGCTTTTTCATTTTCTTGAAACAATTAAATATTTGTTTCATTTTTGGCCATTTGTGTTTTGGTTTTTTTCTGTTAACTGCCAGTTGAAGTTTTTTCATTTTCCTAGCAGGTTGTTTGTTTTATTGATTTATAAGCGTTCCTTAGGGGTGCCTGGGTGGCTCAGATGGTTAAGCGTCTGCCTTCGGCTCAGGTCATGATCTCAGGGTCCTGGGATCGAGTCCCCTGTCAGGCTCCCTGCTCACCAGGGAGTTTGCTTGTCTCCCTCTCCCTCTGCTGCTCCCCCTGCTTGTGCTCTCTCTCTCTCTCTCAAATAAATAAATAAATAAAATCTTTAGAAAAAAAATATAATAGTTCCTTATATGTTCTGGATACTAATTTTTTGTAGGTTTCATATGAATTGCAAATATCATCTAATTTTGTAGCACACTTTTTCTTTTTTTCCATTTTCTATCTTTTGATGAACAGCCATTCTTAGTAGTCTAAGACTTAGTGGTCTAAGTTATTGGTCCTTCTTCCTTTATGGTTTCTGTTTTTTAAGAAATTTTTCCCCATTTCATGCCCCCTTCACCCTTTTCTCCAGAAGTAAGCACTATTTTGATTTCTAAAACTATAGTCTTGCCTTGTTTTTTATCATTAGTTAGGGAATCACACACTATTCTTGTGATTCCAGCTTGTTTTGCTCAGCTTTATGTTTGTGTGAGTCATTCATTTGTCGTCGTTGCATATTGCAGTAATTCATTCATTTTCATTGCTCTGTGATATTCTTTTGATGACTGTTAAAGCAATCTGTTTATCCATTTTTATCGTTGGGAAACATTTGGGTTATTTCCAGGTTGGGCCTATTAAGAGTAATTTGACTGTGAACACTCTAACACACATCTCTTGGTATAGGTGTGCATTTCTTCAGGATGGTAGTGCTGTGTCATGAGATATACTTAGGTTCAACTTTAATAAATACTGCCCAAAGATGCCCATGGTGGTTTCCAGCTTATACTCTTACCATTATGAATATCTTTGAGGGTTCACAGTGCTTCTTGAATCTATGGCTTGAGGACTTTGATCAGTTTTGGAACATTTGGTTGTTGTCTCTTTAGCTATTGCTTCGGTCCCTTTCTTGCTCATCTGAGACTCCAGATACAACGATGGTAACTCTCTTTACCATGTGTCATTTATCTCTTACATTCTCTTCTGCTTCTCCCATCCATTTATCTCTCTATTCTTAGCTCTAAATGTTTTCTTCTGACCTGTCTTCCACTTCAGTAATTCTTTTTTTTTTTTTAAGATTTATTTATTTTAGAGAGAAAAGGGAGGGTGGGGCAAAGGGAGAGAGAGAATCTCAAGCAAACTCTGCACTGAGTGCAGAGCCTGATGTGGGGCTCAGTCTCACGACCCTGAGATCATGAACTGAGCCAAAACCAAGAGTCAGACACTTAACCGACTTACCCACCTAGGCACCCCCCCTTCAATAACTTACATTGTGTCTAATCTGCCATCAAACCCATTCATTAAGTTCTTTTTTTTTTTAAAGATTTTTATTTATTTATTCGACAGAGACAGAGACAGCTAGCAAGAGAGGGAACACAAGCAGGGGGAGTGGGAGAGGAAGAAGCAGGCTCATAGCGGAGGAGCCTGATGTGGGGCTCGATCCCATAACGCCGGGATCACGCCCTGAGCCGAAGGCAGACGCTTAACTGCTGTGCCACCCAGGCGCCCCCATAGTTTTTTTTTAAATTTGTATCTGATGTTCTGTTTTCTGGATCTATTGTAGCTTGTATCTTTGACTTTTTCCCCCTCTTGCTTTGGAGGATTTTGTCTTTTTTGTGTGCTTTATTATTTTTTATTTGGTTTTGGACAGTGTGGATGAAAAATTATGATGATTACATCATCCAGAGCCTTATATATCTTTTTTTGCCTTTGGCAGGCAGTTAGGCTAAGATTACCTTAATCCAGCCAAGGACTGAACTGATTCAAAGCTAGGCTTCAGTCCTTGGGAAGGCCAGTGTATTTTTGGGTTCTCCTAATTCCTGGGGCATAGCCTTTTGAGGTTACAGCCAAAAGCCTGAAGTGTTTTCCTCAGCCCCCTCCTAGTCTTATAAGACTGCTGAAAATTCTGCTCAGCTTCTCAGACTCTCAGGAGCAACTTCCAAGTTAGCAAACATCTCAAGGGAGAAAAAGTCACCAATGTCAGTCTTGCATTTCCCATCTCCATGATTTTTGGCTTCGAAATCCTTTTTGCCTTAATAAGCTCTTTGGTGCTTTCAAATATATGTTCTTAATATTGTATTCCGTTTTCACAGCTGTTGTTAGTAGGAAGGCTGGTTTAAAACAGTCTAGTCCATGATTGCTTTATGCTTGGCTTATTCTTTCAAAATCTGAGATTATACTGAGTAAAATAAGCCAGAAGATAAATACTATATGATTCCACTTATATGAGATACCTAAAGAAGTCAGATTTACGGAAACAAAAGTAGAGTAATGGTTACCAGGGACTTCAGGTCCATGGTTTACATTATGGTTTACTCTTGGCTGTTGTGTGTTCTTTACCACTGTGTGCACACAGACACACACACATACTTTTTGTAACTGAGCTCATCAGGTAAATTTCTTTTCAGCCATGTTGGTTTCTTTAAGTATCTCCATTTAGAAAATTGGATATGTACTACAAGTCAGAAGCTCAGTGAAGCAGCATTATATGCATGTCTAACAAAGATTTAACTTTAGGGCGCCTGGGTGGCTCAGTCGGTTAAGCATTCGACTCTTAATTTCAGCTTAGGTCATGATCTCAAGGTCATGAGATCGAGCCCCACATCAAGCCCTGCATCAGGTTCTGCACTCAGTGGGAGTCTACTTGAGATTCTCTCCCTCCCTCTCTGCCCCCCCACCTGCACGCACATGTGTGCTCCTTCAGACTCTCTCTCTCTCTAAAATATAAATAAATAAATCTTTAAAAAAAGATTTAACTTTATCTGTTAATTAGGGGAAAAGAAAGAAAGAAGGAACAAGAAAAAAAGGAAGAGAAAAATAGTTATTTGAATAACGGGGAAGCAAAATAGCAATCCAAATAGTGAGGGTAGTTTTTCTCAATTAGCTGATACCCAAAAGTGAGCATTAGGGAGAGCTCTGAGTTTGTTGTTCCTTCACCTGCCTGTGTTGAATTCATTGAAAATAATTCCTCCCTGAGGAAGTTTCAAGGGTAATACTGATTATATGCGATTTTTGCTTTACCTGCTAACCTTAGATTCCCAACCTGTGTTTAAGCTTTAGCCTTAATACAAAGAAAAGTAAATAATATCCTTTTTTTAAAAATCTCTCATTGGCATTATTCATACTGCTATAATCTAAATTTTATTTCTTATACATTTTCTTTTACAGATGATACTACCTTTTAAAGTCTTTGGCCTCTATGACAAACCTATCTTTTCCATCTTTTGAACATGCATACTATATCTAGCATTGCTTTCTTACAGCGTAACACAATCCAAGATGCGCGATCACTTCCAGAGTTTCCATCTTCTATCATCAATAAAATACTCAAAAACAAATCCAGAGTTGCAGTAAATCCGTCATTATAACTACATCTTGCTTCTGTTTCAGTTTTGTAATGCATGTTGGGACAAGATAGCCAGGGTTTTTGTCTGGTCAGATGGTCTGTACTGTATTTATAGAACGGTATCGTATACACCAACTTGTATCCCTGACCGTTGTAAAGTTACTGACAAGCAGTACATTAAAAATAGCAGGTAGCGCTTACGGGGCAGATCTACCTTCTTATAAGAGCAAATTAAATCTCTAAGGAATTAAATGCAATTAAAATGTTCTCTTTATTCTCTTAGTCTGTGCTGTTTTATGGTTAGAACAGACATCCTAAAAGTGTGAAAACCACAGAATTCAATATATTGAGTATAATTACTACCTCTAGCTTGTATAGCTCTATTTATACGTAGCTTATATATATCATCAGGGACCTTGCAATTTGAGAAGGATACTAGTGCAGGTGCATGTTCTTATAAAGGATATAGGGAGTGGCTAATTATTTCATAGAGTAAAATATGAATGGTACCAAATAACAAAACTTACCATTTGACACTTAAAAGTAGAGAGAAGTACACTAAGGTCAATATGTAATACTTGGCCAAATCGTAATACTGTAACTGACTTCTAGAAACCCAAAGTCAAATGCCTTGCTCTCCCGCTAAAAGAATAGTGTAAGATACTATCTAAGGAGCAAAGGGCATCAGCATGTTTTAAGCTGTTCATGTCAGAGAGGAAAATTATTTTCACTATGCTTCCATTTATTGTAGTTTGGCAAATTTTTGGTATGCCTTTTGTTGAAAGCACCATGCTAAGTTTTCTGCCAGAGTAGTTGCTGGGTAGTTAAAGATGGTCCTGGTTCTCTGCCCACACGGGCTTGACTTACATTCCTTGCCCCGTCTACCTAGCTGATGCTACTCTTTGCTATCCAAGGCTCAGCCCTGAAGCCTCTCCTCCTCATTGAAACTTACTTGGGTGTTATAACCTGTTCTTCCTTGGTAGCCTCTCCATGCGTTCTAACGTGTCTGCTCAGAAAGTCTTTTTTTAAATTAATCTGGGCTCACAGTGGAAAAATACAGCCACGAGGCAACATGGTTTTTTAACAGTGACTGTCTAGCACCATATTTTTCCTGTCCTTATCTTTCTTTCCTCCCCCCTCCCAACTTTTAAAAAATCCTGTCAACGATTCCAGTGATGAGAATTTCAGGTTAGAAGAGTAGGAAGGTGGTGAGGAGGGGGGTTTGGGAAGAATGATAATGTCCTTGAAGTGTCCCTCAAATGATATCTTACTGGGGAAAATCTAGCCAACCCAATTGCTGTGGGGTCTTTGTGAATGTAGGGAGTAAGGAACCTGAATGTTGATGGAACATACAGTTTTTGACAGCTGATGCTAATAATATGGTTTTCTTTCTAGTACTACATCATTCCTCTTACAACGTAGGTGTTTATCCATCAGTGTTAGAACTATAGCTCCTTTGCACAGACGGTGACAAATACTTTGTGTGGCACCGTCTGGCTATTGTATTTACTTTGTCTTATATATATCTTTTTCTCCCACAGGCTGCAAGTACACCACTGAATCCTTTAAGTTTTCAGTGTGAATTTGTAAAACTCAGGATTGACCTTCTACAAGCCTTCTCTCAACTTATCTGTACTTGTAATAGCCTCAAGACAAGCCCCCCACCTGCAATTGCCACGACGATTGCCATGACCTTAGGGAATGACCTTCAGAGGTGTGGTCGCATCTCCAATCAGGTGTGTCCTAACTTCATTTTCAGTGCAGTTTTTATTTACACTTTAGAGGTTTTTGAGGTTAGTCGTGAGATGAAAAATTCTGAAATTTAAAGATCAGCTGTTGGACTCATGGACATTAACCATCAAATGCTTAACTCATCTGTCTTGCCAAAAATAGGCTGCTGTTTTATTAGAATGACAAAGTGACTGATGATGTCTCACTAGATTCTACATATTTATAACTGTATTAATTGTCTTAGTGGAACTTGCAGCTGAAAAAGCAATGCTTTTTGTTTCTGTGTGTCATACGCGTTATTATAATTTTGTGAACATTGAGAATTTCATTTATCATCTTTGTTAATTTTATTTAACAAGGTTTATAGGCATGAATGGACTGGAAGTGAAAAGGGTTGAACTACTTTTTTGATTTGATTGTTTGAGGATAGGTTTTTTTGTATGTTTTGGTTTGGGTAGAATAGCATGTTCTTTGTAACTGATACTTTTCCTACCTTGCAGATGAAACAGTCCATGGAGGAATTCCGAAGCCTTGCTTCCCGGTATGGGGATCTTTATCAGGCATCTTTCGATGCTGATTCGGCAACGTTGAGGAACGTGGAACTGTATCCTAAGCTGCTTCAGTCTTTCTTGTTCTTTGGAAGTAGTCTTTTAAACGTAGAGTAAATGCTTTAGATATGCTTAACTAAAAATACGTATATTTAGGTAAGCCTACAAATGTATTATAATGAATAACTTCTCTTTTGAAATCTAGTATGGGCAGTATAATTTTACTTTTTAACTTCAACCAGGCTCAGGCTTAAAAAAAAAAACAGTGACCCAGTGGTGGTCTTTCTCCACCGCTAGGAAGAGCGTCCAAAGCCCAGGTCCCACCAGTGTTGCATACATACTCGGTGCTCACTTGAGCTGCAGTGGAGAAGGCGACACATTTTCCCACCAGAAACCCATTTTCTCTTTTGTCACCGCTGTCTTCTTCGTGGTGAAAACCCTGGTTCCCATCGCCTTTATTAGCGATCTGTAGTTTCGCTGTCACTCTGGTTCCCTGAGTCCTCTTTGAGTTCTCCATATTTGATTAGCAGCCTCAAGTCCGTTTCGAAAGGAGGGAAGAGAGATGTTTTCAAGCTGTGGGACCTGTAAATCAGTAGTGCTTGGCATTTTGGTTTTCTAAGTAAAAACCTAGTGAATGCCGTGGACCCTTTCCTCTACAAAATGCATTTATTCACACACCCCAGCGGATGTGCTTAGTCCCAGGAGGGTTACCAGATCCCTTGAGCCCCAGCTTAAGAACCTCTGGGGTAACTACAGGCCATTTTTGTTGTTGTCGCTTTTAACTTGTATCACCGAAACTCCTACATCTGAGCAGAAGAGAACAATTTCTGTGATTGAATCACAGAAGCTGTTGCTTGGTTCCCCCTTCCCACATTAGGCAGCCTCTAAAGTACTCTTCCTGGAACAGAATTTAAGGATCACTATTATAAACAACATACATCCCTTAAAAGGGAAACAAAATAATGAAGTCTCAAACCAGTTGATTTGATAACATACGGTTACCTTAACTAAAAATAGAATCCTTGTCTTGGCGTGATAGGTGATATAAAGTCTACATGGATTTCTCTATTTTCATGTATAACCTTAACGTTAATCCAGACAGCAGCAGAGCTGTTTACTGATCTCTCATGCAATAGAAGCCCTGATTTTGGATCCAGAATCAGCAAGGTATTTCTAATAATAGTGTACATTAAAGTACATTTTCCAGTGTTACCTTACCTAGCCGTCACAACATGTGTTTTGGAAGAGGCATTATAGAAGAACAGAAGAGGGACTTTGTTAGTATTTGCCTGAGGTCACACACCCACTGACAAAACTTGCTTTTTTTGACTCCCGTTGTTTATTTACCTCTGCCTGTTTTGTTTTTTTTTTAAAGATTTATTTATTTATTTTAGAGAGGAGGGGGAGGGGAAGAGAGAGAATCTCAAGCAGACTCCCCGCCAAGTACGGAGCCTGAGGCAGGGCTCCATCTCAGTTCCCTGAGATCCCAACGTGAGCTGAAATCAAGAGTAGGACGCATAACTGATTGAGCCACCCAGGTGCCCCACTGCCTCCTATTTTTAAAACATTGACTTGGAAAAATAACTAGGAAGAAGTTCTTTGAATTTGAGTATTTTCTTCTTGTATACTATAACTAAACTTTGGTTTGAAAAATTGGGTTAATAATTAAGCTTAAATTTTTTATTCTTTGGTTTCTTCAACAAAAATATATTCCTGTTTTTGCTTTATTAATATTCTTTTCTCCTCTCCCATTAACTAACTGTTCAAAATATTTTATTAAAGAATGATCCATTGTTTTTTTCCCATTACATTATTCTGTTTTGGAATGTGCGTTTTCAACTGTCTATAATTTCCAATTTAGTAAGGCCTCTGATTCCAACGTCACCTTTCTCAAAGAGAATATAATCAACAAACCAGAGTGAAATTTCTCTACCCTAAAGCGTTGACTCACCATTTCTTTTCAGGACAATAGCAGGATCCTTGCGTCTGTTTTAAAGTTCTGCCTACTCTCAAGCTAGGCCACTTAGCTGTCTTTGTCCCCACTCATCCAATCCATTTTAATATTTTCATAACGTACTAATATTCGTTTATTTTTCCTTTTATCCTATTTTCATCAGTGTTCATTTTCCCTTCAGATTTGCAGTGCTTATTTAAAAAAAAAAACCCTTCCTTTTAAGTTTCAAAATATGCTTAAACCTCCATTTTATAGAGTCTTTGCCAATTAATTGATGCTTTGAGGCTCACACCAGTTCTTATTGTGCCATACTCATTTTACTTCTTAGCACCCAGATATCATTGTACTGTTAATTGGTAGAATTAGTATAAGTGTTCTCCTTGATTGACTTTTTAACAGATTGGGTGCATTGTCAGCAGGGGTGGGGTGAAGGGAGTTATCCAGCCAGCTTTCACATGCTACCCTCTCACTCTCTGGGCTTCCTACCACTTTTTTTTATTCCTTTCCTTCCCCTCTCATCCTCCAAACCTAGTCCCCTAGCCTCTGCCCTTCATAGCAGGGAAAAATTGGAAAAGAAAGCTTACACCTTGAAGGGGAGGGTTCTTTGGGTTTCATTCTCAATAGTATACAACTGCAAAGAGTGGATTCCTTCTAAAACTTCTGCACCTTACAAATAAAGACTAGCAGCTAAAAAACCTCAAGAGTGAAGCATAATGTTAGTATTTCACTGTAGTTTTTACAAAAATCTATCTTTTTCATAGCCTAGGAGCCTTCTGGGGAGAAGAGACCTTGTCTTTTTTTTTTTTTTTTTTTAAAGATTTTATTTATTTGACAGAGATAGAGACAGCCAGCGAGAGAGGGAACACAAGCAGGGGGAGTGGGAGAGGAAGAAGCAGGCTCACAGCGGAAGAGCCCGATGTGGGGCTCGATCCCATAACTCCGGGATCACGCCCTGAGCCAAAGGCAGACGCTTAACCGCTGTGCCACCCAGGTGCCCCAGAAGAGACCTTGTCTTATTATTCAACTTTGTATCTCTGGCACCTAACATAGTGCCTGAGCCAGTAATAATAAATACGGATTAGGACAGGGTAAATGTCTATAATTATGAATGTGATTGCCTCATCCCAACTTTTTAGGATTATCAAGAAGAAATATTTTGAGATGTTTGTCCATTGCATTTTTCTGCTCTAGCTTTTTATTTGCTCTGTCATGAATCCTTCGTGCTTAATCTTTATGTTATTGCCTAAACGATAAGGGAACAGTTTCCAATGGTGACAGAGTAACTCAGACTGGACTTTTCCTTTTACTGCAAACAGCTAAAACCTGGATAAAACATATAAGTTAACTGTTTTCAGGTGTTGGGAAATAGGTAACTCAGGAATGTAATCCCTCAGAGGAGGGGCATAAATCAGGTAAACCCTACAATAGTCTTTACTCTCCTCTTGTTGGAGGCACTTTTTAGACTGCCTCTCAGCGAGGAGTAACCAAAGCAGAACATGGGGTCTTGCTTAGTTGAAGAGATAGGGATCAGGTTCTGGGAACCAGAAGAAGCTAGGATTTGCAGGACAGAATACAGGAGAGAGGAAAAAGCTTTCCAGGGAAAGAGCTCCCGAAATTTCACAGGCTGTGAATCTTTGGTTGAATGCTAAGCTACGCATACGCAAGGTGAAACTCCACAAGGCCAGGCAAAAACTACTATGGAATAATTACCAGAAGCTATAAGCCGAACAATTCCCAGAGCTCACACATGTCTGAGAAATGTTTGAGTTCCAGTTAGCCAAATGGAGAGACCTTATTGAACACTGAGAGCATTCAGAAGAAACACCAGAGGGGTCAAAAAGACATAATTCTGAATACTTATGTACAAAGTAGCAGATCTTCCAAATATATGAAGCAAAAACTGACAGAACTGAAAGAGAAATAAATCCACAATTACAAAATTCTCAGCACTGCCCTCTGAGTAATTGATGGAACAACTTGTCAGAAAATTTCTTAGGATATAGAAGACTTTAACAACACCATCAGTCATTTTGATCTAATTGACATGTATATACTAACAGCAGCATATGTATTCTTTTCAGGTGCATGTGGAACATTTAATGAGATAAACCATATGCTAGGCTAGAAAGCAAATCTCAAATTTTAAAGCATTGAAATCATACAGAATATGTTATCTGACAAATTACAATGGGCAACAAAAATGATCTCTAGAAAATCCCCACATACTTATGGTAACAGCAGTTACCATAGAGAAAAGTTTGCTGAATTTGACTTACATCTTTCAACTTGTGCTGTTTGGAAGATGCCATTAAGAAAATGAAAAGACAGGTCACAAACAAGGAGAAAATAGTATCAAATATATTCTATCAGAGGACTTGTATCCAGGATATTAAGAACACTACACAACTCAAGACACTGCAGTTTTTACAAATTGACAGATTTGAACAGATGTTTCAAAAAAGGAGATATGCTAATGTCCAATAAGCAAAAAATGCTTAATATCATTAGGCATCAGAGAAGTGCAAATTAAAATCACATTGGAATATCTACTAACACCCACTAAAACGGCTAAAATTAAAAAGACCTTCAATATCCAGTATTAGGATGTAGAGGAGCTTGAATTCCTACCATTTGGGGAATACAAAGTGATTCAATTCAGCTGCTTTGGGAAACTGTTGGCAGTTACCATCTGACCGGTTCTACTCCTACTTACTTACCCATAAGAAATGAAAACATAGTTCCACATAGACTCATATGTAAAATTTCATTGCAGCTTTGTTTGTAATAACAAAAACTGTAAAGATCCAAATGCCTCTCGACAGGCAAATGGATGAACTCATACATCCCCACAATGGAATACGCCTCAGCAATAAAGATGAATGATCTATTGATATATGCAAAACACGTGAATGACTCTCAAAAACATGCTGCGAAGGAAACCAGACTCAAAATAGTACATATTTTAGGACTCTTTATATGCAATAACTGGAAACATCCCATTTATAGTGATAGAAAGCACCCCTGGGGTTGCCTTGGGTCAGAAGTGGGAATTGACCAGAAAGGAGTATTTTGAATAGGTGTATTTCTGTGCTTTGTAACTTATATCTCAATGAAGTGTATTTTTTAAGAAAATGAATGCTTTTGTAGGTAGGGCAGTATTCTGAATTTAGACCCTCTTAGTAGCAGGTCACTATGTAAAACACTTTAATTTCTCTATGCTTTGTGTGTAGAGTTTTTCTAGAGTCATATAAACGAGGTTCAGTTCTTGTCTTATTGGAACTTGAGGTACAGTGCAGAGCAGGGAACAAAGCTGTGGAGCCATACGAACATGATGAATTTCATCATTCACTCTTAGCTGTAGAAACACATGCATGGGACTTCATCTCCCTGAGCCACATATGCGTAAACTACAGGTAAATAACGATGCCTGTCTCCTAGAGTGGTTCTAGTGGTTAAAGGGAATAACCTATATAAAGTACCTAGGTGAAGTGCCTTAGTGGGGCCTTTTAACACACAGTAGGTGTTAAAAGGATAACAAGGGAAGAGTACGAACAGTCTTATGCCCAGTGTGGCTGAATTACCTATATTGCATTTTTAAGTAATCCCGTTGAAGTTTAGTTAGCATACAAAAGGTTTGCTTTCTTTTCTCACTTAGAAATACTTTCAGAATTACTTTCTGGGTGTGAGGCAGTAGAAGAAGGAGGAAATCTAGGTAAAACTTTTCCAGTTTTACCCAGCTCTGCGTGCTAGCTCTCCCCCGAGCATTCCCGCATCTTCCCTGTACATGCTTTAGGTTCATGCTATTTCCGCAGCCCTGAATGCCCACCACACTTCCGTCTCTCCACATCTTATCCATCCTGCTTGCTCCGTGGTTTGTTCAAGACCCATCTCTTCCGTGGCATTCCCCACTCCACATTCTGATCTTTTATTGGTATATCTTCACTGGTTCTGTGGCACTTCACCTGCTGGCTTTGTCCTGCTGGTTACCTTTTCAGATGTCTTGGGTCTCCTTCACTTTATGGCAGAGGTGAGGGTTAAACATTTTTCTACTACCTAACAACCAAGGTGATTAGCCTTACGTAATTTGAAGTCAGGTCTGGGTTGGAACTCCGGGCTTGTTACTTACTAGTTATGTGACTGAAGGCAAGTCTCTCAACCTCTCCAGGCCTCAGTTGGCTCATCTGTAAAATGGAGACAGCAGTGCCTACTTCGTTATTTTACAAAATAAAGGAGAACGTGTAGGAAGTGCCTGACACACTTAGACATTAAGATGGTGACTATTTTGTTTGATTAATTGCTACTTCTTTGACCTCAGTCTCCAGGAATCTGGACCTACGGGAGCCGCCCACGCGGACAGTGAATATGAGCGGAGAATGATGTCTGTCTATAATCGCGTCTTGGAGGAAGTGGACTCACTCAATCGGAAATATACCCCTGTTTCTTACATGGCAAGTGGCACTTGTTTCATTGACTTTTTATGACATAGAAGTCGGTTTCTCTCCAGTTCGGGCACTTCCTAACCCTGTGACTTCAGCAAACTCACCTCTCTGCCGGTTTTCTCCGCGCCTGTCTTGTGACAGGGTTACTATCGTACCTGCTTTGCAGCATTGCCGCGAGGATGAAATGAGCTAACAATCCGTGGCGGGGGCTTGGCACCTCTGTGGCTACTACATAGTTACATTAATGTGCCGAATCTGCTCCCCCAGAGCACAGCTAAAACTTCTTTTTTTTTTTTTTTTTCCTTTTTAACAATGTAACTGAAGTTGCAGTAGTTCTCAACTCTGGCTACTCATCAGAATCACTTTGGGAGCTTTTTAAAAAATAATCAACACCCAGGCCCCACTCTAGACCAGTTAACTTTGAATCTTTGCAATTAAGGGCCAGGCATTAGTATTTTTCAAGGCTCCCAGGTGATTCTCTCCTGCCACCGGGGTTGAGAACCACTGACCAATGGAAACAGAAAAAACTGGGCTCGTCTGGTCGTCTACCTGGCAGTGAATCACTTTCTGCCAGGAGATGCCACCAGTGTCCTTTGGTGCAGTGCTTCCCTTTTAGCTTGCCGAATCTCTGTGGCCTTTGGGAGTGTTGAGCTCTCACTCTCTCTTCAGTCTTCTCCCCAACAGGACAGACTGACACACACCCAGATTTTCTTCTGCCTGCTTGGCCATTCCTCAGTGTCTTCGTCAGCTCAGGCCCCTATATCAAAATACCTCTACACTGGGTGGCTTAAACAACAGACACTTCTTTCTCCTAGTTGTGGGGGCTGGAAAGGCCAGAATCACGGTGGCAGCCAGTTTGGTTCCTGGTGAGGACCTTCTGGCTGGCTTCCAGATGGCCACCTTCTCACAGTGCCCTCATACCAGGGAGAGAAAGGGAGCTCTGGTGGCTTTTTTTCTTATAAGGACACTAATCCCATCATGGGGCCCCATCCTCATGACTTCTTCCAAACCTAATAACCTCCCAAAGGCCCCAATTACCAATACATTGGGAGCTAGGGCTTCAAAATAGGAGTTTGGTGAATACGCACATTCAGTCCATAACTCCCCATCTGTGAACTTAGGCCTTGGAGAGTTTCCCTTGCCCACCCATTAGGTGCTGATATCCCCTGCAGCTCTCTTCTGGCTCCTGCTCTTCTCACTCTGTACTCTCACCTTTTATCAAGTGTTTAAGAAGAAATTGGCATGATGCATTGTGGAAGAGTTAAATTAAATTTCAGGACAGGAACTTTCCTGGACATACTGCTTTCCACTTATGATCGTCAATATGTATTTGCTGAACTGAATTGACAGAGGTAGTTGTTTGACACTGAAATTTGGTTGCTAAGGGACAGTGTAAAGATTATCTTTGAAGGAAATATACACATCTGTGCAAGATATTGATTAGATGTCAAAAAATACAAAGGCTGGAAAGTACTGGATTCAACAAAGAAGAGAGTGCTGGGCTCTGCTAGTCCTCCTGCTGTTTTACTGACCATAACGTGTGACTTCGGACCTCCAAACTCTTCCGGTGATGGTAGTCTCCTACTAGCGTACCTGTGGAGGTGTGCCCCACACGCCGGAGGCCTCAGAGGCGGTCCACACTGTCCCTGGAGGGAATTGTAAAATCTGCATCCATTCTTTTAAAAGGGAGAATGGTGCTTTTTTGCCAGGGAGCAGCCTGAGGTCACTTGGGGTCCACTTTAGTCCATCCTTTAAAGAGGTGTCTCTCCTCAAATACTCTCGGCATCAGACTTCCACTACCAGCAGGACGTCCCTGCAAATGCTTCCCATGTTCCTTGTTGCAGGAACATGAATAATGTTGCGTTAGCAGTTAAACCTGAAGGAAGAGAACCAATGTGTTTGAATCTGTGTTGTGGTTTTCTCCAGTAATAGACCTGCCATTTGTGTTAGAGGTCTCTCGGGCACAAAATGTTCAACACCCTGAAACCAGGGAGGAGTGGACTCTTCTGGTGTGTAGCCTTAATGCCCAGCTGTTTAAGACTGTTTACAACATAGGCCACTAGGTGGCGCTGTGCTTGGCATCAGGAGCTTAGAAGGGCAGCCAGCATGGTAGCGTGGTTTTTACCCCGAGGTGCTTTTGGGGAGCTGATGGGGAAGTAGACTGAGGAGGGACATGTAGACCAACAGGAATAGGTCTGGGTCACCCAAAGTTACAGGTGTTCTGATGCTGCTGTAGTTTTTTGGTTTTGTTTTTTCTATTCAGTTGGTGAATTGTTGGTGAAATAGAACTAAATCATTGAACTAAGAGTTAGGCAACCTAGGTTCTAGTTCCAGCTTGTTCTGTTACCTGTCTGGGTGACCTGTGTCATCAGCAAAATTGAGGATTAGCCTGGGTGACCTTTATAATATCTTTGACAGTGTCACAGGTGTATACTCCAAACTCATCAAGTTGGATACATTAAATATGTACAGCTTTTTGTATGTCAGTCATACCTCAATAAAGTGGTTTTAAATAAATAAATATGTATAATATCTTAGAACTCTTAAATGATAGTTGTAGGACTCCTCTTACTAAGCCTGAAAGGATTCACTGTGGTGATGCTCTTCTGCAGCTGTTCTAGGAGTTTCAGAACTCAGTTACATTTGTGAAATGGATTTTTGAAATAAGGTACTCTAATCCCATAGAGTTGAACTGTATAGTCATTCTTAATCTGACTTCCAGTAAGTTTCCACCATTGCTCACTCTCTAGAGGCCCATGGTCACAAGGCCAGGGAAGCCACCCGGACATGGGATGGAAGAACAAGTCAGTGAGGCTCCCTGTGGGGTTTGGTGTTAGGCCTTGGACATCAGTATACTGCCCTGGCTTCCTTACCATGTCTCCTTGGTCCCACTTTACCGTATAAGAGTGACTCTATATTGTAGTATCTAAACTAATTATAGAATAATAGATCTAACACCTCTGATGCTACAGAAATGCAAAATTTGTGCATTAATTGGCCTGGAGGATTTTCTTCTACATTTACTTTTATTTTATTAAATATACGCTAAAATAAAGTAAAAATCTGCAGTTGTACTCCTTGACACGAATGATTTGGCAAACATTTGGGTGTTACGCCTCTTTACTGATTGGTATGTACCTTTGCAATAATCTTATGACCATTTGTACTTTTTAAACTTCTTCATGAAAGTACCGTTTGTTGATGAAATTTGGAAATTTATTTTTATTTGACTCAGTTTCTTTATTCCCTCCCAGCATACAGCATGTCTCTGCAATGCCATCATTTCCTTGCTGAAAGTTCCTCTTTCGTTTCAGAGATATTTTTTCCAGAAACTGCAGTCTACCAGCATCAAGGTAATACTACCAAAATACGAAGGTTAATGTAGATTAAAAACCCAGTCATCTTCTGGAATACATGGGATATAGCTCTGCTTCAGGATCTTACCTTTGGTTTTGATAAAACTTACTTTAGTTGTAAGTTTTTTCTCCCTTTATCAAGTGGTTTGGTGAAGGGAATGGGATTTGGGAGTTAAACCCTTTCCCTTCTTAGCTGTCAGTGCCAAGTGCAGTGTGACAGGCATTCGGCTACCTGGAGCTCTGTCCCTTGTCTCCAAGAATAATCTTAGAGGTTTTCATCATAGTCCTCTACAAGGATCTTGAGCTGAGTTTGCATCTGATCGGGCTTTTCAGACCCCATTTAGAATAAATCAGGTCTGGTAAAACATTACCAGTCCTATCTCTAGAGTGCTTTTGTCTGTGAATATCAAGTTTTGAGGAGCTGGCCAATGAGAAGAGCTAGTATTTGAAAATATTTGAGCCACTCCAAATTCAAAAGCTATTTTTGATTCAGAGGATGGAATTGTTGGAAAAGGTGGAAAACTCGCCTCCAAGAGATTTCCTGGATTATCCGTCCGTGGGTAAATGTCTTCAGTGCACTGTTGCATATCCATTTGAATGCTTTTGATTGTAAATAACAGAGCATTCTATTTCAAAATGACCTGAATAATAAGGAGAATTGATTCTCTTAGCTAAGACGTCTTAAGGTAGGTTGTGTGCAGGGTTGGTTGGTGCAGTGCTCAGCGTCATCAAGAAGACCCTCCTCTTCCGTCTTTTCATTTAGCAGAATTTGCGCTTTCTGTAATTTAAGGGGATTTGGGATTTTTAATACAAGGTTAAAAATATCATTTGGTTCGTTTGTGGAAACTGACTTTCATACCACTGTGACTTGATCATATATATAATTCTAGAATTTTAAGTTCACTGACCCTTGAATTTAGTCTATTTAAAAATTACATAAAACCAAAGAGACAGCAGCTAGACATGAAAGTTGACATAGTGCATTTCCCTGCTGGAATTGGTTCATTGTCAAAGAAATGCCCCGCTACAGAAATGGGGAAGACTAGGGCCTTCACTGTTTTCGGATCCTCTGTTACCTTCACACAGAACTGGGATTTTGGGAGTAGAAAACAGAGCGGTATTTAAGAGAGGTATTAGGGAGAAGGAACCCTTGACTTAAAAGGCGCATTTGGTTGTCCCAGCAGTCAGGTCGTTAGCTGTGTGTGTAGTGTTGTAACATATAAACAACAATTAGCACAAACATGTTTGTTGGAAGAAAGCTTGTCCTTGCTTGTGGGCGTTCATTTTAATGTTGGTATTGCAGCTTGCTCTGTCACCATCACCCCGGAACCCTGCAGAGCCCATCGCTGTCCAGAATAATCAGCAGCTGGCGCTAAAGGTAGAGGGAGTGGTTCAACACGGATCTAAACCAGGACTCTTTCGCAAAATTCAGTCCGTCTGTCTAAATGTCTCTTCCACGCTACAGAGTAAATCTGGACAAGACTACAAGGTAATTGAGGAAAGAGGCAGAGTTGCGATATGGATTTTATCAGCTCATTCATGGAAGTTTTCCAGTGGTTTTCATGGTTAAGCAGATGGCAGTTACACCTCCCAAGGCATGAGATACGGGCATAAGTTAAAAGTACATATTGGGGCTTGAGGGAGCTGATAAATAAAACCTCTCTTTTCTCTGCCTGAACCAGGTGATAGAGAAAGCATCCAGGCAGACAGAGATCAAAATATGAGCCTTAGTGTTCAGCGATGGGGAAACCTAGCTCAGGCGCCTGGCAACAAGGACTTCCTAGCCTTTGAGCTCTGAGTTGAATTTTCCCACCCAGCCTCAGCCTGTGCACACAAGAGGCTGCTCCTATAAAATTGATGGCAGGAAGGAGCATCCTGATGTCCAGAGAAGGGAAGAGAAGGTCTTAGCTCCCCATGCTCAGTTCCTACCCAGAAACTTAGCAGTCAGTAGAACTCACCTCCTCTCCCGGAGACCAATATGATTCATCTAATGAAAAGTCCCTCTACGTGGAGGGGAAACATCAGGAGTGGGGAATGAGTACCTCCCTAACTCCCCTACCCCCCAAAAGCACACATCTAATTATTTTTCTCTATTTTGAGTGGATATTAGCATTTTCTAAAGAAAAAAGGGTATACAGTATTGGCAGACAATGGTCAGATAAAGTAAAATCTTTCCTTAAGGGTGTAACCCTAGGAAAATACTGCTTTGAGAAATCATGAGGCAGGTAACCAAAGTCATGCTTGCTTTCTTAGCCAAGGCCAAGGTGCTGAATACCATGGAATACCAGTATTCCCAATGCAGAACATTCCCCTCTTTAGACGTCTTTCTTCTTCCAGTTCCTTGGTGGTTTGTTCACAGAAAATAGAACACGGGAACAAGTACACAATTGTATGAACAGAGTTGTTCAGATGCCCAAATTGGTTATGTCCAGATTTATTGTGGGCATGCTTAAACTGAGCTCCATAGTAAGAAGAGGAGTACTAGTAAAGATATAAAAAGAGAACATTTTATTCTCTTTGGTGGTTTTAGGCTAAAAAGCCAAGAGAAGGTGTGGTTTTATCCATTTTTATTTCTTTTTTTTGGTAACTTTCCCTTCTTGGCCCACCTTGATAAGGCCCAGCCTTCATTCTCGTGCTCTCTTTGACTCCTATGACACAGACTCTAGTGCCTTATGTAGCAAATATTTGATGAATGATGACAAAAGCCATTTACTGTATTTAGAGTACAACTGTTATGTTTGGGCAATCTTTATTGTCACGGAAGGTGAGAATTTACGTAGTTAACTTACCCCTGTCTGCAGCTGTCTCCTCATTTAGAGTTTGAAAGAACAGTAATTCTCTTTGTTCCTTGTATATAATGATTTCTACTGTTAAGAAAAAAAACATTCAAACCAGTCTTCAGCTTATTAACTTACCTCTCAAGGCATTGCTTCAAGTCAGGAAGCCGATATAATAAGTCATGTGATACAAGATTTGTAATGTTACTTGCAGTGAGTTTTCAACTTGAAATGCATCATCCGTTCAGAGTGATCAGGTTGCTTTGGCCTATTTCTGGTCCTTTTAAGGAAGTTTTTGTTTGGTAAGCATATTCTTTAGGGACATAAAAACCCTACAGAAATTGTGCAAAAAACAAAACAGGGCCTATAAATAATTCTGAGATCGCGAATTGGTGACTTCATTTCATCGATGTTACAGGTAAATGTCTCTGGATAACTGACCTTGTGATATGCTCATTTAGTCCCAGAGCTTCAGGGCATATTTATGTCATTGATTATGCAACAGAAACACACACATAAACCTTGAGCAATCTGGCCAAACCGTCATTTAGGTTACCTTTATATGCATTCCAGGAAAAGTGTCTCTCTTGGCATACTTCATCTTGGGTCCTGGTCAGGGCGCACCAGCAGGTGTTACTGTGTCTCGAAAGGACAGAGACATGGGTGTCTAGCTAAATAAGTGAACAAGCCCATAAACTTGTGTTTTATAATATATTGTGCTGCCAATCTGAACAAGATCCTGATTATCAGGTAGGCACTGTACAAGTTCTAAAGTTAATTTGTCAAAGGAGGGAGGGACAACTGCATTACTGAAGCAATGTAAAATCAGACTGGGTAGGAGGAAGAACCCTAACTTGTATTTACTTAGTGTTAGGTTCTTTTTCAGTCTCATAGATGTTAAACTCCCTGAAACAGGTGATTGCACCCTATTTCTTCAGAATACTTCTTCATAGAGGAAAGAGAAATAGGAATTGGAGTTGGGGTCGGGTAAGCAAGTGTAGGAGAGGAAAATTTTCTCTTCCACTGTCTTAGGGTCTCCAGCTGGGCCTAAGATTAAACTGATATTGAGGCGGATTAACATGAGAAAGGCATACATGTTTGTTAGAATGGTACCCGTACACGGGAGTCCTCACAAGACAATGGAAACCTAAAGAAGTGACCAGAGAAGAAAGTTTATGTAACTTTTAGACAAAGAAACGGTAAATTTGTGAAGATAGAAGACAAATGGGCGAGGGACAGTAAACTGGGGAAGTGACTGGGAGAGAGGTGGGGGGAGAGAGGGGGTGGGGGTGGGAGATAGGGGTTATTGTAGTTTGTTGGTGGAGGTACATTTCAGCATTGACTCCCAGTCTCTAGTGATAGGATGTTCTCCTCTTCTTGGTACAAAGGGCACCTTTCTCATGGGAGATTTTATGACCTGTTTTAGGTAAAAATGGGGGGTCAGAGAGCCCTTCCCACATCTGCCGTTTCTCAAGTGCCTTTAGCTTAAAATAATGTGCCAAAGCAGCATATTTTGAGGTGGCACGTCCCAAGCTGCTTCCCAAGGAAGAGAGGCCAGCACATGAAGGGATTGAGAAAGGCGCTAGAGCTCGTGCTACTCAAGGACGGTGAGGAGCCGGGATCGCTTGATGGTGGAGAGTGTAGGCTCTGGAGTTAGCCTGCCTAGGTTCAGAGGCCAGCTTCACCACTCACTGGCTGTGTGACCTTGGAGAAATTACTTAACTCTCTGCCTCAGTTTCCTCATCTATAAGGCAAGGGCAAAAATGGTGCCTAAACCTCTTGGTTGTTTGCAAGGATTAAGTAAGTACTTCATACGGGGCCTAGCTCACAGTAAGCACTCAGTAAATGTTAGCTGTTATTGTTATTTAACAATTTTTTCGTTCCAGATACCCATTGACAATATGACCAACGAGATGGAGCAGAGGGTTGAACCTCATAATGATTACTTCAGTACTCAGTTTCTGTTGAACTTTGCTATCCTTGGGACACACAACATTACAGTGGAATCTTCAGTGAAAGATGCCAATGGTATTGTATGGAAGACAGGTCCCAGAACTACCATATTTGTAAAATCCCTGGAAGACCCTTATTCCCAGCAAATTCGCCTCCAACAACAGCAAGCCCAGCAACCATTACAACAGCAGCAACAACGAAATGCCTACTCACGGTTTTAGCCACACGAGGAATGCACTACTGGCTTTATAGGAATTGATCAAATGGGCAAAAATAATTTGATTTTACATATGGATTCAGATATAAAAGTTAGAATGTGGAGTCCATTTATTCATTGGTTTCTATAATGTAATACTCTGGGGGAAAAAAAAGGTTTGTTTTCTTCAGAAATTTAATTTGAGAAATAACTGGGTTCCTAGCCAGCAAGAATTTTTGTTCTTGTTCCTTCTTAAACCAAGTCCTTTATCATCTGTTTGACATTTTCATTGTTTTATTGTTTTTCCGTTGCTGAGCCTTTTCTTTCTCTTTCAAGAAAAGTCATGTATTGGGCTCACTGAATTAGTAGATTTGACTCCCTGTCCACCAAAACATATCACTCGCTACCTGGCACAGACCTCTAATTTTGAGCCAGGAGTTGGGAAGTTCTGACCAGTCGGTACAAAGTGGACCTGTGGTAACAGAAACCGAGTTCTCCCCTGGATGGACATCAGTGTGTCCCCTGAAATCCAGTTTTCTGGATTTTGAGAGCATGCAGTCTAGCAGATTTGAAACATCCTGCTATATTGTTTCAACTACTTACCTATCATTTCTATGCTAACACAATCTTTATTTATTGTTTTAGTATTTAATTGACCCAAAAAACAGCTAACAATTGCATACCAAAATTGGAGATTAGTCATTTGTGTTTTCTAGTATGTGTGTGGTTTTGTTTATAGTGTAGACTTTTTACATTATTTCCAAGAGTGAGAAAACTCACTCACATTTATTATCTTAATGTTTTAAATTAGGAGGGCAGATCTTTTGATTGGTTTGGTTTCTTCTTGGCAAGTTATGTAATGCTAGACCTGATTGTCTAGAAAGAACAGCCTCTGTTGCACAGCCTCAATTAGTTGGGACGCTCAGGGAATAGAAGTTTTCTGGTTAGCCAGAAAACCCTTTTTTTCTATTTCAGTACAGGTTGAAAACCATTCTAAAATATAATAATAATAATAAACTTTCTTGTCTAAACGCGGTATACTAGACGTAATTTACCTGTTCATTCTTCATCTGGGGTCATTCGGTGCTCGGGATCATGGTTTTCTAAACATCAGGGATCATAGGGTTGCAGATGTTGTTGATGATGACAATTGGGCTGTAAGCAGCTGTGAAGATGAAGCTGGGCACATTCCCGGGAGGGTTCCTTTTTAAATAAATCTCTCCTTTTCTTTGCTTGTGTTTTGCATTTTTTTCTTTAAAGTCAACATTAGCTCAAAGAAAAAATGAGTTGGTTTTTCTTTTTTCCTCGTCATGTCGCCTCCAGCGGTGGGAAGTGATTGGCAACTCAGATTCCTCTGAAACTGCTTGGCTCCATGAGCTCTTGTCCCAGCAAAAAGCACCCTCTGCTGCCATTGGCCAGACCATTGTCATAAAACACCTAAGTCCACAGTGTCCGCTGAGGATGACCTCTCTTGAAATGCAGCGCGGTGGTACACCGTGCATGATGTGGACAACTGTGACAGCATGTGGGAACACAGGCCCGAGGAAGAATTGCCCAAGTGGTGCAGTGGAGGTATGCAGGACCCCTTTCCTTTTCACCAGGCGTGGAAAAAAACTGGACCAGAAAGCACAGGTTGCACTTTGGTTCTGATGAATTAGCCCTGTGGCCCCGGGGCAAGTTACTTTATCTCTCTAGAGTAGTTTCTTTGTAAAATGACTGAATTAGACTGGATCTCCTAACTCCAATCTAGAGTTTTATCAGGTGACTGAAAGAGTAAAAGACCAAAAAAAAGAGCTCTTATATGAGGGGAACAATTTTTTAATTCGGTGTCTGTTTTCAGAATGAAATTTTATAATGTCAATTTCAGGTGTCTGGTCCTGTTTCAAGGCAGAATTCTCAAGAGAAGAAGCACATCTTGTAAGCCAATAATTCCCCTCAGTTCCCTTTGAGACCTTCCCAGATTTTATGTTCTTAAAAGGCTTTTTTTGATAGCTACAGTTATAAACTCTTTGATTTGGTGTACTGTAGGGCTTCTGGCACAAACTTGGAAAGGAATTATTAATAAAAACAAATCCAAATAGTTCAGAGTAGGAAAATAACTCTGTGAAGCAAAAAAGGCTATTTTAATTGAGTATGTCCATTAGATCCAGGATTGGAACTCTGATTTTATGTTTGGTATAATGTCTACTGCATTTTTGGCATCAGCTGTTAAGCAGTTATTTGGGGTAAGGGGAAGTTGAGTTTATAATTTCAACAGTACAGTAATGAATGAAAAGAAAAAAATAGGGAAAGATTAAGGAAAGAAAGATACACATACTGATTGTGAAGTGAGCATGTCCCCTGAACTTAGAAATGTGGACAATAAAGGGTGCCGGCTGATTGATTCTAGGAAGACAGGGCTAATTTTCTCAGTGTTTTGCCACTTTGCAATATAACCTGGTGGCTCAGAGCACAGCCTCTGCAGCCACACTGTCTGGGTCCAAATCCTAACTCTGTCTAACTTGGTGACCTTGGACAAGCGACTTGGTATCTCTATGCCTCCATTTCCTTATTCCTAAAATCGGGAAATATAATCGTGCTTCATGGGAGAGTTGTGAGGATTAAGTGAGTTAATACGGAATTAATATATGTAAAGCATATAGCATGCTCCTTGCAAGAAGCAGATACATGAGTTTGCTAGCATTATGACTATTATACCCTCCCTAATATTATTTTTCACAGTGTTATATCAACTCTTAATCTTAGCATTTTATTTATTCACAATAAAAGTTTCTGCTATTCTGCTACTAAACACACATTTAAGCTATCCTCCCCTCATTTTCAACTTGGGTATGTCAAGTGATTAACAAAATAACTTAATGTTGACCCAAACAAAATGGAATTTCTGTCTATAACCAGTATTATAAATCCTATTAAAATGTTTAAAGACCTATATACAAAGAAAATTATGAAAATACTTTCTAAAGCTGCTGATTGTCTTCAATAGTGACAGCAATAATATATTGACTATTTAGAAATTAAAGTACTGTTATATTCCAGTTTAGCCTAAGAGATCTTGTGATACGACCTTTGAAGCTCATACTAACCAAGGTGGCGGATTATGTGCAACTGGAGACGCTTAGTCATTTTCTCATTAACGTATGTTTCCCAGAAGAACAAACTAACCAAACCAAGATCCTCAGACTAGGGTCCTAGGAATGTCAGTTTAAGTTCTATTTATAAGACTCACTTGCCATGGATCCTTAGCCCTTCTGTGCCAACACCTGCCAGCATTGAGAATAAGAGGATCCTGCCACTTGTTATGTAGCATATATGCAGTGCTTGTCCAATAGAACTTTCTGTGGTGATGAAATGTCCTAAATCTGGCTATCCAGATTCACCACTAGTCCTGTGTAGCTATTGAGTGTCTAAAATATGGCTAATGTGATTGAATCTTTTATTTACTTTTAGCTCAGTTAAATTTAAATAGCCTTGTGTGGCTACCGCCTGCAGAATTGGGACAATGCAAGAGTGAGAAGAAATGAGATTCGCTATTCCCTTTGGACCTCGGTAACTCTTAAATAGATTTCTAAGTAAGAGGTCTGCTTTGGAATTCTTTGACTCATCAAAGGGTTCACATGGAAGACTGTAGATGACAAGGAAGGTACTTTGGGGTTTGTGGGTTTGCTTTGCTTTTAGTAATACTGTGTTTCTCAACCAAACACCTGGCCCTGTTCTTTCTATAATTCACCCTTGGATTTAGCCTTTGTCAGTCACCAGCATTAAAAGTACGATGTCCAAAAGTCTGGTGAATGGGCTTAGATCTCCTAACAGCCGGAGGTTACAGTCTTCCTTTCCATTGCTTGCCGAAGAACACAAAGACCTATAACACCATGGGCCGAGTATTTTATAGGCTTGACTGGAACTAGGCCATTATTATTCTGTACTGTCTCCCCGTATAAAGTATTCATTCTAGGAGTAGTTTAATTTGTAATTGCAATTGGAATTTAAACAGAGTGAGTCATAGTTTTCTCCTTAACTAGTATACCAAGACCCAGAGCTGTTGATACCCACTTTCTATGAAGAATGCTAAGTGTTGTAAATTTACTTTTTTCAAATCTACCACAGATACAAAGCATTTTTCAGTCTTTATCTTTTCCCTTATCTTCCCGCTTACTTGCTAATCTCTCCTGAAGCAATTCTGTCCTGCACAGTCAAGTTTGTTGTGCAATAATTGTCCTCTGTTTAGATCTGGTTAAAGACTGAAGCCTGGTGAAAGGAGTTTGGGGATTATCTTCCTCTCAGATCATGTCTACAAGGTCTAGCTTTTGTCTTGTGATACTAGGCTGACAAACTGAGGCTAAAAATATTTTTATTGTTTACAGAGAATTATTTTTAGCAAATTGTAAAGGTGAAATAATGTGCTTTCATTTGGTATTGGGAAATGAATCAATCAGCAAAATAAGCATCTGTACCCTCAAAAGATAGGATGAGTTGAAGAAAATCAGATTGTTTCACAGAGAAAAAGTATTCTCTACTTTACCTTTTGGTTTTCTTGGGAGATTTCATTTGTGAATTTTGAAGAAGCTTATTTGTGGCTATGAAGCAAAAATATTTCAAATAGAAAACTAAGACAACATGGAGCTAAATTAGACTGAAGAATTATGAGAAGATACCAATGTCGAGTTGTGTTTCCAAGGCCATGGAAGGTGAGAATAGGCCTTGCTGCCTCGAGTTGCACCCCGCCCCCGCCCCCTTAACTGGAAGCAGTGAAGATAATGATGCTTTCTACCGATGTGTCATCTCACTCTGAGATGAACAAAGGATGACAAATTGTTAACACTTGTGTCCCCCACCTTGCTGTCCCTTCCCTACCCCCACGCAGCAGGCAAAGACAGATGTCATGTGATTAGGAGGGTCAGTTCTGAAGCCCCCCACCACACACACACACACACACACACACACACACACACACAAGAGTAGATGAAAAGCCTATTGTGGAAATACAAGTGGGGGAGAAGGGCTTCCCAGCTGTGAGCCCCACACCACGCTAGGCTCTGAGCTGGGGGTGGGAAATGCAAAAGGAATCTGACGGGGAGAGCCCTCGGGCAACTTGTAGTCTACTGACAGAAAAAGAAAAAAAAAAAAAAACCTTATATTTTTACAGAATGTGGAGAGAGCTTTGTAAAAGCTATTGACATAGCCCAAAAGATGCCATTTCTGAAATTCTTAATAGTGTCTCCCCTTGTATGTAACAGGCCAGGCTTTTAGGTAATTAGAAAATGGCCGTCATTTGGCATTTTCTCCTTTCCCCGCACTTGGAAGTGCAAGTGTTCCTTCCTTCTCGGAGAGCCTCTTGACATTATCAGGGACAATTGGGGACCTACTCCTTAGAAGCCAGAGAGAAACAAAAAAGCATTTGGAAAAAAGATACACCCCTAAAGTGTGAAGTCAACATTTGGCCTTGAGGAGATAAAAGCTTACCCTCCGAAAGAATTAAATATTGTCTCATGTTGCAGAAAGTACTGCTGCTTCTAGCCAGGCCGTTGGATGACACAAACCTCCAATGTCACATTTCAAGGTATCAAGGCCTCGGGGAGAAATGACTGTAATCACAGAATCACTTAAGCAACATCAAATCTATCCTACTTAGTGGTTACAGTGTCCCCTGGGATGCTCAAAAGCATATTAGCCCTGGCTAGAATCGTCTCTCAGGGAGTGAGCTCATCAGGAATCTCTCCTTGAGGGCCCTTGACACAGGAGAGGGCCCAGGAGTCTGTCCTAAGCACTACCTCTCCCTCCTTCCTCCCCCAAGCGGCTGACCAGGAGTAGCTGATGGCAAGCACTTCTCCTTCATCCTGAGCACTAGAGGTACCTCAGCTGACATCACAGGCTCTGTGGCGCAGTCAGCAACATTCGTCTGAGCTGGAGTTCGTGAATCTGGACAGATTCCCCAGATCTATGCCAAAGGCACAACCAACAAGGACACAGACAATTTTAAAAAACAGGTAACCCTTTTTATTCATTCACCAAATGTCGGTTGACCACGTACAGGGTACCGGGAGCTGGGATTACAGTGATGCACAAGCCCCTAGGGTTTATAGCCATGCCATTTGTTTTTGCACAGACCACAGGAGGGAAGGCCACGATAAACCCACCGTGCTCTCGATTATGCTGTGGGCCTGAGCTTCCTAGGTGGTCGATCATCTGCTCCAGTGAAAGGGGAGAAGAATGGGTTTGGACAGGACTCTCCGGGCTAGAGTCACTGCTGTTTCCAGTGTGGCCCTTCAGGAAAACACTCAGCCTGACACCTTCTCCTTTTGTATCCACCATCTTCACAGTTCACTAGGTTCTTCCTTATATCCAACCTGAACCCCTCACAGCAGTCGACCTCCTGCTTCAATTCCCCGCGTTTGAGGGAAATGGAAAACTCCCCAAAACCATGGTCATAGGGAAATAGCTCTAATCACAGCAGTCTCCCCTTACCCCAGCTGCGCCACATTGAAAAGCCCTTCTGTCCCTCCAGACTGGGCAGAAACATCCTCGCCCTGACTCCTCCAAGCAGACATGACAGTTGGGATCCCTCTGTGACCAGCAGCAGATCTAGTCCTGTGTACAGCGGTCCGCCGCCTGACCTTCAGTGTTGGCACAGATGTGGACAAATGGTGGCGAAAGTCGCCATGTGCTGTTCATGGGAACAGGCAACTCCCTCCACCGTCCCATGCCCCACACCACCACCCCCTGCCTATTCTGAGTCTCTGTTTCCTCTCCTAACATCTCTGTGAACCTTGGCTTCTTCATCTGTGAAATGGGGCTAATGACCGCCCTGTCGAAGAGCTATGAGACTTCAATGTATTAGTGCAGGCGCCAAGCCCGCTACTTCGCAAGGATCCACCGATTGTCGGCTGTCTTCTGCCTCTGTGGTGGAGTGGCCAGCACGGCCTGAGGGCCCGGGAGACAGCGGGAAAAGAAACTTCAGGCTTGTGAAATAGCGATGTTTCAGATCATCTCTGCCTTAGAGGAAGATGATGTCCCAGGGCGTTAGAGGACCCTAAAAGTACGAAAATGTCTTAGACTCCTAAGAAATGTATTATTCTCTCTCTCTCTCTCTCTCTCTCGCTCTCTCTCTCTCTCTCTCGGAGGGCATTTACATTTATCAGCATCCCTGTCAGCACAATCTTTGAGCCCCCCGGGGTGGGGGGGACAAAAAGAGAAGCATCACCAGCACAGTGAGCCAACCCAGGCTTCTCTGTCATTCTGAGTTACTTAGCAGGCGCGCAATAAGTGGGCTTATGGCCAAACTCCATTCTTGCCATCAGGATCTATTGGCTATAAGCCCCATGAGTCAATGGACACCCCCTACCTGACTGAACATAGCTATTTTCCTACTGATGAGACTGCTATTTTCCCCAAATGCAGAACACAAGGCAAGGAGACTTAAAATTGAGAAGTTTACGTTGGCGAGAAAGAAGAACTTAGTGAACTGTGAAAATAATTAAGGAAGGAGGCTTTTGGACTGTGGGAGCTGTGCTGTCCAACCACAAGGATGCGTTTGCCAACAGCCTCTCCGGAGGCAGAGGGATGGACTGTCTGACCTCTTGGCCCCATTCCTTCAGCAGGAGCTCCTGCAGGGAGGCAGGCTCCCTGGGTGAGGGCTCTGCCTGGGAGAGGGGATGCGGCCCTTCTCCCCCACCAAACACATGCCCTCCAGACAGCACTCAGGCGGTGTGACTGCAGATATAAGTAACCCCTGCCTGCCATTTTCTGGCCTTAGAGCAAATGCCTCTGGCCATTGCCCAGAATGACGTCAAGGGAACAAAGAATGGGGTGAAGGGAGCGGGGGGGGGGGGGGGGGGGGTGCTTGGTGGCTGAGAAGAGAGGGCTGGTGAAGAGCTTATGTTTCCTCTCACCTCCCAAGTGTGTGTCTGTGTGTGTTTATATGAGATATGTGTCTAGGCAGGGAGAGGAGCTGTCCTACTTTTGAGGGAGGGGGACTGTCCTTTACAGTGTTCCCTCCTTCTCTTCCCACTACCATCAGCCTCGTTCACAGCCTTATTATGTCTTCCTGGATATCACCTTTGCTTCCTGTTTTCCTTGCTGCCTGTTTCTGTGTCCTCTGAGTAATCCATACTCCCCATTGCTTCCCAGTTCACTGTCGTCCAACACTTGTATTCCCACTGGGTCCTGAAACAGCCCGAATTCTTCAGGGTATCATTGAAGACCCTCCACAGTGAGACCCCAGCCTAGCAGCCCCGTGGGCCTCACCTCTCACCACACTTCCACGTATATCCCAGTCTGTGGAAAAACTAGCTTCACGAATGTCCCCGGAGCTCAGTCTGCACATTCTCACCATCATGGCTTTGTTCGTATTTTCCCTCCGCTTGCATCCTCCATCACTGAAACATCTGCCCCTCCCTCCATGTTCAGATTCTCCAGCCAGAGAGACACAGGAGTCAGGATTCCTGCCTGGCCTGTATCGTATTCAATCTGCTGTGAAGCAATCAGGCTGCCTGGCCCTTGGGGTCAGCATAAAGGTGGACACATGGTGGCTAAAGTGACCATGTCCTGCTGATGAGAACAAATGACTCCCTCCACTGCCCCACCCCCCATCAGCCTCTGGCTATTCTCTGGCCTCCGGTGCTGGTTCACATCCCTGCATGGAGCAGCCGTGTCTGACCTGCCTGCTGACCCCATGTTCACCTTGGAGACAAGAGGTGTAGAGCAAGCTTTCTACTGTTTCTGAGCTCTGAGCAGTGTAACGGCAGGAGCACAGCCTACCAGTATGACGAGACCCAGTGGAGGCCCAGAGTTCAGCTCAGGCTCTAATCTGAGGCCTGAGGCAAGAGGGAGTGGACCAGTACCTAGAGCTTGCAAGGAAAAAAAATTTTTTTTTTTTTTTGTAGAGAGACTGAGCTTAAGCCAGTGGCTGGGGGCCGGGGGCGGGGGGTGTGGGGCGCTATGGGGAGGTACAGAGGGAGAGGGAGAGAATCCCAAGCAGTCTCCTTGCCCAGTATGGATCCCGACACTGGGCTCCGTCTCCCAACCCTGAGACCATGACCTGAGCCGAAATCAAGAGTCAGACACTTAACCGACTGAGCTACCCAGGCACCTCGAGAAACATTTTTAGACCATTCATCCGACTTTCCTTGGAGTCATGTTCACTGTCCAGCAACAGCTGGAATTGGTCAGAATTTAGTATGCATTGTTTAGAAAGCTTTGGGTTCCACCGTTTCCAGCCAGGTTCTTCCCTGTCCATCCCTCCTCCCTCCTTTCTTTTCCGTGGACTGACTGAGTGCTTGTGACATGCAGGGCACTGCAGCCGGTAGGGCCCGTGCTCTCAGGAAGCTTCGGTGGCTGGTTGTCATATATGTCGGGGTGATAAGTGTCCACAGTGTTGAGGGCTCGCTGAGAGGCCAACACGGCACGGAGGGAAGACTGAGCAGCACACTGCGTTATTTTTCTCATTGACTAAGGAGGTTTCTAAAGTGCTGTCAGGAAAACCCTGTGGGAGGTGAAGGGGGCAATGGAAGATACCACGGAAGAAAAGGCCAGGAGAGGAAGCCAGAGGTGGCCTTTGGTTTCTTGCCACTCCAGTCCAGCCTGCCTCCAGAGCCCGCTGCACATTAGATTCACACAGTTCAAATCAGATGCTTTCACTCCTGGACCGGTCACCTGTTAGATTGCTGGGCAATCTTGTTTCCCCCTCACATCTCCGTGTGCTTTCCTCAGTGTCTACACACGCTTTGGACAACAGGACCTTGCTCTGGGTGGCTGGACCTGGAACAGGCAACATCCGGAGCCATCCAAGGCCATGTTTTTTGCTATATAAAAGAAGACGGCCCAACTGAGCTCCTGTCCAAGGTGCCCTGAGCTGCCCCTGTATCTTTATAATGCATGTTTATCCTGCTTTTCTTTTGGGCACTCCCAAATACATGATCTTTCCCTAGTGCACGATGCCCTGGGGAGTGGAGCTGTTACAGCAGTAATGCAAAGACAAGAACAAAACAAACAAAACCCCCCACGTTCAGTCTTTTTAACATCCAAAGGAAGATATCAAGAATAAAAAGAGAAGGCATTCGGGCTATAAAAGTAGAAGAGAGAAAGAACAATAGGAGAACTCTGGCCACTTTAGACATGTTGATCTCCTCATTGTCCCCTGAACCCCAACACATTTCACACATCCAGGCCTCCATACACACTTGGCCTGCAGCGTCCAATGCTCTCCTCCCTATAGCTCTGCCTAGCAGGCTGATTTACCCAGGTGGAAAGTCCTCCTTTCCAAAAAGCTTTCCCTGAAAGCCCCATAGAGGTGGGTGCCACCCTAGCCTTCTGGTCTCCTCTCTATTAAAGCACTCCGATTCTTAATAACTCCCCACTTACATATCTGTCTCCTCTTCTGTCTAGGCTGTGAACATCCAAAGGGGGGTTGGAAGTTCGTCTTTGCTTTCCTGGTGCCCTGGGGCATAAAAGGCAGTCAGTCAAGTTTACTGACTGTAAGAATTCAAATGACCTAGCCGCGATACAGTTTCTGGCCCTAGGAGCTTAGCCGCAGGGAACAGATTGTAACCGCGAGAGCTAGTGCCCAGCCAGTGGGCACTTCCAGTTCTCAGTCCTCAACTCCTAGATCAACGGCCAAGGGGACTGTAAGTAAGCAGTACTGAAGGGGCCCAACACTCCCGGCTGTGCCCTCGGGCAGCCTGACAATAGTGTAGTCACTGCTGCAGGGACGTGCTTCCTAGACGGGAAGCGTGGCCCAGGCCCTGCAGTGTCTGATGGGAGCCGGACCCAGGCTAGGTGCTTTTGTGACCAAGGTGAAGCTCTGTCATCCCTGTCGCTGGGCTTCCGTGTCTCCATCTGTCATGTGGTTATGGGTCTTAATTAGAAAGCTCCTAGTGATTCCTGAAAAGACTGTTGTACAGCTTTACAAAGGCTATCATGTCACCGAGATATAAGAGCGCGGCGGATAATGGAACCAGGAATAATAAGGGCACTTATTCCCAGAAGCACATTGATTTAAACCACAAAAGCTCCTTGGAACACGGCTTGAGAATTGTAAAAGCCTGAGCAATCAACAACCCCTGTGGGAGGGGAGCCCATGCCAGGCTGTTGCTGGAGAGTTCATTCGCTGCTTGTTGGCAGGCCAGTTTTGTCCCTCAGGTGTCCTCACGTTGGTGACATTTCCCTGCTATAGTGAGCCCAGCCTATCTACAACCATTACTTGCACAACCCTTGCAGAAAGAAGCAAAGAATTGGCCTTAGCACAGCTCAGTTTACTTTTCCTTCCATGTACGATGAACATGGGTCTCCAGATAATGGAAATTTCATCACCTTCTGCTTCTAGAATCTGCATAGCAGAAATACCGTCTGGTTACCCCTTGACCCAGCCATGGCTACCTCTCGTCAGCAACGTTGGACAACCGCCCAGATACTCTGTGTCTCTGAAAAATAAAGCTCCCTTAAGAAACAGGTGATCCGACATGCAAAAGTATATTCAAGCATAGCTCTGACAGCAGAAAGGGCAGGATCTGCAAAGAATGGCGGCTCTGACTGCAGAAAAATTTTAAACTTCTGAATGACAAAAATACACCAAAACCCAAACTAGAAGATAAAAAGTACAAATTGTAGGGAATATATTTGCAACGTTCATAATAGACTAAGGCATACTATCCTTAATATATATCCTTAATATATATATGTTATATGCATTAATATATCCTTAATATATAAAGATTTTTTGAAAATTATTAAGAAAAATAACAGCAACCCAATAGAAAAATGGGTAGAGGATACAGAGACTCCACAAAATAAAAATTACAAATGGCTAACAAACAGTTTATAAAAGTGTAATAATGAAATAGATGAAATAAAATAATGAGATTTTATTTTTAAAGATTTGAGAGAGAGAGAGAGTGCACAACGCACATGTGTGCATGAGTCATGGGGAGGGGCAGAGGGGGAGAATCTTCAAGCACCCTCCCTGCTGAGCACAGAGCCCGACGTGGGGCTTGATCTCACAACCCATGAGATTGGGACCTGAACCAAAACACAGAGCTGGATGCTTAGCCGACTGAGCCACCTGGGTGGCTCAAGGAATCCAATTTTAAACAGTAAGATCTATTTTTTTTACTTATTAGATTGGCAAAAATTTTTATTTTGAGTGACGTGGTGAATTCACATTTAACATTACCTGGTAAAGCTGACTATGATTGTATTCTGTGATCCTGAAATTCCATTCCTAATCTCTCCCCAAGAGCTTTTGCATCTGGGCATAAGAAGTCACACATGAGAATGTTTATAACATCCTCATTTGTAATATCAAACACTGGAATGGAACCCAAATAGCCGTCAATAGATGGACATATAAATTAATGATATATTCACAATAGAACATTACGCAGTGCTAACAACAAATGGTTACAGCTGCACACAGCGACATGCATGAAGTTGGGCGTATAAAGTTAGTCACTCTGGGGGCACTTGGGTGGCTCAGTCCGTACAGCATGCAACTCTCGATCTCAGGATTGTTAAATTCAATCTATACCCACATTGGGTATAGAGATTACTTAAAAATAAAATCTTAAAAAAAAAAAATAGGGGCGTGTGGATGACTCAGTCAGTTAAGCATCCCACCCTTGATTTCGGCTCAGGTCATGATCTCGGGGTTGTGAGATGGAGCCCCACATCAGGCTCTGCGCTGGGTGTGGAACCTGCTTAAGATTCTCTCTCTCCCTCTGCCCATCCCCCACCCTCTCTCTCTCCTGCTCCCCCCAAAATAATAATAATAAATAAAATTAGTCACTGATTCCATTTATATAAATTTTATGGTGTTCCGAGCAGAATATGGGTTCCCTTTGGAAGGACATAGTAACTGGATGGGGACTGAGGTGCCCTTCTGTGATGCTAATAGTGTTGTGTCTTAATCTAGGGATGTGTTCATTCTGAGCAAATTCATCAAGCTAAACATTTATGATACATGTACTTTTTTGTATGCATGATATGCTTCTCTTACAAATGTTTTTTAAGCGAGTCATAGAAGAATACACACACTAAGTACCAGTTCATTTATATAAAGAAAAAGCAATGCAAAACGAATTCATATATAGTCAAGGGATGCAAGCGTATGTGGTAAAACTAAAGAAAAGCAAGGGGCTGATACAGACGCAATTCAGGAAGATAGATTCTTCTGAGGAGCAGGTTGGGGGCGTTAGGTGGTCGTGATGTTTTCGCTCTTAAGCTAGATGGTAAATTCACAGATGTCTTATTAGTCTTTATGTCCTTCACATGTTAGAAATACCATTTTCATGTATTTAATATTTGATAGAAACAATTTTAAAATTGTTTTTAGAAGACTTTGACACCACTGCTGTTGGGAGGCAGGGTATACATTGGTACACCTCTTCTAGATAGAAGAGTGTCTCTGTGTCAAATGCCATGTAAAAATTACACTTTCAAGAAGTTTTCCTGGGGCGCCTGGGTGGCACAGCGGTTGGGCGTCTGCCTTTGGCTCAGGGCGTGATCCCGGTGTTATAGGATCGAGCCCCACATCAGGCTCCTCCGCTATGAGCCTGCTTCTTCCTCTCCCACTCCCCCTGCTTGTGTTCCCTCTCTCGCTGGCTGTCTCTATCTCTGTCGAATAAATAAATAAAAATCTTTAAAAAAAAAAAAAAGGAAGTTTTCCTAAGACAATGATCGAGACACGAGAACAGAGATACTATGAAAGAACATTTATCAAATGTGGTTTACTATGACAAAAATCATAAACAATATAATGTTTTATCAATAGGAATTGATCAAACAAATGACACTAAGTCCATAAAACGGAGTACTATGTGACTGCTCAGATTGATGACCACGATGTACATCTTTCGATGGCCATGGACATATGTTCACTATAGATTCTTGAGTAAAAACAAGTCAGGTTATGAAACAGTACGGTTTTGGGGGGGGATTTTATTTATTTGAGAGAGAGAGTGTGTGAGCACAAGTAGGGGGTGGGGCAGACTCCCCGCTGACCAGGGAGCCCAACAGCAGGCTCGATCCCAGCACGCTGGGATCATGACCTGAGCCAAAGGCAGACACTTAACCAACGGAGCCCACCCAGGCACCCCTCTTTTTTTTTTTTAAGATTAATTAATAAAAAGGCATGGAGGTGACCGATGATTGCCTTCACATTTTACATTGGGTTGTAAATTCCATGTTTCCCTCTCCGATGGTAAAAACATCATGTAAGCTCACCGTTATGTGATTGTACAGTCAGGTGTCTAGGCACTTTCTCACATAAGGTGTGCTACCCTTAGGTACTATATTAGGTACTGTAAGGATCACATATTCAGATTCTAAGTCATTCACTTAGAAAACACCAAGTAGCAACTACGTGCTGATACATGGTGGCTTTGCTTGAGGAATCCACAGTCTCGGGTAGGAATCCATGACACATAACATCGAAGTGATACGAGCCATAAAAAATTAAAATTCATCTTATCTTTTAACTCCTTGCCTGTCCTAGAGAGGTTATGCAAGGAATACAGATTTCCAAATAGACAAGCTTCCTTAATTGGGACTGCATAGTTGGCCACTCCAGCAGCAGGCCCAGGAGCAAATATTTATTGCAAGTCTACACTATGAAGAACCCGCATTATACTTTTGGGGGCATAAGAGAAAAGAGGGGGCATCTATTTCCTGCCCTTGGGGAAAAGCTGACCATCTCTTTGAAGAGATAGGTGCATGGACTAATAGCTCCAGAATGTCTATACAGGAAGGACTTAGGCCCCTCGTTGGTTCGGAAGGGGCAGGCTTGGGAACCCAGGTTGTTCTGTTTGCACAGAATTTACCAGAAACATCAACTGTTCATGACAAAATAAAAGGTGAGTATGGGGGTGGGGTGGGGTACTGATAGAGATGAAGAGGGGGTGGCTAAATCCTCCCAACCCTGCTCTTGAAATCAGCACTAGGCCTAGGGAAAAAACGCCTCCTACCTTTATGAAAGGAACATTGAAACATGCAAACAAGAGTCAGGGAACATGGCCTCTGCTACCTGCTTTACCACCTACTAACTAGGGCGAGTCATTTTCCTCTCTGGGCTGCAATCAGGGCTCTGCTGGCCTGTCCACGGTACTTCATGGACAGGTGAGGACAGATGAGGTCAGGTGTGAGATGTAGCAGAACCAGACAGCTCTTTTCTTTAAAAGATTTATTTATGTATGTATTAGAGAGAGAGTGCACGAGCAGGGGAGAGGGGCAGAGGGAGAGGGCGAAGCAGACTCCGCGCTGAGCAGGACCCTGGGATCATCACCTGAGCCAAAGTCAGACGCTTAACTGACTGAGCCACCCATGTGCCCAGAACCAAACAACTCTTGTCAAACCAACCTCAGTTAAAGGCCACTGCTCACCTAGTTAAGAAATCCTGGCACAATCCTAAATACCCAGAGGAGTTATACAATGGGGAATGTATGGAGACAACCAAAGGAAAGGGAAGAATAACTAAGTCTACATGACTGAAAGAGCATTGCATCATTTAATCATAAATTTACCCAACCGACCACTGATATGAGATGATATATGATATGATATGATATGATATGATATGATATGATATGATATATGTGCTAGAATGATATCATGCATTGGCTTCCAGTTCCCTTCTTACCAGAAAGCTGGAAAACACCCTTAATCAAGGATGACCGAGAGACGGGTATAGAGGTCTAGGGTTATACATGGCAAGAGAACAGAGGTTGAGGTCACTCCGAAGTATCCGGCATCCCAAAATCTGCCACTTCCCAGCTGTGCCCCTTGAGCTACGTGACTTGAACCTGCTGGATCTCAGTTCCCTCACCTGTAAGTTAGGGGTAGCTCCACCTGGCTCACGGTGTTGTGAAGATCACCCGTTAGCACAGCACATACTAGATGCTCAGTGCTCAGCTGCTCACTTTGTTGTTGCCTGTAATACGTTATTCTTCCTCTCCCATCTTCCAGGTTCTCCCAGTACTCACTTACTATTTGTGTCTTACGTCAACTGGGCAACAGTATCCTTTTTAAAATTTAGGATGCCTAACTCTATATGAAGAAACTTCTGCTGTTGGGCACTTGTTCCAGCTCTCGGACAGAGTCCCCACAGAGTCATGAACCACCACCCCCAGCGTCTGCCGACAGTGATGGCACAGTGCTAAGTGGTCACATTGCCCCAGCTGGAAGGGCTGGCGAAGCTAGAGGGAGCTGCCCAAATTAGGGATAACCCCTAAGGTTGCTTTCAGGCTTCAGATACCATGATTTTAAAATTTTTCTCTGTTTACTTATCGATCCAGGTAGACTCGCCAAGGGCTAGAGAGGCCAGCTGAGTCAACAGACATTGCCTATTGATCAGAGGCTGGGCAGGGATTAGTAGCTCTGGCCTTTGAGCCATTATCACAAAGCTGGAAGAGACCTTGAGCCCATCCCAGTGGAAATCGCAGACCCATGCATGCAATGTTCAATGGGCCAACAGCATGCCGTGTTGATTTTTAAAAAATATTCCTTGGTAATCTTCAACTCAAACAGTTTTTATCATGTTAATTCATTTTATAAACACTTCTTTGGCATCTACTGTAGGCACCACACAGTACCCATTAAGGCCTCTATTTCCTCCTCTAATGATATCTCCTAATGGAAATCAGGAGTGGGAGGCTCTGGGCAGGATAGCCCGGCATTTGCCTTAGCTGGACGCCAATGTGGGTCAAACCCCCAGGCAGCCTGCTGTCTTATGACTGGAAGGGAGAGCAGGAAATAGTGTGAAGGTGAGTCAGACAGAGGTCAGAGTGAAAAGTGGCTTGAGACAGCAACTAGCACAATGGTAAGGTGAGAAGAACAGGGTCGGATCTTTCCACCCACCCATGGAGGAGACGTGAAAAGATGAAGGGGGTCTAGTGACCAGAGAGGAGAACTACAGAGATAGAAAGACTGAGTGTGGGCATGAAGCAAAGAAGGGAAGCAGGAAGCTTCTGTGTCCGGGTCCACCCAATGCCACTTGTATGAGTCAGAATTAGATTCTGGAAGCAGAACTACTATGAGTATTACAGAATACAGAATTTATTATAAGATCAGCTCTTTCACAACTGGGGCAGGAGTTGGGGAAGTGAATATCTGGAAGGAGTCGTTGAAAGACTGCAGAAGTCACTAAGCAGCACCGGCGGGGTCGAAGTGGAACTTATGGAAAGCAAGGCAGGTCTAGCTGAAATGGGGCCACACAGGGCTCCTAGTGCAGAATCTTTGGGGGCGCCTGGGTGGCTCAGTCGTTAAGCGTCTGCCTTCGGCTCAGGTCATGATCCCAGAGTCCTGGAATTGAGCCCTGCATTGGGCTCCCTGCTCAGCGGGAATCCTGCTTCTTCCTCTCCCACTCCCCCTGCTTGTGTTCCCTCTCTCGCTGGCTGTCTCTCTCTCTCTGTCAAATAAGTAAATAAAATATTTAAAAAAAGAAAAAGAATCTTTGGAAGGATGTTGGCTGGCTCTTTGCAGCTAGCGCCTCTGTGAGTTTGCCGCAAAGTGTCTGAGAGTGGGCTAGCCGTCCCAGAAAGCAGGAGAAAGTGGGGACACGCAGGAACCCCGCTGCCTCTCTGTTCACCTCACCAGCTCCAGCCAATAGCGGCCGTCGGGGCATGATGGCGGCTGCTTCGCTGCTGTCTTCCACATCTCAGGCCACTTCCTTTCTGGCCACTCTGACCAGAGTCATGCAGGGCAGGGGGTGCTGGGAAACATAATTCCCAGCATAACCAAGGTGACCACCCAGGAATCCCACACTCTGATCAAAGAGATGGGAACACGCTCAGTTCTGAGACTCTCAGACCCTCACATTTCTGAAGTTTCAAAAAAGTGTATGATAGAGAGGAATGCTGTCCAACTGTTTCTGTTCATCGGGACTCTGGGTTGCAAGTGACAGAAATTCTAAAACAAACTGACATAGGTAAAAAAGGGGCTTTGGGGAAAAATCTTGGAGCAACTCAAAGAATCAAAAGAACAGTTGCCAGATAATGCCAGGACAGTCAGACAAAACCTGACCCCACGAAAACATCCTCTCTCTCCTTGTTTTGTTTTCTCTTTCTCTCCCAGCCTCATCTCTGGATAGCGGTCTCATCCTTCCCACCTTCTTCCGCGGCAGCTCTGGTGTCACGGTTCTAGGGCAACTTGACCAGAAGAAAAGATAGTTTCCCCACCAGCTTCATTTTTTAAAATCCCTGATTCTTATTTTGGTTTGATAATCCCCGATTATCCAATTGCTGTGGGCAGGTGAGTAGGATGTTATTATGGTTAAGCCAGGTCACAGGTCTACACCTGTGGCCCCAGAGAAACAAGCCAGGGTCCTTTGATCAGCAGCCCAGAACCACACAGAGGAAGAAAGGAGTTCTCCCAAAGAAGGAAGCTCCCTTCCCAGAAGAGGAGAAAGACGTAGGTGGTGGGCAGACAAAAGTAACATCTGTCTACCTTGGTGTCTCAGGGACTGAATGAGATGTTCCCCCAAACTCATTCTTCTCAGAGTAGTGTTCTTTAACGTTATAGCCACCGCAGCAGGTTTCTGGGCACACGCCACCGGTACTCCAAGGAGAACCTGCTCCTGGGAAGGACATACTTCGTGAGGGTGCTGATCAGGTGATAACGGTCATCTCAGAGACCTAGTGATTGAACAGTGTGCTCAGAGCCATTCAATTACTTACAAAGGGGAACTAGGACACTGACAGAGTATCCCCAGGGAACACATTAGCAGCCCGGTTCATAGATCGCCCTGTGGAAATCTGGGCTACCGTGAATCCATTTTTCAGGTCCTAATCAGATGGTTTTCCTGGGCCTGAAAGAACAGACCAGGGCCAGGGTGGTTACGCAGAGGTCAAAGACATTACTTGAAATCTGACTTCAGCATGGAGGTGGGTTGAGAAGATTCATGGTGTGTGAATGGAGGGTGAGGGGGGTTATGTGTACTTTGAGGTAAAAGAAGTGTCATTGTAGCAATAGACATCTTTTCTAGGAGGAAGAAAGGGATCTGAGATGAGGGTTTTGGATGCTCTGAAAAAGGTAGGCTATTTCTTTTTCTTTTTTAAGATTTTATTTATTTTTGCAAGAGACACACACACAGAGAGAAAGAGAGAGAGAGAGATCGTGAGCATGAGAGGTGGAGGACAGGCAGAGGCAGAAGCAGAGTCCCAGCGGAGTCGGGAACCAGATGTGGGACTCGGCCCCAGGACCGTGGGATCATGACCTGAGCAGAAGGCAGATGCTTAACGGACTGAGCCAGCCAGGCGCCCAAAGGTAGGTAATTTCATTGTTCCTTAGGTTGTCCTGTAGTTATCCACCCTAATCAGATAACCTAAGACTTCTTTTTGGCTAATAATGTCATTTATTTCCACTGTTCTATTTGTCTTTTATACTTTGTCAGTGGTTTCCACCCTTGGCTGTGCATCAAAATCACTTAATGGAGCTTTTAAAAAAGTTCCCAGACACTAGGTCCCAGGCCCAGGGCCCCCCACTCCACATTTCAAGTTCCATCAAGGATTCCAGGGCACAGGCAGGATGAAAAACAGCTCCCCGTGCTGCAAAATGCTCTCCAGCTTTCAGAGACATTTCGTGTGCTTTGTTTTGCCTGATACCCCGGGCAAGGCCAGGCTGGGAGAGGATATAGCAGGTAAATGGCATTTTTAAGTTCAGACAGCTTAGAAGGGCTGGAACCAGGTGGGCTGGAACCTAGATTCTTTTGTTCCTGACCCCAATCAAAAAGGGTACCTAGGGCTTGGTCTTGATCCACTAACTATGGAGGAACAGCAGGTAAGAGACTAATAAGAATAGGTCCATTTCTGTATATAATCAATCAAAGTAATACTCTCAGGTAGTATCCAGAAATGAGTACCTCCTGCAGGTAAAGCCTTCCCAAAATGTACCATCCATGGATTCTTTTTTCTTTTCCTGCTCTGGCAATTACTGCTGCATCCCCTTTGGAAAGCTGCTTGACCTCACTGTCTCTTGGTTTTCTCATCTAGACAATGAGAGTGTTGGATTTGGGTTCCTTCTGCTCTTATACTAGATCATTACATTCCTTTCTTTCCTTCTTTCTTTCTCTCTCTCTTTCTTTCTTTCTTTCTTTCTTTCTTTCTTTCTTTCTTTCTTTCTTTCTTTCTCTTTCTAGATTTTATTTATTTATTTGAGAGAGAGCATAAGCAGGAGGGAGGGGTAGAGGGAAAGGGAGAAGTAAACTCCCCACCGATGAGGGAGCCTGATGCGGGACTCCATCCCAGGACCCCGGGATCAAGACCTGAGCCGAAGGCAGACACTTAACCAACTATGCCACCCAGGTATCCTCGATTCTTATATCTTTTCAATGAAGAGCCTTTGGACATGATGTGATTGCAAAGGGCTGAAAAGAGCTCTCTATTTTCTTAATGTCTGTTGATATCTTGTCCTTGTCCATTGGACAAAGCCTTTTCTGTTGCAATACAGTATAAGAACAAGCTTAAAATGTGATGAACGCTAGAAAAGAGGCATTATGACTCAGTCTCATTCAAGTGAAAAACGAAAATGATTGACAGCATAGGGAGGGGGAAGTGTGCAGAACAGAAAGAAGGGAAGCTGTAAATCCATGAAGAGGCGAGGGGAGTTGGGGCTGGAGGTGATAAAAGAGAGGGGTAGCAGCAGCAAATGTGGCTGATTTATTTCAGTCTTGCCTGACACAGGTAGGTCCTAGATGGATTATTGGATGACAGTTTCAACTCTGATCCCTTACTTTTGCCCCCCGCCCTTCTGGAAGACCTCAAGATCCTTGCCCCTCAGATGTTCCACTACCACAAGCCCAAGAACCATGAAATAGACACGATTGTCTTAAATGAATGAAACATTTATGTTGGCCCTTGCCAGAGCTGGAAGGAGGACCCCAAAAGCTAAGAAGGGAATACAAAGAGAAATACAAATCCATAAGAATGGTGTCAGGAAAGTTAAAGCCCCTACAAAGTGGGGGGGGGGGGTTGCCAACCGTGACCAGAGCAATAAAAAGAGCGAGGAGATGGGCTAGACCCACAGTCTGGGAAACAGCACAGTGTTCACAAATGACAAAGAGACAGAAGAGCCATTCAGGTCCTCAGTGCTTGCTCTCTTGCCACCACTGGAGTCATGGCCAAGTCTCTGAATACCCAGGCTGAGCTCAGGGTCTGGCACACAGTAGGAGTACAACAAAAGTGTGTTCAATGAATGGAGAATGAGTGGGAGGAAGATGAAGAGGAGACAGCTCTTGAACAGAGAGCGCAGGATGTTGGAAAAGGTGACGAGGAAGAGTCTGTGCTATCAGTTCAATCCAAATCAGGAGCAAAAAGTCACTGTGGAAATCAGCTCCTTAGGAAACAGACTGAGCTGGAGATTGGGCAAGTGAGGAAGTAGAAACAGACAGAGGGGTGAACTGATGCAGACGCAGCACAAATCTCAGGTCCACCCCAGAGGCTGGTTCACCCTGGAGGCTAGAGCCTAGAAGGCTGGGTCTTCGTATTTCCTCATCAACCAGTCATCAGACACAGGCTATACTACTGGAGTGACCTTGGATCGCCTGTGAACTGTCAGCAGCCAACACACCCAGGAGCCGAGGGAATGAGTATCTCAGTCTTGAAGAAGGGACGTGTGAGCACACCACAACACCCACTAAATAATTAATCCAACCTCCTCATTTTATAGGTGAAAAAGGTCTAGAGATGAAATCATAGAGCTGGCTAAGAGCAGAGGCAGGACATCTCTCACAGGGATAATCAGAGTATTCCCACAGTGTACATGGGATTTGGGTTGGGATTTGATATGGATAAGAAGGAGGCAGGGAGGTTAGGATCAATGGCTCCCAAATCTAGTCGACATCAGAATCATGTGTGAAGGGCTATTAGAATGCGGATTCCTGGGCCCCATTTTCAGAGAGTCTCTTACTGGAGGGTCTGGGGCAAAGCCTGAGAATCTGTATTTTAACAAGTGCCCACACGATTTTATGTGACACATCTCCCAGCCTGTGCTTGGGAACCAGTGGCTGAGAAAATGAGACAGTGGTGAATAATCTGTACCTAAAGAATATTATTAAATGATGTTATTCTGGAAGGAGATCTCATCTGGGTTCAGGAGGGCTCATTCCCGAACTCTGATCTATTCAACAAATTCTATCAACTTGAAGACTTTAGCAGTATATATATCCAGTGAAGAGAATCCCACAATTGCAAGAGATCACTAATACTTTGGATGATCGAACTGAGATTTCAACAGATTCCAACATGTGGCCCTTAAGTCTGATTTTGCAGATTGATATTTATTGACGTTGAAAGTCACTCACAATATCTAAAATGAGAGAAAGCAGCAGAGAGGCAGTGGGGTATGGCAGATTAGAGCACAGACTCGAACGTAATGGATGCATGGGCTCAAATCCCAACCTTATCGCTTACTCACCCTATGGCCCTGAGCAAACTTTTTATTTCCCTGTGTCTCAGTTTCCTCATCTGTAAAATGGGAGTATATAATTACAGTACTTGCCTCATAGGGTTATTGTGAGGATTATGTGGGTAAACATATGTAAAGGATTAATAGCCATGCCTAGCACATAGAAAATACTGTAGAAATATCTGCTGTTATTATGTGTAATTGTTTATCTGTTGCTGCTGTAAAAAATTACCCCAAAACTTAGTGGTTTCAAATGACAATCTATTACTCCTTACTTGGTGGGTTGTTCTGCATCACTTGGTACTGACTGAGGCTCTGGGATAATTGGAAGGTCCAAAAGGACCGCACTCACGTAGTTGATAGCTGATACTGGTTGCCATCTGGGAGCTCTGTGGTGTTTTCAGTCACAGGCCACATGGGGCCACTCCATGTGGCTGGTGAGGCTTCCACACATGGTGGTTGGGTTCCAAGAAGAGTGTTCCAAGAGACGAGGGCAGAAGCTGAGATCTCCTAAAGCCCACCTTGGCAGTTACCCAGCATTACCCCACCTACATTCTATTGGTTAAAACCAGACTCAGGCCCAGCCCTGACCCAGAGAGGAAATAGATACCACCTATCAATGAAAGGAGCTGCAAGAAATTAGCAGCCATCTTTAATCTACCTCAGAGGTTTAACCCCATGTTTGTCAAAGTATGTGTGTGTGCGCACATGCTTGCATGTTTATGCATAGAAAATGATGGCTGGAAGGGTACATACCAAAATGCAAGCAATAGTTATCTTTAAGAGGAAGGGTTACAATATGATTGTTATTTTCTTATTTATCCTTTCATGTTTTGCTTTTTTTCTCCCTGGATTTTCCATAATAATGTATGTTACCTTTATTAAAAGGAGTAATTTCCATATTTTGAAAATATATATGGAGATTTAAAAACTAATATGAGCCAAAATTGTGGTAGTTCAATCAAGAGAAGAAGAAGAAGAAGAAGAAGAAGAAGAAGAAGAAGAAGAAGAAGAAGAAGAAGAAGAAAGAAGAAGAAGAAGAAGAAGAAAAGAGAAAAAAAGAGAGAGAAAGAAGGAAAGAAAGAAAGAAAGAAAGAAAGAAAGAAAGAAAGAGAAAGAGAGAAAGGCACTAGCTTAAATATACACAGCATTAGTAAAATCACAGCAGCTAGATCCTAGAACAAAGGTCCTAATGCCACTGCCCTCAGCAATCAGATGGCATTGGAGTGTTACATGTAGTGCTGGATTCTGAAATCTAAGATTCACAAAGGGAAACACAACACATCAAGATGTGAAAGGGAAGACAAAGGATTTATAAACCGTTTCTTGTGGAGAAGGATTTAAGGATACTTGGGTTGAAAAGAAGAGGCTTAGCAGGGTCAGGATACAGTGACCTGGGCCCTCATTCCAAATGCAGGGAGAGCTGCCATGGGGAAGAGGCATTAGTTCCGGTCCTACAGAAGTAGGGACATTTAATGGAAGTGACACAAAGGCAGATGTGAGATTCTTCATGCAAAGAAGAACTTTCTAGATTGTAAAAGAATAAAGCTGGAGTGAACTTCCTAGGATCGCAACAAGCTCCCTGTTCAAGTAGAGACCAGACGCCATGTCTCAGGGTTCCTCCTGCATTGGGAGCTCTCTGACCTAGGATCCCTACCAAATCCCCTCCAAATTCCAGGCTGTATGACATGTAGGCTTACATGGGAGTGGAAGTAAAACACATGACTTTATTTAGGAAGCTTCGGGATTATCCTGGCTAAAGGCAGTGGCCCAAAATAAAGGAGTTCTTGAGATTCCTCTAATGAGTCTATAAATGGATATTGCCCTTGCTGTGAAAACATGATAAGCCAACAAATCATCAAGTGAGCACTGGATGCATGGCAATGTCCAGGGTATGAAGACGTGGTTTCTCCGACCACAGGTTTAAAGTTTAATGGAGGAAAGACATAAACACCGTTTAGACTTAACACTCCTGAACAGAGTCATTACAGATGAGTACCTGTGGGGGTGGCAAGGACCCCAAATGTAAATGACTGATTTGTAACAGCAAAGAGAGCTTGGGGCAGGGGGAGCTTTAAGTTGTCACTCAGAGGTGAGAAATGAGAGGATGGGTAGGGGGGAGGCCGAGGAAGAGAGGCTTCGCTCTGTATCTTTATGTTAATGTGATCAGCTCTGGTGGAGGAAAGAAGGCAGCACGCCCAGCTCCTGGATTGGGCTTCCCTAAAAATAGATCACATTCTATCTTTATCGACTAATATAATTTTAACCACCTCCATTTACTAAGGACCTCCTATATGGTAGTTGTTTCACTTATATTAACTTGTCAAATCTATTCCATAACCAGCTAAAGCAACGACTATTATTTTCAGGGATCAGGGCCCAGAGATATGAGGAGCAGTGGCTGGCCTCCTTTGGGGTGCCTGCCCAACTCCCACGAGCCCTGTAACTACTCCTTGCCTCAGCAGCCATGTGTTCAGGATGAACCCTGCTCTCCTGACCTCAGCTGGGTCTGAGTCCTCCCCCAGGCATCAGGAACTGTGTTCAAAGAGAGATGCAGGCTTCCCACGAACTGGGAGCTGTAAAACAGAAACAAGGACAGCATGGGTGGTCACATTCTGTCATGTTGAGACAGACAACAGGAGAGACAGACAGACAGACAGACAGACAGAGAAATCAGATGCCCAGAGAGAAAGAGACAGGGAGAGTGCAACACATGGTTCCCGGGGATAGGCACCCACTTCCCTGTTCCTTCCCGGGACCTGGATGCCTTCCTGCCCTCCAGGATTAAAAGACAGCCCTGTAGCTTTATGTCACATCGGCCCCTTTCACTTACGCTGGCTTGAATGTCTATTACTTGCAACCAATAAGTCGTTAACTGATACAAGTGTCTTGTCCACCTGTTAACTAAGGAGCCAGGCTCCCAGCTTAGGTTCATCATGGGGCTCTCCCAGCTCCTTTCTGTCTGCCCCAGAGCGGCAGTGTTAGGGTCACCCCTCCTAAAAGGAGGTTGGGTGGGACGGCTTGCTCTCCACTTTAAGGTGGCTTCTGTGCCAATTAGATGTCATCTGTCTGATAACCAGCTGCCCTGATGAGGGCAGGGTGCTGCCCAGCAGCAGTCCGACTGGCTTAAACAGGTTAGGAGTTCCCGTCATCACACTGTCCGCAGAACAGGAATCTTTTATAAAGCCGTTGCTTTCCGGGTTTCAGTGGCATGCTTTGGGAAACAGATGCTTTGGGAACTTGGGTTTCTGAGGCCCCAGGGTCTACCCCAGCCCCTCAGACCCTGTGCCTGCCCCCTTCATGCTGCTGCTTTTGCCCTTGCTACCTCTTCTGGAAAGCCTCTTCTTGACTCTGCCCACAGACTCCCCACCTCTTTGGAAACACCTGAACCTTGTACTGACATGGGTGATGGCTCTGATGACACCTTCCTGCTTCATTCGCCAGGTGGCCGGTCACCTGCGTCTAGCTGCGGGGGCAGAGTCTGTGTCCTCTTTGTCTTTGTGTCTCCAGTCCCTGTCACCGTGGATGGCACATAAGTGTTTGTGGAGTGAATGACTGAATGAATAAACCAATCATTAAACAAACTCATTTCTTTCCTAGACTTACTTCATTCACAGTCTCTTCATGCTGACCTACTGACTACCCTATGTTTCACTTCATGGGACAATTTTCACTTTTAGGACAATTTTTTCTTCCCTGTTTTGTCCTTGCCCACCAGAAGGGCTGTGAAACCATGGCCTTCCTCCCACTCTCCTCATCCCCAGCACAAGGTTTTACAAACAAGTGGTGTCAATTCATGGGAGGTAGGGGTGTGTGTTTTGTGTGTGTTTTACAGGGCTCAAAATGATGATCCCAGCGCTGCTTACACAGGTGGTTTCTCGCATGGCGATTTCTTTACTGTCCTGTCCTTTTGCCTCCTCTGCTGTGGCTGGCCCTCTCCTGACAGCGGGCAAAGTTCAATACAGGGCTTTGGATTCAACACGAATGATCTTTGGCTTAGGCAACCCAGAAAGGAATTTACTCAAACATCTAGAAATAGAGACATCTATTTAGTTGTCCTGATTGTTCTTGGAAAAATCCATCACATCATATTCCTGAACTTTCCAACGGGCCTGAACAGAACAAACATGAATCTGAGTGGTCCCTGGGAGATCATGTCTGTCCCCGCCAGTGAGGCAGCGAGTGCACACAGTGCAGTGGGTGACCACCCTGGGGAGGGGGGCGTGCACACCTGCCTCAACCCCCGGCTGCCGCAGCTCCCACAGGCTGTGTTCCCTTCCGGGACAGGGCAGAGACAGTGACTTCGGAAGATGGACTAGGAGCAGACAGTCAATGAGGCTAGATAGGAGAGCAGGGTGAGAAGAGGCTTGCCAGCCAGGAGAGGCCTTAGTGAGCAGGAAGAAGCTCTTTGGGGGTTATCCTGGCTTCCATGGTGTCCAGGGTACCGCTCCCTCAGTGGGCAGCCCTGAACACCGCTGCCTTGCCCTCTGAGTCTTTGGGCTCTCTGGGAGACACTGGCCCCCTCTGGCATTCAGGATCACATCACCTTCTTTCAGGTGAGCCGGGACAGCCCCTGGAGAGAAATAAATATGATAGAAGTGAGGGCAACTGCTATTTCAGTAGGGGAAGTGCCTACCTTACTCCAGGCATTATTGCAGGCTCTCTCTCTCTCTCTTTCTTCCTTTCTCCCTTCCTTTCCCCCTTTCTTTCTGTCTTTCTTTCTTAGAATACATCTTTCTAAGAGCCTACCTATGAAATTTTAGATATCTTCAGTTAGTAATAATGAGCCCTGCACGGTTAATCTCCTTTGACTACATCTGGCTTGCAGGAAATCATTTAAAATCGCAGGGCCCCGCTGTTTCAGCAAGATGCTTGTGCCATTGTTCAGCTTTTCAGCGAATAATATACATGAGAGGAAAATGCCCTTTTGTATTTTTGATCTTCTATGTGGCTCTGATTTTATGATCAATATCTGTAGTCTCATTCTATTCTCAGAGCAGAAAGTAACTTGAAGGCTTGAGATGGAAATTTGGGGAATAATATAACTCCAACTGACCACGGAAATCTGCTCTTTCCTTTATCCTTGTCATTTCTCCCGGCCTTCCTGGATGTTATGGCTGAGTGGCTAAATGTCTTCCAAAGAAATGTGAGAAGCGTTGTGCGCCGCTTCCAGGCCTATACCGTAAGACCAGCGCGTGCCTCCTTATTCTTTCCCCTCTTCCCATACGCTGGGTTCCAAATAAGGTCATGACTTCACCTTGACCATGCAGACAACATCAAGGCCTAGGAGGAGCAGCAAGATGGAAGAAACTTGGACCCCTAAATGTCAGGTGCAGCAGAGTCCCTACTGCCCGGACTCACCCTGAGAAAGAACTAAACTTCTGTCTTCTTTAACGGGCAGGATTATTGATGGGTCTCTTTGTTAGAGCAACCTAACCTGACCCTAACTAAAACAGAAATTGGTACCAAAAGTATGGTATTGCTGTGATAAAACCCCCAAATATGTGGCATTGGCTTAGCAGTTGGGAGGTAAGAAAATTGATATCGTTTGCTGGAAAGCCAGTGTCCTTGCTGGGCTGAGACAAAAATATTTGGCAAGATTGTCACCCGCGATTATTTGAGGGATAGACCAGTTGTCTAAGCCCCTAACTCCGGAGGAAGTAGTTGCATAAAACCACATGGTTCGTGTATGCTGGCTGCCACTTCCTGCTGTTTAGGAAGACGTACAACAAAGAGCTGGCAAGAATGTGTCAGATTGCCGAGTCCCCAAAAATATGGATCTTTACAGAGTTAGAGAAGTCCGTTGCTTCTCTCTACACAAAACAAGAGGGGCTAAAACTGACCTTTTCAAAGGTCAATTAAAACTTGTCAGCCAAACCAAGAGGCAGGCCTGTCTCAAGGATGAGGGTCTAAGGATTTGCCCTGAAGCCTATCATTTCAGATGGACTCAAGATAGACATCATTAAAATGAGAGAGAGAGAGAGAGAGAGAGTTATTGATTGATCAAAGAAGCAAAGAAATAAAGCAGCTTTAAGACCTATGTTCAGAAAAGAACTTTGGGAGTGGTGACTGACCGAAGCTTTCTCAGTTCTTAGGCATTTACGTTGCCAAAGAAATTACAAGTCTCATCCAAAAAAAAAAAAAAAAAGTCTCTTAGTCTTTAAGGCTTAAAGAACCCGTGGCCTTGGGCCCTAACATCTGCACCAGCAGGAAGCCGGCTGTGAAATTTGCATGGCTCCAAAGAGGGCTTAATCCAAAGCTCACTCCAAATGTGGCAAGAAGGCAAAGCCATGAGCCATGCAGGACAATGGACATACCACTTCTGTGCTCTTTACCGCTTCCTGCCAGCCGGGGTTAACCATGCTGTTGCATGTAGCTCTTGTCATTTATTTTCATTGCCAAATAGTATTGCGTTGTAAGAATATACCATCATTTAGCCATTCTACCATTTCTAGATATTTAGGTTGTTTCTGTTGGTTGCGATCATGTTATGAACCTTCTTTTACATATTCTTGGTACACATGTGGACAGATTTCTCTAGGGAACATTCTTAGGAGTGCAATTAATGGGTCATTAGGTATTCAGTAAGGCCAAACTCCCTCATAGTAATTGTGCCAATTACAGTCCTTCCTGCAGTGTATTTGCGGTCCCTTCGTTTCATACCCTTGTCTACATGTGTTATTTTTAGGTATTCTTATTTTGCCTAAATGGTGGAGGTATAATGTTGTTGGGGTTTAATTCACATTTCCTAATTATTAATGAGGCTGAATATATTTTCATATTATTTGTTGGCTATTTGGATTTTCCCTTTCGTGCCAATTCAAAACTTTTGGATAGAGCTATTGGGTTGTCAATCTCTTTCATATTAATTTTTAGGAATTCTTTTAGATAACAGTTAAGCATTACATAATGTTGCAAATATTTTCTCCCACTGTGGGGCTCATCTTTTCACTCACTATCTGGTCTCTTGATGATCAGAGGCACTTAATTTTAATGAGAGCTTAATTTTTTTTTAATTCCTCAGTCTATGCCTCCCTATCTATGGCTCATATTCAGAATCTCTCAGGGATGATCTAATTACTTGCGCAAGCACAGTATAGCATAATATGACTGGATGATACTCTAATGCATTTCCATTTCCTAGGTTCTAGGCAGCCTAGAAGATGTCTGTGTTAGATCAGTGCCAATCTCTGGCCCTATTTACTATCCCTAAGGTAGGAGAGTACCATACCAAACAATGATTGAGGGGTGCTGGCTGGCTCAGTTGGAAGAGCTTGCAACTCTTGACCTTGGGTTGTGAGTTCAAGCCCCACGTTGGTTGGGTGTAGAGGTTACTTAAATAAACTTTAAAAACAAAACAAATGATGGGGGCAGGTGGAAATTAGACAAAGGATTAAGATATTTAAGTCAAGAAATATTACTTACTGACAATAAAGCTCTTAATAATCCATATCCAGAGATGAAGAAAATAAACAGAAAACTTCTTAGAAATTATGTCATCCCATATGTAGATTTTGCAACAAAAATTGGTGATTGAATACTTAACAACAACAACCTACCCTAAAATGTGGTTTGAAGATGGCTTTTGATTAGATTATGATGATTCCAAAGTTAGCACTGGGAAGTAATAAGCTTAAAACTTCATGAAAGTATGTTGAAATAACTACAATTGCTATCTGAAATGTGCCAGACCAAAGTCTAGAAAGGGGGAGTCAATGAGTTCACATTTGCCAGTATTCATCAAGGAATTTCCAAGAGAGAGCAGGACTGGATACACAAGAACATTCTTGTCATTTCAGGAAACTGTTTCAGCTTTAGGAAAAAAGCTATTTGGGACACCTGGGTGGTTCAGTTGATTAAGCAACCAACTCTTGGTTTTGGCTCAGGTCATGATCTCAGGGTCTGTTGTGAGATCAGCCCCACTTACGGCTCCAGGCTCAGGGTGGAATCTGCTTGAGATTCTTTCTCTTCCTCTCCCTGCCCCTTCCCCCATCCCTCTAAAAAATAAAATTAAAAAATCAGCTATTCAAACCAGAAGCTCAGATGAGGAAGGGAGCTGACAGGGACTTGTAGGAGGAACACTACTCTACAGACAAGATCTAAAGAGCCTAACGGGAACCATACTAGAGTCATGGGTTTAGCCAACCCAACAAACATTTATTGAGTGTCTTCCAGACAACAGATACTGTGGGGGATACAAAGATAAGTTGATAAGAAGATAAAGTCCCTGTACCAGGTAGGCCTGGTTGCCCTGCACGTTCCAGAGAACTAGCCTCCAACGTAATAAGCAACTTTTTTTTGGCTCTTGCATATAGAAGTTCAGGGGGAGGGCAGGCTTCAGGGTTAAATTAATTCAGTGGCTCCTGGGTCACCTCCCCTCTGTGTCCTGACCTCATCTTCACGTCGGCTTCCCGCACCGCGGCACAGCTCATTCAGACACCAGAGAGGAAAGCTTATGGAGGTTCACCTTTAAAAGCAAAGATGCCTTTCCCCCCTAGAAGCACCCAGCAAAGTTAATCTCATTTGTCATTGGCCCAACTGGGTCACATGCTCCTTCAAAACCAATCCCCCCGTGGAGCGAATCCCCCTGCCCTGATCTGTTCAGAAACAAACGCTAGCCTAAACCAGTGACCCTGGCAAGCAACCTGGGATTCTGTCTAGGCAATAAAATCCCGCCTCTTTAGCTGGGGTGAGGGTGGGGCGCTGAGGGTGGTGTCATCCTTCCCCAAAGGTAATAAGCCAGAGAGTAAATACCTGAGTGAAAATCAGGGTACTTCGGGGGAAAATGGCGTCAAGGATGCCGCGCCATCTTCCTAGTACAAGCTCTCTGCAAGGAGTTTAATCGTTTAAAGGGGGAAGACAGGGGTGTAATCGGCTCGTAATGAAACGTGACGGGAGAGCTACAAAGTGCTATGGGAGACTCGAGAAGGCCACTTATGGCACCTGAGGGGTCAAGGAGCTGCGTCACGACAGATGCGTTTTGGGAAGACACTGAGGCTGAGGGTGTTGGATCCAGAGCACAGGAGGGGAAGCGCAGTGCAGAGGTAGGAGGCAGGACATTAGTCGGATTTATAGTAACGTTCAAACATCCAAATGGAAGCGTCTGGGGAAAATTTAGTTGGAGGCTTCTCTAGAAAAGGCTGTGCTGAAATCCGTCGGCTGGTACTCAGGGCAGCATTTTAAGGAAGTAGGTGAACAGGAACTGCAGCGAGCCCGCTCAGGGTAGCAGCGGTGGTCGTAGCCCACTGCTCGCCACTCTCAGTGTCTTTCTCTCTCTGGTCCAGATCTATGAATACAATAGCAGCCAACATTCACTGTCAACGTCATTCTCTCTGCTGCGTGCCTGACAGGCATTAGCCTGTTCAAACTTCGCAACCATGTCGCCAAGTGAGTGCTCAAGTATTGCCATTCCACAGGTGAAGAAACTGAGGCACGGAAAGTTAAACAGTTTTCATCAGAAAATGGGTAAATAGAAATGAGAAAAAGAAAACCATTCGGTCTTGAAAATGTCCAAATAGAAAGTCCTCATTTACCGCAGTGCGCTGGGCCGTTAAGCTGGCCCTGGAACTGAAACCTGGAACCTGAAAGAGGCAAAGCGATCTTTACAAACAATGAGAAAAATGACAATTGTTTTGTGACCTTTAAACATTTTAGTCAAAACATTTAAAATTCTCTTACTGTCAGTTGTAAATGCATTGAGAAATGGAAAAAAATAGTAAAGCTAATGTTTATTTCATACACTGCAATTTAGAACATTAGACACATTGAAAATATAAGTATTTTATTTCTGGGGCACCTGGGTGGCTCAGTTAAGCGATGGACTCTTGATTTCGGCTCAGGTCATGATCTTGGGGTCGTGAGATGGAACTTTCTGGGCCCTGAGCTCAGGAGGGGAGTCTGCCGGAGATTCTCATTCTATCTCCCTCCCTCTCCCTCTGCACACCGCCCCCCAAAAGAAAGTATTTTATTTCTTTGTAAAAGAACAAATCAAGAGTAGTTTGAACAGTACTGGCCTTCTCATCGTATCACAATACAGACAGCATTCTTCTAATGCCTGGGCGAGCTGTCCTATATTTCTTTGTCAGTCTGGATCCGCTTTCAACATTTGATCATTTGAACTTTCAACATTATGAAACACCTCCAAGAGTGCCTTCAACTCGAAGATTTTTCCTGCTGTCGCTTCCTCTCAGGTGTCATCATCCTTTTCGTCACAACCACTTCTGTCCCTGTGTTTGGCTTCCCTGAGTTCCTCCAGCTGAATCGGTAGTCCTGAATGGTGGCAACGCCAACATCCCCACAGTTGGCTGTCCAGAATCCCATCTACGTTCAGCTCGGATTTCACTTTTCACTTGCAATGTTATCGCTTTTCATTTCTCTGGCGCATTTTCATTTCTGTTGGCCCATTCTCTCTTTCGATTATCCGTTTCTGTAAAATGTCCCATGGGCTTATTCCTGAGGGACAAGGAGGCAACCTAGCACATGCTTTCCTGTCTGCCTGTGAACAACAGATGGGCAGTGACCGATAACCAACCGACGGTCTTTAAAAGCAGGGAAGTGACAGATCACTGATCTTGATGTGCACTGGGTTTTTACGCAGTGATTTGAGCCCTGGAGACCTAGCAGCAGAGCGTGTGCTGGACGCAATTATTCACGGTTAATATATCAGGGTAACTGAAATTTGAACTGTGTTGTGGAGGGACTGTTGTTATCCAACTAAACCACGGCAACTGCAATCCATGCATATCAGAACCCTGCAAAGTGAGGACTGCCTGCAGATACAAGGTAGGGCAGTTATAGAATAAACCCCCGTGTATCCATCACCCAGCGTCAACAATTATCAACTTGTGACCAATCTTGTTTCTGCAAGACCCCACTGGCTCACCCCTTCCTGCCTTATTTTGAAGAATATCCCAGGCATTTGATCATGCCATACATAGATATTTCTTTTTGTAATTCAAAATGGCATTTGAACCCAGCTCTGTTAAATTCCAGAGCCTGAGCTCTTAACAATTGCACTCTACAGCTTCCTGAGGAAGGGAGTAGACCCAGAGGAATGGAATAACACAGGAACCGTAGTGGCTTTTTTTGTCCTGACAACAACCCCATGAAATATTATCATCTTCATTTTTTCCGATATGTAGACTGAGGCACAGAAGAGCAAACCACTTGTCCAAGATCACACAGTGAATAAGAAGTTGAGTCAGGCATTAAATTCAGATCTCCTGATTCCATACCCCATCTTCTTTTCTGTACATCACAACTGTCTGGAAGGGGGTCCTGACTTTCTCCTGTGCCCAACCTCCTGTTAGCCCCCAGCTATGGCCAAGAACTCAAGAAACTATAGACTACTTCCTACTCTCTGCACCCCCTGGGCATACGCTTCCAATGGAAAAAACAAAAAATCAGCAAGGACTCAGGAAAATCCTTGTGCAGGTGCTGACTTTTCGCAATCCCAGGGTCATGGTTTCTACTGGCACTGAACCACCACCAGGGCCCACTTGTTACATGCTCAGGAGCCTTGATCCATCAACAACAGGTGTTGTTCTGCAGGTGTCTTCTCTGCCGTGGAGTCAAAGCAAAGCTCAGGAAGCAGGTTACTGGATGGAACGTGGTAGGCCCTCCACGCCCAGTCCTCATCTGGGACTGAGTTAAATCACTCTCGGCTTCCCGCTGAGACAATTATGCTCTTGAGGCGAGCACTCCCTGTGCTGAGCCTCTGGCGAGGGAAGGAACACTGCCTTGAGTTCTCTGGTACAATGGCAACAGCAGAGAAGAGAAAAAGAAGGAGCAGGGGGAGGAGGAGAGAGAGAAAAAGAAACCCTGCCTATCTGTCTATTGGCACCTCTGAACCCTGCCACTAATCCTGAGGGGACTTGCTGTGCCACGATTCCTCAAGCACCAAGAGGACAGGCCTTATAATAGCCTCTCTGCTCGCTTTCCTCTCTTTACTACTACAGCTTTCTGATTTTCCTGTGAACCTTCCTTCTATTCCAAAACAAAAGCATATTTTCTCTCCTGCTTCTCAAGGGAGTTAAGCAGGGCAGGATCCTTCCCCTTTGGCTACAGTTTCCCAACAGTCCCAGAAGTAACTTTGGGTGTGGCTGGGACAAAAGTACTTAAGAAAGGAGGTAGACAACAATAAGAGGGACTGGAAGCGGCCAAAAAAGGAAGACACAGGTGGCGCAGTTTAAGGTCTATTTTGGTACCAGGCCCTGTTGCCTTACACAGGGCATCCCTTTGATTGAAATAGTTGGTTGCTATTTTGTCTGACCAAGTTCAGCTCCCCCCATCTCAATTCTTATTTTTGGTAACAGCATTTAGAAAGACCCTTTCCTCTGTGGGATTTCCTCTCGCCACTGCACCAGAATCGTCTGGTGGGCCAATACAAAACCCTTCTCCCCTCCCAAGGGTGGGCATACAGCCCAGATATGGCTAATCAGAGGCTTCTTTAGGCTTGTATATACTGATATGGAGAAAGAGAAGTCCTTTTCTCTTTAAAGAAAATGAAGTATTTATGACCATTGCCCCCACCTGTACGGAGGAAGCTCATTTATCGTAGGACAAAATGAGGGCAAATCACAGAAAGAAGAAGAGTCGATTGCATGGGCATGTGTGTGAAAAGAGAACGATTGAGACATGATCTTAATCTCTGTCTGGCCATCTCCCACCCATCTATCCACCCATCCATCTCTCTATTTATGAGAAAAGGGTAGGGAAGTAATCTGAAACTACTTCAGTCTCTGGATTCAGTCATAATGTAAACAATAATATCTTCGTGTTCCACCACTTGTCCAAAAGTCATTTATTTTGTCAATCACTGGGGAGCCAAGATTCACTCCAGGTTTCTCTGATCCTCTGGGTCTGCTGCTGGCCCCCTGCCAAGCTGCCTCCTAAAGGCGGGTGAAACCTGGTCCTGCCCCAAAGAAACAAAGTCTGCGAGGACATCAGACCTTTCTAAACACTCCAGTGCAAGGCAGAACACCGCCCGTAACAGAGATGCAAATACAAGTCAGTGGGATACACAGTGGAGTAAATATCTGAGATCACGATTGTGCCTCAAGTCCGCCCAGGGCCAACTTTGGGGGATTCCTGAATACTCAGATGCCCAAAGGAACCCTAAAGTAAGTCTGCCTCCTCTTTCATGGACTTTGGACTTTCATGGACACTGGCCGATTACTGATGTGTAACCAGCAGCTATCACAAGCCTGAACAGAAACTTATTGCTTCGAACTGTGGCCATATTTGCAGAGCTCAGCGTTGTCTGTGACTCTGCCAATCATATTTACAGTTACCCTGAAACCTTTGCTCTGAAGTGGGCCCCACCCCGCTCCCGATCACCGCGACACTGCCCGAGCAGGCCGGCTGCGTGGCTTCCTGCTACAGCCACGCTGAGCCTGCGGCTGCGTAGGGATCGGAGAAAGGTAAGTGCGGATATTTATTTCCCAGGCGTTTACCAAGGACACGAGTTTGCGTATGCCGTTTACAGGCTGTCTGCAAAATGTGCAGTAAATGTAGTTGTTGAACCTTTTCTTTCTCCTTGAGTTCACTTTAGGCTGGGCAAATAGTCCACAGCCAATCAACCCCTTCGTTTCCCAAGTACTAACGGAAAAATAATTCAAGAATATTATTGAGGGGCCATTACAAAGTCTATTTTGGGAGATTAAGTGTACATGTGCTTTACCAGTGAGGGCATAAATGATTCATATTCAAATTGCAATGCGTAATTGTCTTTCTGTGTAATTACTGGAAAATTAAAGGCCAAAAAATACAGTTGAAGCAAATACGCAACACTAGTCATTTTAACCAAACAGATCACAACTAACTTGATAATGATGAAGCTAAGTTAACAGCAAATTATAATTAAAAGCAAGAATGGCAGCACTTGAAGACTTTGACTCACACAAGGTGACACAGAGTGATGACAAAGCGCCATCCAGAGAATGTCATCCAGAGAATGTGGGAAGGCTCCACCAGAACTTTCCCTGGAAGCCAGACTTCTTGGTGGAGTATTAAATTAGAATCCTCAATAAAATTTAGTAGCTCCTTGATTCTGGTTTATGCATTCCAAATTAGATTAACCTTTTATAATTCACTTAGAATGCTATTAGTAAATAGGTCTTAGAGGTACATAAAAACGAGCATACGGATTTGTAAATAGTTTGTCCCGAAGGACTAAAGAGAAGATTAGCTTTCTTGGGTCAGTTTGAGGTCCGTCAGGTGTGCCTTGAGTAGCTTTTGAGAATCACTGGGTGGAAGGCTCTGGAAGACCGCTGAATTGCTATTCGCGGGGGACTTAGACAAAGGCAGGAATGAGATACGAGAGCCAGGGACATTCATTCCAACCCTCTTGCCTTCTACAGCAAGAGTTATGCCAGGACCTCAGGAGAAAGCAGAACATTCCAGCCTGACACTCCCAGGTTAGCATGGAGGTCAACATGACTTGGAAATTTTCACGCTTGTTCATTAAAAAGAGCAACTTCCTCAAAGCAATGAAAATGGATGTTGGCAACTCACAGAGTTATATTTTATTTGTGACTAAAAATTAAATGAAAGAAAGACTAGGAAGTAGTCTGCCAGAAAACCTGGTAGGACCGGTCTCCAGAGGGGAAAATGCATTGTTTTTCTACCTCAGAAAAGAATGCATCATAATCATTAGCACTTTCAACCTTTCAAAATATGTTTGCGTATGTTACCTAATCTTTAGTGAGGAGGTGTAATTTCTGAGGTGACCAGAGGGCTTGCAGCTCTCTGACCTCTTCACTTCCCCTTTGCGTAATATTCTCCCTCCTTCCTGGGTTCACATCCCTCTTAATCTAGTCTACTTTCTTGTTCTTTCTGCTTGGTTTCTTAGCTTTAGCAGCTCGCCCAGGCCTTGCTTAGTCTGGATTTTTCAGAGTGTCTCAGCGTTAAAGAGGTGACTGATCCTGGAATCAAAATCTAATTCAACCTAGATCTGTCGGGTTCTTTAAAAAAATTTTTTTTGGCTTTCAAATGAGTCAAGTAGAACCTTTCATGTAATGTGCCTTCAGTCCTGGAGAAATGATCCTAGGTAATTAGGCTTATGAATTGCAAGTGATCGTGGACGGCACAGGCTGTCTTGTACCTCTAGCCTCAAGCTGGCCAGCACCAGCTTCCACGTATCTTGATTGTGGAATGCAAAGTTCAGTAATTTGCTGGGTGTTGTGGGTAGACCTATGTCCTTCACCTCCCACTGCCACCCCGATTCATATGTTGGACCTGAACCCCCAGCACTTCAGAATGTGGCCTTATCTGGAGATAGGGCCTTTAAAGAGGTAATCAAGTTAAAATGAAGGCATAAGGGTCCCCCCCTCCCAATATGACTGGGGTCATCAGGAAAACAAGAAATCTGGACACAGAGACAGACTCAGATAGAGGGATGACAAGGTTGAAATGCAAGAAGGCAGCCATCTACAAGCCAAGGAGAGAGGCCAGGAACAGAGCTGCCCTCGGAGCCCTCAGGCGGAGCCACCCAGCCGAGGCTGTGATCTCGGACTTCAGCCTCCAGAACTATGAGACAATACATTGCTATTGTTTAAGCCACTAAGTGGTGCCTTTTACGGCAGCCCTAGCAAACTGATACAGGGAGCAACAGAGACCAGGAGACTGATTTTTCCCATGTCTTCATGGGATTATTTTAAGAATCGAGTAAGCTAATAGATGTAAGAGCACTTTGCAAATAGTTAAAACCACAATGAAGATGAAAGGGCTTGGTAAAAACGGAGTAGCATTCCCTAGCTACCATATTTAAAACTACAATTTTTCAAAGTCACCCCCTTGGGGCACCTGGGTGGCTCAGTCGGCTAAGTGTCTGCCTTTGGCTCAGGTCATGATGCCAGGGTCCTGGGATCAAGCCCCACATGGGGCTCCCTGCTCAGCAGGCAGCCTTCTTCTCTCCCTCCTTCTGCCCCTGCCCCTGCTTGTGCTCTCTGCCCTCAGCGAGGAGTCTCCTTGGGTTTCTCTCTCTCTCTCTCTCTCTCCCTCTGCCCCTTCCCCCTCACTCTCTCTCTCTCAAATAAATAAATAAAATCTTTAAAAAAATAGAAGTCACCCCCTTACATGTATACATACTAAATCCCCTTCCCCAATTTATTTTTCTCTGTATAACTCTTATCATCTTATGACATAGTATATATTTTACTTCTTTATTTTGATTATAGTCTGTTTCTTCCCATGAGTATGAACTTTCTATTTGGTTCATTGCTGTCTCCCCAGCACCTAGAACTTTGCCTGGCACGTGGCAGGTCTCAAAACACACTGGTGGCTGAACTGTAAACGCACGTTCAAATCAGCTCATCTTCATCAGGCTACTGCCGACTAACCCTTTCAGACGAAGGAAGGGGCATCTCCTCCCTTAGGAAACCTCCTAAGGTCACTCTCCTCTTCCTTAGTTTGGGTGTCCTCTTCCATCCTCTTAAATGGGTAATTCCATCATCGCCCAGACCCCATCACACTTCCATGACTCCCTCACTGTGGGTTCTTGAAGGTAGGGTCCACCAAGGTGTATGTATCCTGTATCCCAAGCAGATGGCTCTGAACCTGAACCTTAGGGGCACTCCATACTTGATTGTTGAGTGAGCAGAGAATGGGGAGAAAGGGAAGGGCAGAGAAGGATCAGAACTGGCTCACAGGGTAGCACATACTGGTGACATTGTAGAGAAAAGGGAACCATCGAGCACTGTTGGCAAGAACATAAATTGGTGCAGCCACTACGGAAAATGGTATGAAGCCTCCTCAAAAATTACAAATAGATGGGAATGCAAGTTGGTACAGCCACTCTGGAAAACAGTGTGGAGGTCCCTTAAAAAGTTAAAAATTGAGCTACCCTATGATCCAGCCATTGCACTACTGGGTATTTACCCCAAAGATACAGACGTAGTGAAGAGAAGGGCCATATGCACCCCAATGTTCATAGCAGCAATGTCCACAATAGCTAAATCGTGGAAGGAGCCGAGATGCCCTTCAACAGATGACTGGATTAAGAAGTTGTGGTCCATATATACAATGGAATATTACTCAGCTATCAGAAAGAACGAGTTCTCAACATTTGCTACAACATGGACAGCACTGGAGGAGATAATGCTAAGTGAAATAAGTCAAGCAGAGAAAGACAACTATCATATGATTTCTCTCATCTATGGAACATAAGAACTAGGATGATCGGTAGGGGAAGAAAGGGATAAAGAAAGGGGGGGTAATCAGAAGGGGGAATGAAACATGAGAGACTATGGACTATGAGAAACAAACTGAGGACTTCAGAGGGGAGGGGGGTGGGGGAATGGGATAGACCGGTGATGGGTAGTAAGGAGGGCACGTATTGCATGGTGCACTGGGTGTTATACACAACTAATGAATCATCGAGCCTTACATCGGAAACCGGGGATGTACTGTATGGTGACTAACATAATATAATAAAAAATCATTAAAAAAAAAATTACAAATAGAATTATCATATCACCTAGCAATCCCACTTCTGAGTATATATCCAATGGGGATGAAATCACTATCTTGAAGAGTTACCTGCTTTCTCATGTTCATTGTAGCTTCATTTACAAAAGCTGAGATATGAAAACAACTTTTTATGTATCCATCTATGGATGAATGGGTAAAGAAAATATGTGTGTGTGTGTATAATTATTATGTATGTATATCATATATGTATATAATGAAATGCTACTTAGTCATAAAAAAGAAGGAAATCTTGCCAGCTGTGACGACATGGATGAACCTAGAGGGTGTTATGCTAATAATGACCAAATAATTTGGTCAGAGAAAGACAAATACTGCATGTTCTTGCTTATATGTAGAATCTAAAAAAGCCAAACTCATCGAAACAGAGAGTACAAGGGAGGAGGGGGCTGGAGAATGGGGAAGGGGAGGAGACGCTGGTCAGAGTACAAACTTTTAGCTAGAAGATGAAGAAGTTCCAGGAATCTAATGTACAGAGTGGCGACTATGGTTAATAAAACTATATTATATGTTTGAAAGTTGCTACAAGACTAAATCTTTAATGTTCTTACCACAATCACAACAACAAAATAGTAATTTTGTGAGGTGATAGATGCATTAGCTAATGTTGCGGTAATCATTTCACAATATTTATATGTATCAAATCATTGCATTGTGTACCTTAAAATTACACAATGCTGTATTTCAATTGCATCTTAATAAAGCTGGGGAAAAATCATAAAAAAGAAGAGGCTCACTGGGGTGCTGACCTTGTAGGCTAGGCTGCACCCATGAGCTGTCAACAGTAGTGAGCATTCAAAAGGAAGGCCACCCTCACATGCTATTTTAGAGGCCCCAGAGGAAACAAGTTAACAGTGACGTGAGCCATGAGGAGGGCCTCATGGATTTGGAATAAAAGAAATTAAATTAAAATCAGTTAAGCAGAGTAGAGCTATGCAAAGCCACTTTAAAGATCAAAAAATTGAAGTCTCCTGGATACACAAAACAGGAGTCTCATCTGATGAATATATGAACATAACTGAAGACAGAATGAATTCCCCTGGAGCTGGGGTGAGGAGTGGGGGTTGCCAACCTAGTAAGTTGAGTTAGGAAAGGGAGATCTGAGGGTCCTGCGTCAGCTGAGCCTGGCTTAGAGTGCCTGGACTGGGGATGAAGATGTCAGTCAGACTTTCCTGGAACGCTTTTGATGGGAACTAGACCCTGTAGGTAGTGACAGGGCCCACCTGGGAATGGGAGTGCCGGGTATGAGCTGCATGTCGTGCAAGGTGGGGCTCCAACATAATAGAGCAATTGAGGGTAAGAACCGTCTGCCCCTGGGAAGCCTGCTGTTGCTGTTCGCATTTGAAAAAGAAAAAGTACAGGAGAGAAAAATCTATGAAGGTCTCGGTGCTCTGCGTGAAGAATTAAGGATCTCAGGCTGATGCTTCCTGTCTGCAAAGAATGATGAAAGGCATCGTGCTTGCCAGAATAGCCCACCTCTGGGGTTTCACGATCCCGGAATGATAGTCATCATTTGGTCTGTTCATTCATTCATTCGAACATTTCCGAGCCAGACCTGCTGCTAGATGTTGCGAATACAAAAATCAATGTTGACATGGAGTCCAACTAAGAACTTTAACCTCCTGGATCTGTATAATCTAGAAGCCAGTTCAAACAAGTGTCCTCTAGCTTCCCCCTAGGGGGTTAGGTATCCATCTATGGCAGCCGTAACAAGGAGGACCACGCAGCTAATCTAGCAGAGGAGAAGGCTGTTAGAAGAGTCAAATGCCAACCCACTGGGGGATCTGCCTCACAACCTCTTGCTGGGAACGTTGACTGGGAGCCATTAGAGCAGAAATACAGCCCCAATTAGGCCATAAGCATTGCCACTAATAATCACTTAGCCAAAATTACCATTGAGCTAAACAAGGGAAGGTTTTAGGGAAGCGGATCTTTCTAGAATGTCTACAGAGTCACTGGAATGGGTTGTTCACTTTCTTCATCAACAGTGAAAATTTCACCAGTGGCCCGAGAAAAAGTAGATTTATATCACGCCTCTCTTAATTGCCCCGAGGCCTGTTCACCTAAAGCAGAAAGATTAAAGTGAGTCTGGGCTACACTTCCCTCATTTTAAAAATAAAAAAACATTCTCTGGGTTTTAAAATGTGCATTTCCCCAGGAAACACTTTACAGAAGGAATCCCTAGACTGTATATATTTTGTATTATTTGTAAATTCTATGAATATTTTGCATATTAGAGACAAGAAGATATTCGGTGTTTACTTCGGATGCAAAGAAGGGAAATAGATAGTCCTTGTCCAATCTTTGTGCAAGTCACCATCCATGTCCCATCCATCTGAAGTCTGTTCGGCACTGTGCCAAGTACCAGGGAGACGGAGTAGGACGGAAGGGGAAGGCAGATACAAAGAATTTGACAGCTGGTCTTCAGTAAGCTTCCTGTCTCATTAGAGGTGTTGTCAGTTGGGGTCCCTGGGTCTGAGATGGAGACTTGGCAGCCAGAAGTTTATCAGGGAGTGTCCTCCAGAACAGCACCTGTGTACGATTTGGCAGAAGGGGGAGTTGAACTGGAACATGATCTCACAGGGAGCTCTGAAGCTGAGAGGTCCAGAAGTGACACAGGGAGATGTGTTTTTGTAGAATGTCACTGGATGCGGTTTCCTTCCTGGGAGGAAGAGTAGCCTTGGATGAGAGGGTTCCCCTTGGAGGAGAGAAATTCCTGGAGAGGGACTCAGCGATGAGCTTTCAGATGGCAACTTCCCCAGAAGCTGGGAGAATGTATGCACTGGCCCCGATGGTGGAGATCTGGGGGGCACACCACAGTGTCCACGATGAGGGAGTACGACACAGTAATACAAAGTGTGGTACGACACGGCAGTGCTGTAATGAAGGTACAGATGGAGTAGAATGAGCACTCAGGAGGCAGAGGGATCACATCTGGTGGGGAAAAAGGAAGGCTTCCCGAGGAAGTTGAGGTCTCTGAGTCCGCACAAGCCCCCCACCCTTGCTTTAGAAGAGCAAAAGTGATGGACTTGCACATTCCCAGCTGCTGGGGAAGGAGAAGAGAGCAGATGAGAGGAGATAAGATACTCACAATTGTCTCCTTCCCCAGCACTTCTGGAGCTGCTGTCCCAATTATCAATCACTTCTAGTTCCAATATTCAGTGGTCTCAGGTTAGGAAGCCCCTGATAGCACTGGGGAGGGCTGCCCCCAGGGGCCTTGCAGATATGTTGGCTTCCTGCCCTGGGGGACTGACTTACCTGCCCCCAGCAATCCCTGGTCAGGTCCCAGCAATCCCTGTGTGGGCCAGGTCACCTGAGAATTCTGAGTCTAGATGGCACTTTGCTGAGACAATGCCTTCCATTTTCAACTGTTTTTGTTCCTATCAAGCCAGGCTTCGTCAGAGCTAGTGAACCTAGAGCCGGCTTCCTGGGGATCAGAGCAGATGGAGAAAAGTGTAGGGGGCTCCACTCTCTGGCAAGTCAATGGGTATTGTTATTAGTTTGGAGATTATCCTTCTGTTTGAGATGACTCCAGGCGAAAGGAAACAGCTTTTCCATGGATTTACCCTCCAATTAGCAACATGTCCCCTTACCCACTTTATAATTCTGCTGTTAGGCCTTTTAAATTCTCTGTCGTAGGGAAGGCAAAACCTGTTTAGGAGCCGAATAATGGATTCCATCCCAGGGCTTTGCATGAATCTGTATACTCCAGCACACCACTTTCTATGTCAAGGTTCGAAAGCATTACTTCAAGTAGGCAAAATTTAACAAAGCAAAGGACGCTAACGCTATTCCAGATAAGGCCTCGTTTTCCTAAGCTATAAAGTACAGACATCAGTCTTACTCAATAATCTTTATTTGTTAGGCCCTTCCATGCTAAGAGCCACTGAATTATAATGACCTGAAAAGGCTGACTGAGATCCAGGAAAGTCCTTCCTGTCGTTCTGTGCTTCTGATCCTGCATTGGGACCACAAACCCAAAAGATATGTTTTAAGCCCCTACTGAGTGAGCACAGTTCTGCTCCCTGAGCCCCTTGTCCCCTCTCCCATGTTTCATTTATTAAGCTGAACCACCTACCATCCCAGAATGGACAGAAGACTTGAGTTGAGACCAGTTTCTTGGAGTTCTAGGTTGGGCCTCCTAGGTGACCATTACTAATTGTGTCCTGGCTGGGGCCAACCAGCCAGGCCTGGATCCATCGGGAACATAGGGAGCCCAGTCTGCAGGTGATCAGTAGTTTTCAGGTTTGCCTTCAGTGCGTGGTTCTCAATCAGCAGATGATGGACTAGGGCCTGCTGATGTTTTCCAGGTGTCCAAAGAGGTAGTGGAGCCAATCTAACATCTAGGCTGAATGCTAAGGGCTTGATCTCTTCCTCTGTCTCTTGCTTCCTCCCCTCCCCCTGAACATGCCCAGGTTTAGGCTCTAGTGACCTCTAACCAGACAATTGGAAGGGCCTCCCTCCTTTCCTCCAGGTTCTGCTTGGTGCATTTCGAACTACATACTGCTTATGGCTCACTCATTCGGTTATGTCTCTCAGTGACTTTCAGTGACTCTTGATTTCATTTCCCCAATTAAGCATGCATTCTGCTCCTTAGTTTTCTAGCTGCATTCCCCACCACTTGGCTTCCTATCTGTGGTTACCCAGCCAAATTAAATGCTGGATTGTTGGGGCAGCTGGGTGGCTCAGTTGGTTAAGCACCCACTCTTGGTTTCGGCTCAGGTCATGATCTCAGGATCATAATTTCAGGGTCATGATCTCAGGGTCATGAGATCAAGCCCCGAGTCACGCTGTGTGCTCAGCGCGGAGTCTGCTCAAGATTCTTTCCCTTCCCTCTCCCTCCCCCCCCCTTCTCCCCCTGCTCATACTTGCATGCACACACACACTCTCTCTCTTTAAAATAAATAAATAAAAATCTTCTAAAAAAGACAAAACCAAAATAAAAAAACCCCACTGGATTGTTTTCCAAACCTGTGACAATTTCCCACCTCTCCTTAAATTGTTCTCTCATCTGTCATGTCTTCCTTTCTCATCTTCCATTTCTTTCTCCTTCAGATTTCTTCTTTCACTTTAAGCCACGACCCTCATGCACATATATAAACAATTCTGACCAAAATTTTAGTAAATCAAATCTAACAATATATAAAAGGATAATACATCATGACCAAGTAGGGTTTATCCCAGGAATATAAGGTTGGTTTGGCATTCAAAAATCAACCATTGTAGGGGCGCCTGGGTGGCACAGCGGTTAAGCGTCTGCCTTCGGCTCAGGGCATGATCCTGGCGTTGTGGGATCGAGCCCCACATCAGGCTCCTCTGCTATGAGCCTGCTTCTTCCTCTCCCACTCCCCCTGCTTGTGTTCCCTCTCTCTCTGGCTGTCTCTATCTCTGTCAAATAAATAAATAAAATCTTAAAAAAAAAAAAAGAAAAATCAACCATTGTAATGGTTATTATCCCAAACTTAGCAGTTGAAAATGATGCAAATTTATTATCCACAGTTTCCAGAAATCAGAAGTCCAAGCATAGCACAACTAGATTCTCTGCTCAGGGTCTCACTGGGCTGAAATCAAGACCTTGGCCATAGCTGTGGTTCTCACATGGGGCTTGGGGTTCTTTTCCAAGCATGGAATAGCCCCCTCTTTCCTTGGCCTGCTTTATTTTAGAAATATTTGCATCTTGGCCTTATCCCCACCACATGCTGTGCCCCGAAGGCAGCAATGATCTTCATCATCTCGGTGTTAATGGAATTGAACTACAAAACCAAGTATGCTGGTACTTTCCTTTTCTGCTGGAGCATTTTGTAACAGTGAATAAAGAGAGAGTCATTTTACTTTATGTATTTCTATCATTTTGCCACAGAACTCTTCTGCATTCCTCCCATTTGGCAGTCCTTTTCCCAGTCTGGTAGTCAGCATTTCCAGCAGCTGCTGGGCATGGCTTTCAATTAAATATGGCCATCTGTGAAAGGTACATTGCTACACAGCCCATTACTGCGCAAGAGACGGTGATGGGAGCAACAATTACTATGACTTACTTACAGTCCGATGGGCCAAGGCACGTTTTTTTCTTACCCAAACAGGGTCTACCATATCTAGATTAAACTTTCATTTTAAGAAATTTAATCAGATTGAACTAGACACAGACATACCTGAGAAACCGGAACAAATACCCATAGCCCCAACTACTATCCTTTGACACAGACTTCAAAATGGTTCTATACTAACTCTCCCCACCCCCTCAGCTGTATCTACTTTGAAACCTTTTCTTATTTTCATTTCTAAGTGTTGGGGGTCGGCAGGGTTATGGCTATGGGAGCCCCAGGGACTCTCACTCCCTTCTTTCATAGAGATCTCTGGTTGGATGAAGTCAGTCAGTCAAGGAGATTCAGGTATGCAATAGTCGTTAACTGCTCAGGCTGTGGAGCCCAGCTGTGTGGGATTGAATCTCAGGATATGTTTCTTAATATTTGTTCCTCAGTTTTCTCACCCATAAAATGGGAACAATCACAGTAATAGAATTACTCCGTAGACTGAATGAGTTCATTCATTTAGAACAACGACTGGCACACAGTAAGTACTCAGTGGTAAAGGCTAGCTATTATTATCTCTAGAACTGTTGTTCTCAATCCTGTTTGTATATTCAAATTAATTAGGAAGATTTCGAAAAAATGCTGATGCTCAGAGCATCATCCTAGATCAGGGCTTCTCACTTGCAACACCGTTGACATTTTTGGCCAGATAATTCTTTATCGTGGGACTGTCCTGTGTTTTGTAGGGTGTTTAACAGCAATCTGGCATATACCCATTAACGCCCATAGCAAACCTCCCCCCATTCTCAGTTGGGATAACTAAAAATGTCTCCAGACGTTGCTAGATACCCACCGGGCGCAAACATTTTACCTCAGCTGAGCTCTTCTGCCCCAGATCAATGCAAACACAGTCTCTGGAGATGAGGCTTGGGTATGGGTCTTCCCAAGGGCAGATCCAGGTTTTGTGGGCCATAAGCTTATAAAATTTGGGGGTCAATCTTCTAGGAAAATAATACAAATGTAAAAATAAGATATAGAAGTGAGTATTATTTAGAATGAGTAAAGAAATTACAACCAAATACTTGTGTCTTGGAGACTCATATTCCTTTCTTTTGAGATCACTGTAGGTAATTTACCAGCAAAAAATTCTTTTTGAATTGAACAACCTGGCTTTCTCTCCCCACCTGGGATACTCTATCCCACCCGGTGCTTACAGACACCCTAAAGCGTAAGCATCTTGAACAAGCTTCATGGGAAATCTACCTCCAGGTCTTCCCTTGCTGCAGCATACTGCTTTGGACGGAGGCCCAACTGGGCAGGGTAGGCACAAGGCCCACAGAGCCCAGTTTCCTTAATCACAGGTGCAGAAAACTTGGCACTGGGAGGTAGGTTGGAGGCGGGCAGAGAGCACAGCAAGAAGAAATTGAGATTGCAGCAAAAGCTCAAAGTCCGGAGAACAATGACCCTGACCATGAAATGCTTAGTTCCAACTGGGCTGACCTTTGATTTGCAGTCTCGACACCGAGGTCAGGGGCAGGATATGTGTCAAGATTCAGGACTAAGGGGGCGCCTGGGTGGCACAGCGGTTGGGCATCTGCCTTCGGCTCAGGGCGTGATCCTGGCGTTATGGGACCGAGCCCCACATCAGGCTCCTCCGCTGGGAGCCTGCTTCTTCCTCTCCCACTCCCCCTGCTTGTGTTCCCTCTCTCGCTGGCTGTCTCTATCTCTGTCGAATAAATAAATAAAATCTTTAAAAAAAAAAAGATTCAGGACTAAGGGTGGTGAGGGCCAAGCACTAGGAGAGGTATGCCTCACAGATCAGCCAAATCACCCTCCATGCCTTCCTCAGGAACACTGAATCTGGAGTCTTCCCAGAAACCAAAGAAACAGGTCACACAGGCACCCAGCAACCAGGACTAGGGAGCTAGACTCTAGGTCTTAGAGAGTAGATTTACTTCTCAGCTCCATGAGGTGAGGTTATGGGGACAAACTGAGCCTGTAAATACTGAAATCTGCTACAGACTGAATGTTTGTGTGTTCCCCCACCCACCACCCCTCAAATTCGTATGTTGACATCCTGATCCCTAATGCGATGATATTAGGAAGTGGAACCTTTGGGAGATTAGTAGGTCATGAGTGTGGAGTCCTCAAGAATGGGATTAATGCTCTTATAAAAGAGATCCCAGAGAGCAACCTTGCCCTTCGGTCATCACTGCGAGAACACAGTGAGAAGATGGCTTGTCTATGAACCAGGAAGCAGGCTCTCACCAGACACTGACTCTGCCAGCACCTTGATCGTGGACTTCCCAGCCTCTAGAATTGTGAGAAATAAACTTCTGCTGTTTATGAGCCACCTCGTCTTTGGTACCCTGTTATAGCAGCTGAAATAAACTAAGACAAACTCCCTGCCCCGGGTGGGGGATGGGCTCCAGAACTGAGTATGAGGAAGAGCAGCTAGAACCGGCTTTAGGAGTGAGCTGTGATATGCTAGGAACTGGGGAGGTAGGGAAGGAGGAGGGAAGGAGGAGGGAAGGAGGAGGGAAGGAGAAGGGAAGGAAGAGGAGGAGGAAGGCCAGATGAAACAGATGCTTTTGTGGTTTGCTTTTGAGGGAATTCAATATCAGCTTTTCATACTTTTGAATGTAAATCTCCATCAAAATACTATTAATAATTGATAAGGTAATATCTTATAAATATCTGTATAACTACTTCACAGGACTGTTTTAAGGCTACTATTAATATTTAATAAGGCATGATACCTTATTAATACCTAGGTATTATTTAAATCTACTTCAGGGCTGTAGTGAGGAGTAAAGATAAGTATACAAAATGCCTGACACATAAATAATATTTAGGAAATAGTGATTATTACTGAGACTATGAATTAGAAACCCATGCTCCAACTCTGGAGTCAGACAGACTTGAGTTTGTTTGCGTGACCTTGAGCAAATCATTTAAAGTCACAACCTTGGTTTCCTCATCTATCAATCAGGAAATAGTTCCTACTTCCCAGAGCTGCTCTGAAGATTAAATGTGCTAATGCTATGATATTTAGCTTTGTTCTTGTCACATAGTAAATGCTGAGTAAATGTTAGTTATTATATTGTTTTATGAGGCCCTTATCGTTATGTTTTTGCTTGGTTTGCTCCTGATGTCATCACATATGTTATTTCCTTGTTAAGGATGCCACGTGCCATTCCCCACCTTCCAACCCCCTTTGGAATATCAGTGCTTTGGAAATTCTGAAATCAACTTGGAAGAATTCCTTCCTTCTGATCCTCTGTGAATCTATTTTCATTACCTTTTTTCCCCTTAAATTCTCTAGGTTGGCTCTCTTTGCCATTCTTATTTTAACGTAGGACAACCTTGATCCACAACCCACTATTCAAACCCAGCACATCTTGTAACTTGGAAACTCTTTGTTCTGTGACAGTCATGCCGTTGACTGTAACCATGATGCTAGATTCATGTCTGCAGCAGTTGTTTTGTCCAACCTCCCCCTTCCCTCCCCTGAATCCCTCCATTACAATGAGTGAGGACCCAGCATTATTTTTACATTTTCTTAGCGGTACCTTTCCCCAGGTACTCAATGGCCTTCTCTCATCCGTGGCTGACATCCTACTTTGTTGTCCAATCTGTCTCAAGGCATATTTTCTTTCTGCATGTCCTCTTTGCAGTTCCCCCTGATTTAAATGTTGGTGCATTCGCTAAACTCCAGTTTCCGAATTAAAGAATATGCTTAGTGACTTGGTTAGCAGAAAAATACCTCTACACTATATTATATATAATGATTAGGTTCTCATCAGCTATGAATTGAGTTTTTGCACATAAAATTTTACGTTAGCTCTCCTAGGAGAGTTAACTATTTCCCTTGTAAATCCCTTTGTAAAGCACATAATTACCCACTAATTTATGCTTTTGTACATAAAAATGTGAGAATGTCAATATAGTGTCAGACCCATTATTCATTTGGGATTCTGTCTCGAGGAAGACTTTATAAAGATCATAGCTATCAGACCTACTTAAAAGTTGAAAGAAGCCCTATAGCTTGCAGGTTTTTGGTCGCTTAGCTATAATTTTTAAAGTGATGATATATGAAAAATAAATACACTTCTGGGTAACCTAATGAAGCAATTATATTTATTTATGTCTGTTGTCTTTCCAAAATCTCACTAAAATGCTAAAGGGGGGACTTAAAAAAGATACAGGGGTGCCTGGGTGGCTCAGTTGGTTCAGCGTCCAACTCTTGATTTCAGCTCAGAGTCATGATCTCAGGGTCGTGAGATCAAGCCCTGCCTCAGGCTCTGTGCTGGGTGTGGAGCCTGCTTAAGATTCTCTCTCTACTTCTCCCTCTGCACCCACCCCCCAACCCCACTGTTCACGCTCACTCTCTCTCTCTCTCTCTCTCAAAAAAAAAACAACAAAAAAGCAAAACGTAATTGGGGCATCTGGCTGGCTCAGTTGCTAGAGCAATGCGATTCTTGATTGTGGAGCTGTGAGTTTGCGCCCCACATTGTGGTTAGAATTTACTTAACAATAAATAAAATAAACATCTTTTTAGGGACGCCTGGGTGGCACAGTGGTTGGGCGTCTGCCTTCGGCTCAGGGCGTGATCCCGGCGTTATGGAATTGAACCCCACATCGGGCTCCTCCGCTATGAGCCTGCTTCTTCCTCTCCCACTCCCCCTGCTTGTGTTCCCTCTCTCGCTGGCTGTCTCTATCTCTGTCGAATAAATAAATAAAATCTTAAAAAAAAAAATACTTGATAAAAAAAATAAACATCTTTTTAAAAAAGATACAAATCCACAAGGGAAAAGAGAACAAGTATGGAGACCACGGCATTAGGGATTTGCAAATTAAAACAACAATGAAATGCCACTAATACCTATTAGAGGGACTACAGTCCAAAACACTGACAGCACCAAATGCTGGTAAGGATGTGGATAAACGGAAACTCTCATTCATTCCTGGTAAGAATGTACAATGGCACAGCCACTTTGAAAGGCAGTTTGACAGTTTCTTAAAACTAAACACATTCTCACCATACAATCCAGAAATCATGCTCCTTGGTATTAACTGAAAGAAGTTGCAAACTTATATATACGTGAAACCCTACACATGGATATTTATAGAGACTTTATTCATAATTGTCCTAACTCGGAAGCAACCCAGATGTCCTTCAGTAGGTGAATTTGTAAACTGTGGTATATCTAGACAGTTCTGGAATATTATTTAGCACTAAAAAGAAATGAACTCTCAAGTCATGGAGTTTTCCCCCATGGAGGAAACTAAGTGAGAGAAGCCAATCTGAAAAGTCTCTATACATACTGTATGATTCCAATTATGTGACATTCTGGAAAAGGCAAAACTATGGCGATAGTAAAAAGATTAGTGGTTGCCAGGAGTTGGGAAGAGGGAGGAATGAATAGGCAGAGCACAGGGGATTTTTATGCCAAGTGGAGCCATTCCGTTGATACTACAGTGGTGGACACACGCCCTCACACACTTCTGAAAACCCAGGGAATGTACTGCACCAAGAGTGAATCCGATGTAGACTATGGACTTTGGAGGATAATGACGTGTCAATATAAATTCATCTATATGTAAATAGAACAAAGGTACCACTCTGGCGCATGATACCGATAATGTAGGAGGCTGTGGGTGCGTGAGTGGAGGGGCTACATGGGAACTCTCTGTACTTCCCACTCAACTTTGCTGTGAACCTAAACCTGCTCGGAAAAATAAAGCTCGTTCAGTAAATAAATAAAGAAGGACAACGTGCACATCTGAGAGTACATATAACATTAATATAGCATCGATTTTGACATGTGTCTCTTTTTTCCTAATACAGAGTTATTATTGAAATGAATGTCTTTTTGAGACCTTAAGGCTCAAGCCAAAGGGTCTTTCTAATGCTAAATGCCAACTCCAAGCATCTTTTATCCTCTTTGGGTTTTGGGGCTTTATTCATAATGCTACTCTCAAACGTGAAAGGCCTTTTCCAATCGATCCTAGCATCCCTGAGAACCCATTATAAACCAAATATTTTTCATGAGGAGAACACATAAATAAATTGTAGGAATTCATTCCACTTGGTATAGTCATACTATAGGGTCATTAAAATAAATTCATTAAAAATGTGTTTTAGACATTGTGTATTAGACCAACGTTTGCTAGAAATGCTAGGTCTTGAATACATTAGTCCATATAGCGTAGTATTTGTGTATTCATTTGTATTGATTTATATTTTTAATGACATTATTTATGCAAAGTATAAAAACACAATAATAGTAACCTGTGGGAAAGGAAGAAGGAGGGTGGGTGAGAGGCAGGCAAGAACACAAGGACTTCAACTTTATTTTCAAAAGACTCTATTATGATACTTCTGGTTTTCTCCTAAAGGGCCCTGTGGGGTAAAAGTTCCTTAAGTTTCCGGGCCATTTTGGAAAGTAATGCTCTCATTTGACCTGAAGTTGCCCTTTCAATATTGAGAAGCATACCTAATTCCGGCATTCGGAAATTTGTGTATTTAATTTGCTCACTCTATCTTTACCATTGCAATTTTATTGGCAGTACCTGTAAACGGTATATTTAGAGTTCATTAGACCTGAGATTAAATCCCAGTTCTATTGCTTGTTAGCCGTTTGGTGTCAGGTAAGTTATTTAATTCTGTTCCCTTGTGTGTAAAAACATTCCTTTCTGGTTGTTGTGAGGTATTACATGGTGGCCGACAGGGAGCTGGTCTCAAGAAATGCCAGCTTTTGATTTTTTATTTTTTAAACTTTTTTAAAATTTATTTTTGTTTATTTATTTTTAAAGATTATTTATTTGGTGGGGGGGCAGAGAGACAGCATGGAGGGGAGGGGCATAGGGAGAGAGAGAGAGAAACTCAAGGAGACTCCTCAGTGAGGGCAGAGCCTGACACAGGACTCGATCCCACGACCCTGACATCAGGACCTGAGCCGAAACCAAGGCTCGGGTGCTTAACCGACTGAGCCACCCAGATGCCCCAAGAAATGCCAGCTTTTTAAAGACTTACATCATATTATTTCTTAGCCTTCAAACTACTGGTAGAATGAATGAATGAATGCCAAGAGAATTATACTGTCAACATAAAGTAGGTACACTGAGAAAGCAGGCCAGCGATTTTCCACGAACACATAAGTAATAAAACAGTAGTTACGGTTCATGCCTCGGTGTGTTTTAGAGGTAATGGAAGAATGAGTGAGCACTTCCAAGCACATCATTGAAGAGAAAGCTGATATCTCATTGTAAAATGTGTGATGCCAGAAAGTAAGTTTGCTCCACTCGCCTCAAACTCCCATCGATAGCATGGGTGCATTCAGTTATGTCATATGATGCACCATGCAGATTACCTGTATCAACCACAGCGTAGAAGTCATGGTCCAGAGTTACTAAAAGTGAAAGTAGGTGGGTGGGGGGCTGGGGGAGCACCTGGCCGGCTCAGTTAGTGGAGAACACGGCCCTGCCACTCTTGATCTCGGGTTCATGACTTCAAGCCCCATGTCGGGCATAGAGCTTACTTTAAAAAAAAATCAAAGAAATGGAGAGTAGACGTAGGGAATTGTATAACTTAAACATAAGGATATGTTGTAGTTTTGAATGTAATAGCAGTGCGTTGACTACATGATCTTCGAACTACCTAGGCAATGGACAGATAAGCCCCACAACAAACCCACAATCAGGAAATTCAGAATAGTAACCATCCTGAGTCCTTGTCTGACCACTTCAGGTTCTGAGGCCTCTGGGAACAGGAGATGGTTGCTCAAGTATTTCTCAAAGTGAGATCTATCTTGCCCATAAGAAGCAAGTAGGTATCATGTGTCTCCTCCAGAGGAGATATTCTGAAAAGGACACATCAGTTATGTAGGATTCTAGCCAAAAATACATAACCCAAATCTAATCACTAGAAAACATCAGCCAAACCCGCAATAAGGGATGTTCTGTAAAATAATTGGCTTGTGTTCTTTTAAAAAATGGCAATGTCATAAAGTAAGGATAGGCTCAGGTACTGTTCCAGATTGAGGCAGACAAAAGAGATGTCAGCCTAATGCAATATGTACCTGGTCCCTGGATTGGATCCTTTATGGGGAGAAAAAGTTGTGAGGAAGGGCATATTGAGGCAATTGATAAAATTAGAATATGGATTGTATATTACATAAAAGTATCTTATCAATGTTAAGTTTCCTGAATTTGATAACCGTGCTTATGTAAAGAGAATAGTGTTCTTCTTTTTTTTTTTTAAAGATTTTATTTACTTATCTGTCATAGAGAGAGAGCGAGAGCGAGCGCACAGGCAGGGGCAGCTGCAGGCAGAGGGAGAAACAGGCTCCCTGCGGAGCAAGAAGCCAGACTGGGGACAGGATCCCAGGGATCGTGACCAGAGCCGAAGGCAGACGCTCAACCGACTGAGCCACCCAGGCGCCCCTGCAAAGAGAATAGTCTTATTTTTAGGAAATACACACTGAAGTTTTACGGAGTAAAGAGGTACGATGTACAACCTACTCTCAAATGATTTAGAAAAAAATTTTCTAGACAGAGACATAGAGAAAGAAAGAGAGTGATACAGTAAATGTAGGAAAATAAAAATTGATGAATCTTTGTAAAGCGTATGAGGGCTTTTGCTATTTTTGCAACTTTTCTGTAAATTTGAAATTATATCAAAATTAAAGGTAATTTTATTTTTTATTTATTTTCTTTTAAGATTTTATTTATTTGAGAGAGAGAGCATGAGCGTTGAGGGGAGGGGAGAGGGCAAAGTAGACTCCCCTCTGAGCAGGGAGCCCCACTTGGGGCTGGATGCCAGGACCCCGAGATCATGACCTGAGCCAAAAGCAGCTGCTTAACTGAGCCACGCAGGTGCCCACAAAACGACAGGTAATTGTAAAAACTGCCTGTGGGTCACCTGTGTCAGAACACTGGAGGACAGTTGCTGCCGAAGATGCAGACTCCTGGGCCCCGCCACTGACTACTGGAGCAAAGAGGCTGGGGTAGAGTTTGGGAATTTTCATTAACAAAATTATTCTTGGTGATTGCTTTGCCTACTAACATCCTAAAACCACGGGAATGGACTTAAAATAATTTTCTTAGCTTAATCAATCAAATGCCTTGAGGAAGAATACTCCTCTTCCTCTTCCTAATAGCTAACCTGTATCATGTGCTTATCCTATTATAAGGACTGTGTGTGTTTTCTTCAATTCTCACAGTCATCCCTATGAACGACTATATGCTCTTTTTACAGATGGTGTAAAAGGTTAGAAAGGTTAAGTAGATTGCCAGGGTCTCATGCTATTAAGAGATGGAGCTAGGATTTGAATCTAAGGACAAACTGACTTTAGGGCCACACTCTTGCCACCGTGCTCTCGAGCCCAGCTGGGAAAACACATGTTCAGATTATAGGCTTTGGCTATCATAAAACTGACATGTTGTTTGTCTCTTAGAAAGTCAGTCCTTAATTGCATATTAAGGAAGGAAGCAGCAATGCAGCTAAAGCAGTGAACATTAAGATAAGGCGTGGAATTTCCCCTGCCAATTCTCCATCCCGGTGACACAGCCTTGGCTCTGCGATTAAGATAAGGATGCTCGGTGGGGGAAGAAAGGGATAAAGAAAGGGGGGGTAATCAGAAGGGGGAATGAAGCATGAGAGACTATGGACTCTGGGAAACAAACTTAGGGCTTCAGAGGGGAGGGGGGTGGGGGAATGGGATAGACTGGTGATGGGTAGTAAGGAGGGCACGTATTGCATGGTGCACTGGGTGCTATACGCAACTAATGAATCATCGAGCCTTACATCGGAAACCGGGGATGTACTGTATGGTGACTAACATAATATAATAAAAAATCCTTAAAAAAAGAAAAAGATAAGGCCACAGCCTGTTCGTTCTTCCGGATCACTACTGTGATTGTCCCACGCAGTTTGTAGATCTCTGCAGTCCGCAGGTTCCAGGCCAGGTAAGGTCTGGATATACCTTCGCCAAAGGCAGACCCACTCTCGGCGTGAGAGGGAAAGTTTCCTCAGTGAGCTGAAATGTCATAATAGCTTTAAACTAGGAAAGGAATTATTGATGACACCAAGGAAACGCCCGGACTAAAAAGAAGTAGGCGTTTCCCAAGGAAACTGCTCCGCTGGTGCTGTCTCCTCTGGTCCAGGGCCCTGCCACCCTCCTGAGGCTCGGCCCTCTGCAGAGAAACAGCCAGCCTAAGAAGAAAGCCTGGGGAAGTAGCTGGACCCTCCCGGAACCTTCAACAATAACCCTGTAATTACATTGCTGATAGGGACAGAGCCGACTAAACACCCGTCTTCTAATTCCAGGGGCGGAGGAGGTCTTCCCCACTAAATTGTGCTGCCTTCTGAATGAAAAAGATAAATACTGACAGTTTTTTGCAGTCACGATCTCATGTATTTTTATAGATTGATAAGTGCAACCCTTGTGGTAAAAAAAACCACACACACAAAACTGTGTTTTTCGGTTGCATTAGTTGAAAGGCAAGGTGTAAAGAATTAGTAGTGAATTTTGTTGTTGAGAGACTCATCCTTTCTAATTAGAAAAATGAAACATTTTCAGCAAAAAACACATCACCATTTTGAAGAGATTGAAGAACCACCCCCGGCTTCGTCCTACCACTGTGCAGTTGTAGTCCTTAAGAACTTTCAGGTGGCAGGTGACATGGTCTTATATACTGAAAATCCTGAATCCACACAAAGAAAGCATTACAGCTAATAAATGAGTTCATCAAGGTCACAGGATACAAGATTAGTACACAAAAAACATTTTCCATACACTTGCAATAAAAAAATCTGAAAATGAAATTAGAAAACCAATTCTATTTACAGTAGCATCAAAAAGAATAAAATACTTAAGAATACATTTAATAAAAAGTATAAAACCTATACTCTGAAAACTACAAAATATTGTTGAAAGTAATTAAAGAAGATCTAAACAAATAAAAAGACTTAATATGGACACTCCCCAGGACACTAGGGAGGCAACACAATCCTTATCTAAATCCCCGTTGGTGTTTTTGGGTTTTGTTTTTTTTTTTTTTTGGTTCTTTTGCAGAAATCAACAAGCTGATCCTAAAATTCATATGGAACTATTCAAGGGACCCAAAATAACCAAAACAATCTTGAAATAGAAGAGCGAAGATGAAAGAGTCACACTTCCCAATTTCAAAACTTACTACAGAGCTATAGTAATCAAGACAATATGGTACTAGCATAAGTAGAGACCTGTAGATAAATAGATAGAGTTGAGGGTCCAGAAATATGCCCTCACATGTATGGTCAATTGATTCTGACAAGGGTGCCAAGACCATCCAATGGAGAAAAAATAGTCTGGGGCAACTGGACAGCCACTGCAAAAGAATGAAGTTGGACCCCCACCTCATACCTCATACAAAAATTAGCTCAAATTGTAGAAGCTAAAACTTAAACTCTTAGAAGAAAACATAGGTGTAAATCTTTGAGGTCTTGGAGTTACCCATGGTTTCTTAGATATGACACCAAAAGCACAAGCATCAACAACGACAAAAAATAGTTAAATTGGACATCAACAAAATTAGAAAATTTTGTTGCTATACCATCAAGAAGTGAAAGGAAAACCCACAGAATGGTAGAGAATACTTGCAAATCATCTATCTGGTCAGGGACTTGTATTTAGACTATGTAAAGTACTTTTACAACCCAACTATAAAAAGACAACCCAACATAAAAAGAATGAAGTGTCTGAATAGATACTTTTCCAAAGAAAGTATACAAATGGCCAATAAGCATATGAAAAGATAGTCAATATCATTTTTTTTTAGAGAGAGCGAGCATACATGAGTGGGGGAGGGGCATAAGGAGAGGGTAAGAGAATCTTAAGCAGGCTCCACACCCAGCTTGGAGCCCGAGGCAGGGCTTGATCTCATCACCCAGAGATGGAATCAAAAGTCGGATACTTAACCAACTGAGCCACCCGGGCACCCCAAAGATAGTTAATATCATTAAACATCAGGAAAATGCAAATCAAAACCACGATGAGATATCATTTAATGCCCATTAGGATGCCTGTAAGCAAAAAGAGGAGAATAGCAAGTGGTGATGAGACTATAGAGAAACTGGAACCCTTACGGGAATGGGAAATGGTATAGCCATTTTGAAAAACAGTCTTGATAGTTCCTCAAAAGGTTAAAGGTAGAATTACCACATGAACCAGCAATTCCACTCCTAGGAATATAACCAAGAGAACTGAAAACACATGTCTATGCAAAACCTTGCACATGAATGGTCCCAGCAGCATTATTCATAATAGCCCCAAAGCAGAAGCAACCCAAAGGTCAGCCAGCTAATGGATTGGTAAATAAAATGTGCTGTACCTAGACAATAGAATAGTATTTGGCAATAGAAACAAATGCAGTTCTTATCCAATTACAACCTTGAAAACGTTATGCTAAGTGATAAAAGCCAAACGCAAAAGGCCATAGTACTCCATTTACATAAAATGTCTAAAATAGGTAAATCCGTAGAGACAGAAAAAAGAAGAGCAGTTTCCTTGGGCTGAGGACTTTGGGGGAGAAATGACGGAACGACTGCTAAGGAATATCGGGTTTCTTGTTGGGGTGATGAAAATGTTTTAAAATCGATTTTGGTGATAGCCGCACAACTCCGTGAATATACTAAAAACTGTTCAACACTTTAAATGGGTGAATTATGTGGTATGAGGATTGTGTGTCAATAAAGCTGTTTTATAGCTATAAGTGCGTATAGATACCCATATATTTATATCCATACATTTCTAAAGAACCTCAGGTCTGTGTTTTTTTCTTCCTTTCCTAAGAAAAGAAATAAGAATAGTTGCTCAGTAAGGTGCTCTTCACTACTTAGAAGTTTAATGTCTTAAAAATAGTAACACAAAATGAGGAAATTCCTAGTAACTCGTTCACTTAATGTGCCTGAGAAACGTGAATTAAAACTTCTCTAGATCAAAAGCTCTTGAAGGTGTCTGCGGACAGGTTTCCAGCTGGGGGGCAAAGAGATGGACAAGGCCTTCTGCTGAAACTGAAGGGAAAGAATGCAGAGCAGAAGTTTAAGGTAAGGAGGGTTTTGTATTTGAAATGAAACCGATGGGACAGAGGCTGATCAGGGTTATACAAAAGGATTTTCCAAGCGTGTCACTCTTCTGTACTGGGCTGTGTGAGTTTTTTCCACTGAGCCCACTATCGTCAATATGGGTTGGACAAAAAAATGGATTCAGGGCCCATCCTTGGCTTTGCAGGGCAGGTGTAATAAAAAGACTACGGGAAGGGCAAGTTGAAGGTTCTAGTGAGAGTGATAAATGAGGTGAGAGATGCCCAGTGAGAGACGGCAGTTGGGAGGAATGGACAGAGCTGGAAGGAAAGACGGCCATGATCAGAGGCCAGAACAATGGAGCTTAAGGTGTCATAACTGAGGCAGTTCTGGGTGGTGACAAGGCCCAAGGAGAGCCTGAGAGTGGCTTGCTGGTGGGCGGGTGCTACAGAATGCCTAAATTCGCGTTCTTGCAGCTGCTAGATGTTGGGGCAGCCTTTTAACTTTTCTGACTGAATCAGTTATCGTCCAGAATGGAGGCAGAATTTATTGCTACCTTTAAAAGAGAGAAACATGCCTGCCTCTTCCACACATGCAGTTGGCCCCCAAATCCTCTAAACTCATCCTGCTCACCTTTGAAAGATTTTCAGAATTATTTCATTAACCTCATTTTTAGTGCTTTTGTAATGAAATGAATTTAAGCTAAAATTGCTAAATATTGCAAAATAAAATAATTGGGCTCCTATAGGGTATAATTTAATTATATTAGGATATGCTAATTATTACTTTGCAAAGAAAACATTTATGTACTTAAAGATATAAAAAGAAGTTCCTGCAGGTTTATTAGAGACTTTAGACTAAAAATAAATGGGAGAAAGACAGCAGAGCGGTGTTTCAGTGTAAATTTTCATTCTGTAACATCAAGCGTTTTTCGTCATTGTTTGCTTGTCTCACAATCCTAATTTCTAAAGCCATCAATTCCTTTTATGGTGCGAAAAGGAGAGCAGCAATGAAGTTTTATATACTGTTTGCTCTTGCTACTAAAAAGATGCGACATCTTGCAAAGAATGTGAAAATGATCTTAAAACCACAATGACAATCCTAAGTAAATAATACTTTGCTCAGCTATCTTCAGTTTAGAAATACGCGTTAAAAGAGAAGGGGGGATGGGGAATTAAAAAAATATATGAATTAAGAAATGAGACAGAAACAAATGATCATTTGGAAATACCGTGAGAAGCACAGTCCCACAGCGATAAAAGCCGGATAAGTAGCTCATGGTAACTATTAGAACACTTTCTAGTAGGAGCAAAATATTTTAGAGCAATTTCAGCTGCAAGAGTTCCTGGCTTCATTTACAGCAAGTCTACTTGGGGTGAGGTGTGGTTGGCAGGCTATAAAGAAGATTGTTTTCCTTTGCGGAACACATTGATTGGAGGTGATTTAAATGGCCTTTGCTTAAGGCGGCAAGTTAAGGAGCCATAATTTGCTCTTCAGAGCCTTTGATTCCTGTAACAAAGGCCCAGACCAGGTAGTTTATACTTCGGCTGGGACGACACCCTCTGGGTCTACCCTAGTGTTTCAGTGCTTAGCACAATATCGTTTGACTAGTCCTATGTGGGATTTGAAGTCCAGATTTCACTTTTACACTTGAGTTAATCCCCGTGGTCTTGGAAATAGTATTTCCAACCTCTCACCACGTCCTGCCTACCTCAATTTCTCTCAAATGCATCTTCTGCTCAACTCCAGGGCCACCACCGTAGCCCAAGCTACTGTCCTTTCTCGCGTGGATACTCCGATACTCCAACTGGTCTCTCAGTTCCAGTTCTATCTTCCTACACTTAGTTTTCCACCTAGCAGCCGGTGTGTGAACCTTAGAAAAAATTAGACCCTGTATCTAGGGTGACGACCCAGGACTCTTCCTTTGTGTCTCTAACCCGAGAAAGATGTCATTTTACATCTTGCTTAAGTCACGATTACTGTACTTTGGACTTTTCTGTCACGCACAGCCAAACCTGATTCTAATGAATGAAGCATGTACTTGAAAGTCAGGAATGCAAGGGTTTATGCATCAGGCGCCATCTTGGTTTCACCTCTTACAAACCCTATGACCCAGGAGATTAGTTAGCTCATCCTCTCAAGCCTTTCACTTCTCACATGTGAAATCAAGATAATATTCCTCAAGGGTGGTTGTGAGGAGCAAATCAGATTAACTATATAAAGTATCCAGCACGGTGCATAGTACACTCTCAATAAATGGACTCTTTCTGATTATATTTGGGGGCATTTCCATAGACAAATATGGGACACGGGGAGAGCTGTGGACACTCAGAGGCTGTCTACATCTAGAAGATTAGCACAGCAGGAGTGGGGGGCACGGTTTGGAAGGTGAATAGGCTAGAAACAGGGACACGCTTCCGAAATCTCAAATCTAGCTGATGGCAACTGCAGTGGAACTGAAGTAGCTGCTCATTGAGCCCGTTTTCTGTCCCGGGCATGTTCTGGGGGGTTAAAGCCACAGTGATAAAGAAGAACACACATGATTCTTACCCTCTCAGAGCTCACAGCCTGGTATGGGCATCGGACATGAAACTACTAACGAGCAGTTAAATGACAAACTGTGATAAAGTGCTATGAAACGAAGGAACAGAATGTTCAGAGACCTTGTGCTGCGGGCGGGTTGGTGGGAGGCTAATGTAATGAGGTAGGATTAAGCTGAGATAGGAAAGATGAACGTGATTTGATCAAGTGAAGGGCAGCAGAAAGTACCTTGCCCGAGGGGAAATGAAAGGCAAAACCCCTGAGGTGGAAAGGCACACAATGGGTTCTCGTAAATAAGGTAAAGCCAGGGTACCTGGATTGGTAAGCGCAAGGGGGTGCCTTGCATGGGCCAAGCTGGAGAGGAAGGCAAGAGGGCAGTCCTATAGGGCCTCACAGGCCATTATAAAGGGTTCTAGTCCAAGGATGGCCTTCTTCCAAAAAGGTACCTAGTCTATTTCAATGTCTCCTACACATGCCTAACCATAAGATTCATCTGGGGGCTCTTTTTAATTTCAGATTTCAGGTATACAAAATCTTATGGAGAGAACAAACTGGTGGTTGAATGTCATTTAATTTAATGTAACATGGACTTACTGAAACTTTACCAAAGCCTCATGTAAGAATTTAAACTATATAATTAATCTAACTTGAATGGCACTACATTGGTACTTGAAGAGGCAGTGTTTTAGCGTCGCTCCTTTGCCCATAGCTTTGTTTAATTCACAGTACTTAAAATAGGAACTTGTGTCTACACGACTATACAGTAGGAAACCAAAGGATGAGATATTCTTTATTGACAGTTCCCAATTTACAGTCAGGTAATATTTCAAGAGAATGTTTATAAGTGTGCATTTCCCCATAGCAATAATATTCTGGGAGAGCGGGGGAGAGAGGCAGCACCTGCCAGCCTTCAGGGTGACAGAGAGTGGAACCCTAACTCCAGGACCTGATGGTGGCTGCGTTGGAAGGGAGAAGCTGGTCCAGGATCCCCCAGCCCGACTCTAAGGTTTCTCAAGGCCATGTGATTGCCAACATCTGATTCCAGGCAATTTTTTTATTATTGCTTATTTTTTCTAGGGGAATTAGTCAAACAATTCATGAGCAGAGAAAAGTTTTTCTACTGGTAAAATTTTGTTTGTTTGCTTGTTTTCACCATGGTAAGTGTACTCTTAGATCCCCATCACCTATTTCACCCATCCCCCTTCCCGCCTCCCCATCTGGTAACCATCAGTTTGTTCTCTTATAGTTAAGAGTCTGTTTCTTGGTTTGTCTCTCTCTCTTTTTTCCCTTTGCTCATTTGTTTTGTTTCTTAACATACGAGTGAAATCATACTGTATTTGTCTTTCTCTGATAGACTTCTTTCACTTAGCATTATACCTTATGCCCTCTAGAGCCATCCATGTTGTTACAAATGGCAAGATTTAATTCTCTTTTATGGCTGAATAATATTTGTGTGTGTGTGTGTGTGTGTGTGACATCTTCTGTGTCCATTCATCTATTGATGGACACTTGGGCTGCTTCCATAGTCTGGCTATTGTAAATAATGGTTCCAGACAATTTAGAACTCCATTTTGGTTTATGCTTTGGAGACCAAGTTCGAAAGAAACAAAGGATTTGAAAGTGTGTTTTATAAAATGTTTCTTAAAGACATTTTAAGAGGAAACTATTTGCAAGGAAGTTCTTTCCTTACCTTTCTTACTTCTTTCAACCAATAAGTACCTGTCTACCTAAAGGGGTTATTTTTAGCATCCAACAAGATGTGTGTGTGTGTGTGTGTGTGTGTGTGTGTGTGTGTGTGTTTGAGACAGAGAGATCGAGAGGGAGCTTTGTTGACTTCAAAGCACTGGAGAAATGCAAGGTGGCATGATTTTCATTATAGCAGGGTCTCAGCCAACAGGCTCAGTCCCCAAGATGACAAATCAACTTTAAACGCATAGCTGGAATATGAGCAGAGTGAAAATGTCTGCTCAAACCCCTTAGGATTTAAGATGATGAGAACCACGGAAAGAGCCAAGCTATACCACAGAAGGCTTGAATAAGAGTGGGAAATTTAACCCCAGAATGGACAAGTAATATGCTTTGAAGGAAACATTAAACACATCAGCCCTGAATGGCTTGTTAATCTCCGATGTATCAGATCATCAGGGAGCAGTTATAGCAGAGAAAAGGTAGGGTGGGTAGGGAAGCTGGACCTCTATAACCTGGCTAAGGGACAGCTTGGGGACCCAAGGGTCAGGAGACCACATAGGGTCACCAACCATTTGCCAGGACCGAGTCGTTTCCTGGGATGTGGATTTTGAGTGCTAAAATCATGAAAGTCCTGGGTCAACCAGGAGGAATTGATCCCCTTAAGGCTGCCCCAGCTCTGTTTCTGAAACACTCTATGATGAACAGCTCACGTCACTTCTCCACACCTCCTCTCCTCTGTTCATAAGTGCAATTATCCTGTGCTCCTTTTCTACAGGGGAATTCCTCTTCCTTACCAAACATCACTAAATTCCACCATCCCAACACCAGAACATAGATGCTCCAGTGGGATTTTTTTAAATTTGTGGGAACACCCAGAAACATTGGATGCTTATGAGATCAAAGATTCCAGAACAAGTTAGGAGCTTATGAAGGGTCTTGGAGCTTTGGTCTTGGAGCTGTGAAGGGAAGTTAGAGATGGGATTTGGAGGGGTCTCCTGAGGATGGAGGTGAGGGCAGAGGAAGGAAGAAGGTAGTTCAGAGCAGCTAGTTAGGATACTGTTTCCATAAAGAAGACAGTGCTGGGAAAGTCTGTGGACAGAGTCCCAGGAAATTGTCAAGCTGGAATTCAGGTAACTGTGAAGCAAGAAGTCTTGTGTGGAAACTAAGGGGGACCCAGGACCTTGAGAAGACTCAACTTTCTGGAGGACCTAGAGAGGCTGAAGAAAGCGAATCTGGCTTTAAACGGGAGAGTAGAGCGTGGAGGGACAGAATGATGGAAATGATGTAGCTTCTGAGCGACCAGCAGGTAAAGAGGTGAGATGGAGCAGCTGGAACTTGTCTGCAGTCTGAGTTGGAGCCCCATGAAACTGTACATCTGGAACTTCTCGACCCTGGACAGTTCATGGGCTGAGATCTCCTGGAACTGCAAGTTCCTCACTGGGCAGTTAATTGTGGCTTCAACAAGCACGCAGAAGGGACGTGTGAGAACAAAGAATTAAGTCAAAACTGTGAGGTGCTCTGTATAAATGCAGTAGTTATTCAGAGAAGGGACTCTGGAGTCCTGGATGAGAAGGCAAGCTTCCTGTGGGATAAGAGATGGTCCGAAAGAAAGAAGGATGGCATTCCAGGTATGAGGAGCGGGCAAAGTGAAGCTATGGAATGTGCCCATTTAAAAGCAGAGGAGGCTGGTTGGGAAGTAAATGAGAACTGAAATTAGACTTTGATGATGTTTCCCGACCTTTAATTTATGGCACTTATTGAAAACGGGCATAGGAGTGTAGGGTAAATGGAGGCAGCCCTAGCAGCACCAGGCTCTGCCTCGTGAACCTCATTGAAACCCACTGGCGTGCGTGACCCAGTGGCTGATAAAGTCTAGAACGAGTGAGGAATCGGATAGTGAAGGCCCTGAAGTTAACCAGATAGAGACATTCAGAGAAGATTTTAACAATTCTACTACACATGGGAAAACAATGTCAAAACTGGAATGGGAAAATGCAATGTTAAATACAGTCTTTCAGAAAAACATGACGGGGACCACATTATCTAGGATGCATTGGGAATAGGTGATAGTTTGAGAATAGAGGGAGGATGCTATTTTAACAATAAAAGAAGTATTATTCTTTTGTATCATCAGTGACTCAGTTGAGGTACTTCTAGTCATTGAATATTACTGAAACAATCATGTTGAAAAGATTGAAATACATTTTAAAATGAAGTATTAGCAATATTATTTCTTCTGCCTTGGTTTGAATGATAATGATGATGTCACTATTCAAGGTATCCCATGTGTCAATTAACAAAAAAAGAAATGATTTAATCTGAACAGATTAAACAAACACTGAATTAAAAAGTTCATTTCCCGGGTGTCCGGCTGGCTCGGTTGGTGGAGCATGCGACTCTTCATCTTGGGGTTGTGGGTTTGAGCCCCATGGTGAGTGTAGACGTTACTTAAAAATAAAATCTTTAAAAAAAAATTCGTTTCCTACCATATATAAGGCAGTAAGCTAGACACCAGGGAAATGATAATGAGAAAGACAGGTGATGTGGAACTCCTAATCTCAGCAGAGAACCTGAAATAGAAAATATCCAGGCTTGTTGCAAGGTAGTGAGCACCGAGGCCTAAGCGTACGTACGAGAAGGAGTCAATGAATTCTGAAGTGGTGGGGGGGTCTTTGATATCTTAGCTGGACCTCAAGGGATGAATATAATCAAATAGACACAGAGAGAAGGGAAAAGCATGAACAAAGAATGCACGAGCTTGAATGTGTGAAGTTACACAGCACATCCTTTCAAGGGGGTGAGTACCTTAGTGTGGCTAGCATAATAGAGCGTGGGGGCCTGAAACAGGGGAGGGGTGAGGAAAGAGTGATACGAGGTGAGACCAGAAAAGGGTAGCAGCTTCTGAAACTTCCTATCTCTCTCTCAGTGGAGAAGAGCTTTTCCACCAGTGTCTCTGAGAGACAGCATGGGCTCTCTCTGTGGTCAGGAGCATGGACTCTGGAGCCCGAGAACTGGAGATCAAGTCTCAGCCCCTCCACTTGCTGACCAAGTGACTGACCTAGGGCAGAGTGTCTAATTTCTCCATCTGTAAAATATGCCTAACAATATGGTCCTTGTAAGGTCTTTGTGAAGATTGAAGGAGTTGACGCATGCAAACCATCGAAAACTGGGCCCGGAATGTTGAAAGTGATGAATACATTTTAACGTAATCACCAATAACATCATTATTTTGGTTTTGTTAGGAAAATACAATTTTAAATTTGAATTTGTCTCTTTTTAAAAAAGATTTATTTATTTGAGAGAGAGAAAGTGTGCATGTGAGGGGGGAAGGGCAGAGGGAGCAGGAGAGAGAGAATCTCAAGCAGACTCCCTGCTGAGCAGAGCCCCAGGCGGGGCTTGATCTCAGGACCCTGAGATCATGACCTGAGCCAAAATCAAGTGTAAGACTAACCGACTGAGCCACCCAGGCGCCCCTGAATTTGTCTATTCACAGACATACTGCATGACTTCATAGGTTCTGGCAGGGGAGGAACTTGCTGAAATCGCCTTCTCCAAGATATCTTACGGACTTCTCGTCTACCACAGTGCTTGAGAATCTCTCCTGCAGAGGCATTAAGGCTCAGAGGATTTCAGGAGGTCCTTCATGAAGTGTTTGTCCTGTAGGAAGGGGAACACAGGGTCGTAAGCAGCTCAGCGTGGGTTAGTTTACCACACTGGGCAGGAAAGACAGGGCTGAACCAAGGAAACGCAAGGTTGGACAGGTAAGAAAGAAGATTCTAGCTTAGAGGGTTGTCTGGTGGGAGAGTGGGATCATTATAAGCTAGGGATCATTTTAGTATTAAGAGGGGAAAAGGGAAATTAGTTGAAAAGGAGAGGGGTGCAAAGAAGAGAGAATTGTTTACTTCACAATATTGTTTAGGGCCAGCCTTGTTAATAAAAAGTAGCTGAAATGGCTTAAATGAAGCTATAGTCAAGTCTTGATGATTTGACCCAACTTGTCTAAAAAATATTAAGGCTATATAGGGGCGCCTGGGTAGCGCAGTCTTTGGGCGTCTGCCTTCGGCTCAGGGCGTGATCCTGGCGTTCCAGGATCGAGTCCCACATCGGGCTCCTCGGCTGGGAGCCTGCTTCTTCCTCTCCCACTCCCCCTGCCTGTGTTCCCTCTCTCGCTGGCTGTCTCTCTGTCACATAAATAAATAAAATCTTTAAAAAAAAAATATTAAGGCTATAAGCCTTCATACATTTTATATAAAATGATTACTGACACTAATATAAAAGAAAAAATCATGTTAAATATATGTATGTTTATACATATATTTATTTATATATATTTATTATAATGTTACATATATTTATTATATATTTATTTATATATTTTATATATTTATATTTCCCTTATTATATATTTTATATGTACTTATTATATATATTTATAACGTATATATATTTCCTTTTTTATTTGAAGTTAAAACCGACTAGCAGTCAGAATTTGACTTTTGGGGTGCTAATTTCTGGTTTGCAACTCTTTTTGGTGATGGGGGGAGCCGTGCCAGGTCATCGCACACTTATGGCACTGCTGAGGGGCTTTCCCCCTAGACAGGAGCTAGATCACTGGCGCTCCAGCACAGAAAGCGGCCCAGGTGGGTGAAATGTTTTTGTAATTGCCACGAGGAAAAAGAGAGGGCCCAGGGGGATTCTTCTGCCCAAGGCAGGAGCCCCTTTCTGGTTATAATCTGATTTGTCATGTGTATTCCGCCAGATGGGTGGAATTAAAGCTTCTAAGGTGCTGTGGTTAGATTGTTTTAAAATGTCTGGAAACTCCTGGAAACGTGAGAAGTCATCTTTCTCTTTCAAAGGACCATCTTCTTGTGGTTCAGATGTGGGCTTTTGAAACTGAAACTCTAACACGCCTATGGCTATAGGGTGGAGTCTGTTTTCCCTTTCCCCCTATTGGGGTGCACACGAAGGCTCTCAAATGCTTGACTTGATTAATGTTTGCATTTTGATAAACAGAGCTCTAAGGTAGCAGGAAGCTATCAAAGAAGGTCCTTGCTTTCTTCAGATCTCTCTAGAAGTACTGGCCTTCTCAAACTCATTACAGTCACTGAAAGCATTTATACATGTGTCTGCCTGGGCTGTTTTGGAAATAAGCTACAACAACAACAAGAAAATCTCAGGAGGGTACCTAAGTGGGTTGAAAGGTGTCAGAGCAATAAAAAGTTTATATAGATATATATTTTATATCTAAGATGAACTCTGAAATACTGTTAATTAAGCATCATCTGAAATTGTTCCCTGAAGTCAGCTCAAATGCAGATTCTTATCCATTGTAGGTACTGAAATGTCTTTTTTAAAAAAAGATTTATTTATTTACTTATTATTAGAGAGAGAGAGAGAGCAGAGGGAGGGGCAGAGAGAATCTCCAGCAGCTTTCTCACTGAGCATGGAGCCCATCAAAGGGCTCGATCCCATGACCCTGAGATCACGACCTGAGCAGAAATCAAGAGTTGGCCGCTCAACCAACTGAGCCATCCCGGTGCCCCAATATTGAATTGTCTTGAAACTGAATGTGCCAGAGTCATCAAAAAAGTTAAAAAGATAAGCCTCTTCATTCACCCTGGGCAACCAAACCAAAGAAAACAAAAGACCAGGGCATATCTACACTTGGAATATGGCGTATTGCTTTGTTTGCTTAACTTCAAGAAAAGTCTAATGAGATAGGAGCCAGTCAAGAGGAGAACAGCTGAAATAATCAAAATTAGGGCTTCCACATCCCTCCCACAAGGAGCTACTTAAATAGCAGAATTCTGCAGTGTGCTATGGCTGAACTGTCATCTCCTAAAGCTCCTATATCGAAGCCCTGACTGTCAGTACCTCAGAATGTGGCTGCGTTTGGAGACAGGGCCTTTAAATAGGTAATTAAGTTAAAATGGGAGTCCTGAGAGTGGGCCCTAATCCCATGTGACTAGTGTCCTTATAAGGAGAGATGAAGAAACACAGAGACAGACATCAGACACATGCACACACAGCATCAACCATGTTAAGACATAGGGAGCGGGCAGCCGTCTACAAGCTGGAGAAAGAGGCCTCAGAAGAAAACAACCCTATTGGGAAGGAACTTCCTTACAGCCTCCAGAGAGAGAGAGTGGCCCTGCCGACACCTTGATCTCAACCTTCCAGCCTCCAGAACTGTGAGAAAATAAATTTCTGTTGTTTAAGCCGCCCAGTCTGTGGTACATTGTTACAGCAGCCAAAGCTGACTAATACAGATGAGAACAGATATGATCAAGTAATTTAAAATCAGGAAGGGTCTGGGAAGGAATGTGATTATCTCAGGATACCTCTAGGTCAGGTTTTCTTAAAGCAAGATCTGTATACTACCTACATCAGAATTACCTATGATATTTTTTAAAAAACGGGCTCCCAGGCTCCTCTGGGAGTACTAACATGTTCTAGATAGAAAGAATATATCCATTCAATAGACATCCTGAGTGGTGTTTTGCACGCCAACGTTTGAGACCCACTATGGAAGGTCCTGCTCAACCTCTGGCCCTTCTCTGGGCCTGGCTGGCTAGTAGTCATTACATCTCAGGCAAGTGCTGGTGGATCTGGTGCTTCGGTGGATGCTCACTGATCCAGGAACCGGGTATGAATCCCATTGTTCCTTCTCTCTAAGTGTCAGCCAGTGTTTACCAGCATGGGGGGGGGGTAGACCAAAAAGAATCCGTGTGCCTTACCTGTCTTACTCACTTAAAAATATACTGATATATAAAGAAGAACCGATACAACTCAACACCGAGAAAACAAACAATCCAATTAAAAAATCGACAGGGGACATAAATAGACATTTTTTCCAAAGAAGACATCCAGGTGGTCAACAGGCACATGAAAAGATGCTCAACATCACTCATCATCAGGGAAATGCAAATCAAAACTACAATGAGATATCACCGCACACCTGTCAGAATGGCTAAAATAAAAACGTAAGAAATAGCAAGTGTTGGCGAGGATGTGGAGAAAAAGAGACTCTTGTGCATTGTTGCCAGGAATGCAAGCTGGTGCAGCCACTGTGGAAAACAGTTCCTCAAAAAACTAAAAACAGAACTACCATATGATTCAGCAATTCCACTACTAGGTATTTACCCAAGAAAACAAAGACACTAATTCAAAAAGATACATGCACCCCATGTTTATTGCAGCGTTGTTTATAATAGCCAAGATATGGAAGCAGCCCAAGTGTCCATCCACAGATGAATGGATAAAGGAGATGTGTGTGTGTGTGTGTGTGTGTGTGTGTGTGTGTAATGGAATATTACTTAGGCATAAAAAAGAATGAAATCTTACCATTTGCAACAACATGGATCGATCCAGAGGGTATAGTGCTAAGTGTAATAAATCAGTCAGAGAAAGACAAACACCATATGATTTCATTCATATGTGGAATTTAAGAAACAAAACAAAGGAACAGAGAAAAAAGATAAAAACCAAGAAGCAGACTCTTAACTATAGAGAACAAATGGGGAGTTCCTGAGGGGAAGTAGGTTGGTGGGAGGATGGGTGAAATAGGTCAAGGAGACTAAGAATATACTTATTGTGATGAGTAATGTATAAAATTTTTGAATCATTATTATTGTGAACCTGTAACTAATATAACACTTTATGCTAACCATACTTGAATTATAAAAAAAGAATATGATGGCATCTTTTGAACAATAATCTACAGTACATATATTATTTCTCTCTTGAGATTTATTTAAAGGTGCTATTATGTTGGTACCTAAATTTTCAGAGAGAATACAGAGGACTAGAAAGGGCATATCTAACTTTTCTCTTGCTACATGTTAGCTGAAATTATATGAAAAGTTCTCTGATAGGGCCTGTGCCTTTTTATGCCCCACACAGTTAAAATATAATATTAGTGAAAGAGATAAATAACATCTATAAATAAAAACACATTAATAATAAATGGAAAGGAATCTAATCAATTGTTTCAGCCAGGCTCTGTGCTTTCATGCATTTCTCATCGACAGAAGGAATGGGAATAGAAAGTATTCTTTCATTTGGCATAAAAGTGAATTCTCTTTCTCTCACCTGTGGACCAACTAGGGAATTAGAGAGAGAGAGGGAGAGGGACAGAGAAATCATAAAATAGTTGGGAGTTCAAAGCAAACACCTAACAAATACTTTCAAAATAGAATAGGTGGCATCCTGATTTAAACATGGCAGTTCCCTAGGGACATGTAAAAACTGTCCCTGACCCCCATTTACAAATTTGATTAAGGGATATAAGATTTTATGGGTTTTTTTAAAAACTGAAATTTAGGTAGGCCATTTGAGAATGTTCAGGTGGGCGGGTTGTTGGGTTATTTGTCTATTCTCCTTATGGCGGTCCAGCATGTGAAACAGAATGCAGCTCCAGTGTCCAGGAGTGACCGGATCTGGCCAGGGATACCTATGGCCACCGTTTTTTGAGCACTTAACGGCAGGCGCTGCCTGAGTGCTTTTCCCTCCTCGACTGTCAGTGTCTCTGTGTAGACCACCTATTCCCACTGGATTCCTTTTTTTTTCCCCCCTGTAGGGGGATGGGGGTGGGGACATGGATGGGGAATTGGAATTTTCATTAATGTTCTGGGTGCTCTCCAGAAAGAAGAATTCTGGCACTTAAAATAAATTGATTTTAAACTCTAGACCTTAACACTCTGGGGAGGTTCAGAAGAGAAGCCGTGAGAGCCACTGGGTTTCATTGGGAAAGAATGAAATGTCTCCTTAGCCTTCAAGGAGACAGCTTCCCAGTTTGGGCACTCATCGGTTTGTCGGAGGAGGGAGAGCCTTAACAATGAGAACCGGCTGTGCTGGCTGAAAGGTGCTCCCAGTTGGGACCCCAGCACTCCTCGTGCGGTGTAAGGCTCGCGGCTCATTACCAGACCCTTCTGAGCCTCCCTCTTCCTGGGAACTGGGCTCGGCGAGGTCCCGCCGGCCTGGGGACCAGGCAGCCCCAAGGGCCCGAGCCGCGGACGAGCGGGATCCGGGACGCGGGCGGCGGCCGCGGCGCCTTCATTAGAGGGCGCTCTGGGGGCGGCTCCACCGCAGTCTCGGCTCCCGCCGCTTCCTCCCGCCGGCCCTCCGCGCCACCCCGGCGAACGCGGCCGGGCCCCGGGGAGCGAGTCTCGGCGCCGCCGGGGACCGGGCGCGGGCCACGCCGCAGCCGGAGCGGGACCCGGCCCCGCCGCCGCCTCCTTCCGCCGGCCCCGCCGCCGGCCATGCATTCTTCCGGCTCCTCTGGCTCCCGCAGCCCGGGCCGGGGCCCGGCCAGCCCGAGGTAACCTCCGGCTCGGCGGCGCAGGCCCGGGGCTGCGGCGGCGCCGGGCCCGGAGAGGCGCGGAGGGGGCGGGGAAGGGGTGTCGTCGTCGTGCGGCCCGGGGAGGAGGCGGCGGCGGCGGCATGAGGGACGAGGGCGCGGTAGGCCCCGAGGAGGAGGCGGGGGCGCGGGGCATCCGCCCGCCTCCCCGGACCCGCCCCGGTGACAGGTCCGGCCTCTAAGTCCCCGCCGTCCCTCTGTCCGCAGGCAGCCGCGAGGGGAGTAGGGCGCCCGCGCGCCCGCTCGCGCCGCGCCTCGGCCGCCGCCGCGTCCATGACCGCGACCCCTCGGCCGGGGACACCCGCCGCCGCCGCCGCCGCCGCCGCCGCCGCGCAGCACCGCGCCCCGGGCCGCCAGTTCCCGGCCCCGCTCACCCCCGCGCTCCACCGCCCGCCGTCCGCGCCCGCCGAGGTGAGCCCGGCGCGCGGGCCGCCCCCGCCGCCGCGACCCCTTCCCGGGCCGCGGAAACCGCTGCGGGCGCCCTCGGCCCCCTCCCCGAGCGCTACGGTCGCCTCTTCCTCCCCGCTTCTTCCATCACCTCTCGCTCTCCTGCCCTCTGCTCGGGGACTTCATTCTCATCCGTGGCCCCGGTGCCTTCACCTCCTTCTGGCTTTTGCTCCCCTCCCCCTACTCCCGTCCTTCCTCCTTTCGCTGTTAGTCCCCACTTTCTTCCTCTCACCTTTCTGCCCTCTTTTCTAGGCCCCTCTCCTTTTTCCCCTAAAAAAAGGTTTGGAGGGGAGACAAAAACCCCTTTGCCGCAAACGAACACTGTTAGCGTAACTCTTTATGCTCATGCGAGAGATCTTTCTAAGGCACGATCGATGTGCAGGAATGGTGGTGGCGCGGGTACCCAGGTTCTCATAGCTGGGAAATGGGATCGGGTCCCTGCAACAGCCTTCTTTCACTCGTGTCGTCAGTTTGGAAAGACTGAGGGTGTCTGAAGCAAGTGGGTCTGTTTTTCTTCCTGAAAGTCCACACAGCAGACTGCAGTGAGGCGCGGTGCGGGGACAGCCGCTGATTAGTTAGTGGGAATAGTATTATCATTTGCTAAATATATTATGACATACCCCGTGCCTCTGTGAACAGCTCCCTTGACCTTGTGCGGCTCCTCCTCCCTCGCTCTCTGTCCCCCTCTGGAATTTCCCGGAGAGATCAGCGAGGTACTACACCGGGAAAGCTTAGACCTCGGTTTTTCTGGTGTTTTTGTGCTGGAGGCGATTTCTCTGTTGGTGACTATCTGGATGTGTGTAATCCATTTTCCTTTTTAAATGAATTTTTCTTTCATCTCAGAAAGACAGGGCGGACGCCAATGTGAGCATGGCTGTGACTTTGGAAGAAGCTCCGTGGCTGGGCTGGATCCTGGTGAAAGCCCTGATGAGGTTTGCCTTCATGGTCGCCAACAACCTGGTTGCTATTTCGTCCTACATCTGCTATGTAATTATACTTCAGCCCCTTCGACTACTGGACAGTAAGCGGTTCTGGTACATTGAAGGAATCATGTATAAATGGCTTTTAGGAATGGTGGCTTCTTGGGGATGGTATGCTGGATATACAGGTAAGAGTGTGTGCACTTCTGTTTAACGTGTGTGAAACAATTTGTAATGTTATGCTTAAGCCAGGAGCCATGATTAAATACATGTTACACGTTGGGTTGAAGATGCTTTGCTGCTTTGGCTCTTAAAAAAATAGAAAACAATTTTATTGAGTTTTTTTTCAGAATCCCAATTTAGGATGGATGGTATTTTCAGATGTATAATTTTATAGTTGTATACTGAAAAATTTCTTAAATAGTATGTTTTTAATGTGCTTGACGTTTATCAAAACCCGTCTGCCAAAACTCACCTGGAGGAATAGGAGTGGGTTATATAGGACCTGAGGGCTTATAAAATGAAATAACATATTTAGCCCATAAATACATTAGGGATTTGGAAGAAGGACTGGGCCATATTTGTGCTAAGATAGTTTAATAAGTTTTTTCATTTAATGTAGTATTGTACCATGTTAACACTTTGAGCCAAGCAAAACATGGCTTTCTTTTCTGTTACGTATGTTTCTTTTGTTTACTCGAATCTGTAGTTTAATCTCGTAAATCTGTATTAGACTATTAAATATAAGACTTAAGTTTTATCTATGTTAATTTATATTCTGCGTGTCTTTAAGTAGATTTATATTTCTGCCTTTAAATTGCATTTTGGGGAGCAGGAGTAATGCTATTCTGAAGCGGACTTTTAAAGAACTAAATGAGAAGTAGTGTTTATTTTTATTTTCTGTTCATAAGCCTTCTGTGCTTTGAGAACCTGGGCCTCTCCTGTGAAAATTCTGTGTTGTTTATTACATTTATTTGACTTTTTTCCCCTAAGAATTCAGAAGATGAAAAAAAGCATTGAGGTTTCTAGCACTTGTCTTAGGCATTGAGGCTTTTATCGTAGAATTTTATAATTGATAGCTTCCTTAGAGATCATGCCGCAGATGCTGCAGTGGAGTCTAGTTCATAGCTTGGCAGAGTGAGGAGGGCACGAGGGTACTCTCAGGGTCAAATAGCATGGCAGTTCCCCATTGAAAATTCTCCATCCTCTTCTTTCCTGCCCAGGCTGCATCTGCAGGTTTTATCCATACACACGAGAGAAGGACTGACAGTACATAGCTTTTATGGAGTCTTACAGACTCTTGCTAGGTCAGAGTGCTCTCAGTTGCCCCAGATGAAGCATTTTTTCCTTCTGGCAAAGCTATTTATTTTTCTGCAAGACCCAAAGCTCCTGGGATAGTGTATGCATTGCTTCCCTGTCTGGGTCTCATTGAGATCCTAATGCTCTTTGGATACAGCAGGTGAGCTTCTGGTCCTTTCTTAGGACCTTGTGGTAGTAGTCGTAGTGGTAGAGGAAAAAGATGAAGTTCTCAGCTATGATGCTGAATTCTTACCTGAGTTACACTGCTGTCTTAGAATCGCCTCGCTCTGTAGTTTAAGCTTCACCAGCTATGGTATGTATGGTACTAGTGGCTTTGCTCTGCATGTAATACACTCCTTTGCTGGTTTTAAATCAACTCATAGTATTTTTAGATAAAGTTCTGGAAGTTCATTCTACGTAAACACAATGAAATTCGTGAAACGTTTGTGCTTGTGTGTGTGGTTTATTTGTGTACAGGCATTAGCATGATGAGAAGCTGAGCAACATTCGGCATTGACCTTGAGATTACGCCGAGGGCAGTGGTGCTGCTTGAAGTCAAAGTTACTTATCCTTTGGCCACAGCGTGGCCGCAGTGCATTTCTGAGCATATTTTCTTGCATTGTCTTTCCCTTGCGGACTACGGAACTGCGCGGTTTCTCTTGCCACCTGCTTAGAAAGTGGTCTTGGCGTGATCTGCATATTTTAGTCTTTCTGAAGCATCTGTTCTCTTCAGGCTACTGCATTCTGACCATTTGAATAGAGAATATTTTAGTGTTTATGTTTTAAATGGTTTTTCTATAGGTGGAATACTTTGAGAGGGTCTGGTCATGGTCTGATCATAAGGGAACACGATCAAGAGGTCAAACAAATGTAGAAATGACTTTTGTGGAAAGCCACAGCTGGGTTAAAGAAGCAACACAAGCAAGGGCTAATGAGCAGATGTACCCATGAGAGACTCTAGGAGGTTATATTAGCCTTTGGTCTGGATTATGTGTTCCATTTCTTCCCTGTGTATCAAGAGGAAGGTGGGTTTCAGTTTTTTCCTTCCCCTGTGCTTAAGTTTCACAGATGGAAAATTGAACACTGCCAGGGGAATTCTGCTCACTAGATCTGGAATGTTCATGTTTGGAATAAAAATTGCCAAACTGTTGAGAAACCACTTCTGGGGAAAACTTAAATATTAATTAATTAAATGTTAATTGGGGAGCTGAAAATTGAATATTGGTGTTGAATATCATTTTTTCAAATTGTGATATTTAGTCTAAGACAAGCCAGTTAGCCAGCTCTGCTGCTTACGTTGATTATCTAATCTACACTTCCCCATGTGGTAGGTTCGAAGCCCAATGCGGCTGTTGAAATTTAAATTAATAAAAATGAAATAAAATTTAAAATACACTTTCTCGGTCACACCAGCCACCTTTCAAGTGCTCGGTACTGGGTGGCTCTTGTACCAGAGAGCACAGACACAGAACACTTGCATCACCACAGAACGTTCTGTCGGGCAGATCTGATAAATAATATGCCTTTCTCCTTTTCCTTAGGAAAATACATATTATCTTTATAAAAAGGATATTTTTGTAAACACAGTTCTAAACACGTTTCTTTTGGGAAGGCAGGAAGATTTGTTAAAGTTTTATAAAATTGTCTTTTAATTTGAGGCAAATGTCACAAAAATGAGTCCTTTACACTCAGACTTGCTTCTTGGATGGCGAATGGTGAGGCTGGTCACCCCAAGAACTTAAGTGAACATTCTCGTACTTAGTTTGTGTTATCAGAGCTGGAGTACTGCCTGTGGACACAGAACATGGAGAAAGGGCTTTTCTGGTCTTTCTGCCTGTCTGTGACTTTCCAGGGGAACCACGTTTCTTGGAAGAACTCTAGGGACATTGGGATTTTCATCCCTAGCTTGCTGCTAGGTAGTGATGATTGCTGCTACCACATTTCCATTCACGTAAAGTGCTGTACAAACATCTCATGTTGAGGAAGATTTGTGTACTGTCTCTCCTCTAGCATTTCAAGAGCAAACCAAAAGAGGTACTAACTTAACTAATGATCCATTTCTGCATGTTTTATTCCGATCTGGGATAAATCATTACACTACTCTCCCCTCAATTGACATGAAGACTGGCAAATTTCAGAGAGCGTTTTTTTTTTTTTTT
>NW_024424452.1:92739287-92780469 GCF_017311325.1 Ursus maritimus
TTTTTTTTTTTTTTTAAATAAAATGTGTTTAAAATAGCTTATTTTGATTTTCGTTCACTTATCTTAATAAATCATTGTTCCCCATCCAAACACATTTAATTAAAGTCTCTTACACAAAATCATTAAAAAAAAATTCATTGTAAGTGGAAGCGCCAGAATTTCTGTATAGGATAAGAGTCTTTTGGGCCATAGTCTGGCTGGGAGGGAGCTGGGGTGTTGGGAGGCTTGCCACCGGGTTGTTTTTGCCTAGCAAATGCTCTTTCCCTTAGATTGGTGGCTTTAGGGAAAGCTGGCGGAGATAGGTTTAGCTTCCTCCCATTCCCCAAGTGGCAGCTGTCATGACTCTGTTAGTCTTTGTCGCTTGTTTGGTTATCTGATAGTGTTTTACTTTTTTTGCTGGGGTACACATTCATTGTGTGAGCAAAACTATGAGGAATTATATCTGATGTTGAAATTCTAGAGAAAGTTTTAAAAATATGTCTCCTAGAGCAGTATTTTTCCACCTTTGAGTCATAAGCCAATTTAGCGTGTCAGGCTGAACATTAAAAAAAAAAAGTGAAATAGAATAGAGTGAAGATGAAAAGGTCAGAAATGTGTGTTTCTGTGCTGGGGAGTGCTACAGAATGTATTTTTTGCTCTGAGCCCTCTCAGCATCTGAAAGGCATTGTTCTAGTGGAAAGAGCACTGCAGTGTAGAACTGGGAGTTGCATGGCTTAATGGGGCTTTAACTTAAACATCTCTGCTCCCTGGTGGGGGTGAGATCCTTATCTCCTAGGTGCCCATGGGGCTGTGAGCTCTTTACAGACGGAGATGTGGTCTTTATAACCCCAGAGCCTAGTTTGTTGCCTGAAGCTCACAGAATGCCCCTTAAGTATTTCTTGAATGAATGATTCCTTTTTTCTTCTTGGTCCCAGCTGAGGTGCCTTGGCTGCCTACCTTCTTGAAACATCAGATGGCAAGGGCATTGCAGTCCACAGAATACAAACCCGGAACTGGATCATGTTTTTCACACATATAAATATAAGCGTATATATCCATTTCCTACAATATCACATTTGTTAATTTAACACGCCTTTTTTTTTTTTTTTAAGATTTTATTTATTTGACAGAGAGAGAGACAGCCAGCGAGAGAGGGAACACAAGCAGGGGGAGTGGGAGAGGAAGAAGCAGGCTCCCAGCGGAGGATCCCGATGTGGGGCTCGATCCCGGAACACCGGGATCACGCCCTGAGCCAAAGGCATAGGCGCCCAACAACTGAGCCACCCAGGCGCCCCTTAACACACCTTTCTTGAGCTTCTATTATGTGTGGGAACAGGTGTCCTGGAGGTGCTGAGGTGCACAAGACATAGTGGCTGAGTTTAAGGAGTTCGCAGAAGCCTTGGTGGGGAAGACAGTGCACCCACAATGAAAACATCCTGGTGTAATGCTCTAATGGGGCTGTCCTGTGGGGTTAAAGAGGAAGGGCTCCTGATCTCGCATTGGTGGGAGGTGGTAGCAGAGAGGGAATAGGGAATTTAGGGACTGAGCGGCTTTAAATGCCTTTTTTTTTTTTTCCACTAGGGAGATATTTCTCTGTGGGAATAACTGGATAATCAGTAATTACAATAGATTTAAAAGACTTGCATAATGTGTCAGTTTAAAATCTGTATCTTTATGATGGTAATATTAGCTAAGTATAAGCCAGGCAGGTCCTGAGTATTTCAGGCACTAAATGCTCACAACAGTCTTACCAGGTTGGTGTAATAATACTTCTTTTTGTTATTGGTGTTGAAATTCAAACACTGAGGGTCACAGTTGCTTCTCCTTAAGCACTGAATTTATGTTGCCACAAGTAGAGTCATTATTGACCTTTATATAGTATTTCTTGAGCCGCTTAGTCTTCCCCACTCATATGCTCTTTTGTTTGGGACATGAAATCTCTTTCTAAAACTATAACCCCTGAAAACAATGTCATAGCTAGGGGTTTCTGCAGGAGGTTAAGAAAAATTGTTGCTTCAAGGGAAGTATTTGTAGTACACTGTAAATTTGACCAAATACCACTTCCTTGAATCTCTACCCTTACAGAGAACAACAGTTCAACTGGAATCTTTTTTTTTTTTTTTAAAGATTTTATTTATTTATTCGACAGAGACAGAGACAGCCAGCTAGAGAGGGAACACAAGCAGGGGGAGTGGGAGAGGAAGAAGCAGGCTCATAGCGGAGGAGCCCGATGTGGGGCTCGATCCCATAACGCCGGGATCACGCCCTGAGCCGAAGGCAGACGCTTAACCGCTGTGCCACCCAGGCGCCCCAGTTCAACTGGAATCTTAGTTCTGGAATGCTTCACTAAAGATTGCCACAGAGTGAGGCGTTATTGCATGATGTTAGGTCCACAACGTCATGGACATGAATCCAGGCAAGGAGTTTTCAGTATAGCATTTTGATTTTTATATGGAAAAATACCGTTAAATGTAAATATTATTAAATGATTTAAACTCAGCAGTGTGAGTTTAATAAATTTGATATCTGGTCTTATTTCAAAGATCATATATAATTGAGTAGTTCTATTAGATAGTTTTTTTTTTAGTATACAAAGTATGCTCATTCATGCACACATACCCATATGCACTATTACAGAAACACATGAAGCAGCATTTGCACTGTTTAAAGTGGTTACGACCACAGATTCTGGAGTGAGAAAGAGCTGGGCAAAACAATTCCTACTTTCTTTTTGTTTATGTTTGCCTGATATTTCTTTGCCCATCCTTTTGTTTTCAAACTTTTAAAACTACTTTGATTTAGATGTATGTCTAGTAATTGACATGGAGTTAGGTTTTGCTTTAGGAGTAAATTTGGGTTTTTTTTAGAACATCTATTTAATTTTTATTTTTATTGTTTGTTTATTTGAGAGAGAGAAAGAGAGCAGGAGTGGAGAGGAGGGGCAGAGGGAGAGGGAGAAACAGACTCCCCGCTGAGCAGGGAGCTTAATGTGGGACTCGATCCCAGGACCCTGGGATCATGACCCAAGCTGAAGGCAGATGCTTAACCAACTGAGCCACCCAGGCGCTTTATGAGTTAATTTGTATATCTCTGTTTTTCATATGAGTTGAACCCATTATGTCAGATATGCTTTATTTGGGCTCTGGCATTTTATTTTGTTTTCTGTTTTTAAATGTGTACATTACATTTTAGGTCTGTCTTTCACTGTGTAGTCTGATTTTCTTTGCTTTTTCGTTGTGATATTTAGGTAGGTTTGTATCTTAGTCTTGTTGCTTTATATGGTGTTCTTAGTTTTCCGTTGATACTAACTCTTGGTTCTTTTCAAGGAACAAAGGTAAAATTCTGTTTAAATCTTCTCTTTTCTCTTCCCCTTTTCCTTCTCCATCACCCAATCTTAGTCAATATCAGTAGTATTTATTCACAATAGTATTTGCATTTGTAATATTATGTATGCTTGTACTTCTAGTACTTGATTTGTGAGCTTTAAGACTATCCATTGACTCCCGGCTATTATGTCAGGGTGATCAGTGAGCTTATTACACTTCCTGTTCGCTTTCTCCCGATTTTTTGTTATTTGCATTTATACACTGTCAAGGCCTATAATATTTATGTTCTATTTATCACCCTTATCTCCTTCTTTTTTTTTTATTTAAGATTTTATTTATTTATTTGACAGAGATAGAGACAGCCAGCGGGAGAGGGAACACAAGCAGGGGGAGGGGGAGAGGAAGAAGCAGGCTCACAGCGGAGGAGCCTGATGTGGGGCTCGATCCCAGAACGCCGGGATCACGCCCTGAGCCGAAGGCAGACACTTAACCGCTGTGCCACCCAGGCGCCCCTACCCTTATCTCCTTCTGTTTTAGTCCTAATTCATCAGTTAAATATATGCATAATGCTTACCCAAGCACTTTTGCAGTTTTTCCCAGTCATTCTTTGGTTGGCTGAGTTCATTCTCTAATAATTTCTCCATAAAGAATCATGGGAATGATATGGGAATATTATTCTTACAAACATGTTTAGAACTTCCTTTCTTTGTTGCCTTACATTTGAAGGACAGCTTAGCAGGTAACAAAATCCTTGGCTCACCTTTTCCTTGAGTAATATAGGTGTATACAGATGTCTTCTGACATTAAATGTTGCTGCGAAGATGTGTGAAGCCAGCTTGGATTCTTTTCCCGTGTTAATGGTTTGATCTTTTTTGCCTATCTGCCCAAAGGATTCTTCCTCTCTAATATTTAGTAATTTTACTAAGGATATGCTGGTATAGGATAACCTGGCACGTGTGTGCCCTTTTATTATATAGCTTTAAATCTGTCTTCATTTCAGGGATGTTTTCTTTAATTATATCTTTTAATATTTATTTCATTTGCTTGTTTTGGTTTTCTCTTTTGGCGACCCTAATTTTATGTTTGTTGGATCTCCCTTTGTGTATCTTTTTTTCATCTGTCATTTTCTCTTTGATCATTTGAAATACTTGTTCATGTTGTGTGTGTTTGCCTTTAATATCTCTTACCGTGTCTTCTGCACTCTTTGTTCTCATTTCAGTTTCTTCTTCATTTCTGTGATGGTTTTGTGTATTTTTCTGTTTCTTTCTTGAGTTCTACCAGTTCATGCTTTCACTGTTCCTCTTGTCATTTCTTCCTTGAGTTCTTTTTTTTTTTTTTTTAAAGATTTTATTTATTAATTTCACAGAGAGAGAAAGAACACGAGCAGGAGGAGCAGGAGAGGGGGGAGCAGGAGAGGGAGGAGGAGGAGAGGGAGGAGCAGGAGAGGGAGGAGCAGGAGAGGGAGGAGCAGGAGAGGGAGGAGCAGGCTCCCCGCTGAGCAGGGAGGCTGATGTGGGGCTCGATCCCAGGTCCCCGGGATCATGACCTGAGCGAAGGCAGATACTTCACCGCTGAGCCACCCAGGCGCCCTCTTCCTTGAGTTCTTATATTTATGCTTTGTGGTTGTCTTCACAGTAGTAGTAACTTTACTGATTTTCTTACATTCATGCAAGAGTGTTTAGTTATAATTTTTATCTATTGTAATATTTTTCTAGTAAGCACTCTTCTGTAGTTGGTACATTATGCTGCTCGTTTCTGCCATTTTTCTTATGGTATCTCTAAGTGAATGCTGTGCCAGTTACCTTTTTATTCCTTGTACTTTAATGAATTGGATTTTTCTCAGTCAGCTTTTTGTAGGAAGTATGGGTAGGAGGGCCAGGGTAGATTCCAGATTTCTGCCTCGGAGAAAATCTTTTTTACATGTGGCACCTGGGTGTGCTTCTTTATGTTGCCACAGGTCCTCTCCTTCTCCAAAGCAGACTGAGCCTAGGTGGCTTTTTGCTACCACTTCTGGACTTCCCACTCCTTCCTTTGCAGCTGGGACTGGAGGGACCCATGCCAGTGTAAACTCCTCTCCTTAAAGAAGTGCACTGTTACTGTTAGTTTTGAAGATCTGCCACTACTGGGCAGTCCTCGCCACGTGCCACATTCTGTCTCTGCTCTCTGCCCCCGCCATAGATTCTTGCTGATGTCGGCCTTATCTTGATCTTAGCTCTGATTTCATGTATTTTGAAATTTTTATATTTTTGTTTTTCTTCCAGGTTTGCTAAAAAAAAAAAAAAAAAAAGGAGTTTTGTGAAGTTTTTTTTTCTCTTTCTCCTTGTTGCTATGTGTATTTTTTGGGAAGATTCATGTCTATAATCCACCACATTCATATCAGAAAGTACAACACAAGATTTTTATTCAACTATGTGTTTATAATTCAGATAGCTCTGTCACCATTCTGTGGTACTACTAGTTGATTATTAGAAATTGGAGACCAATTTTACCACCTAATTCATTTCCTTTTTTCTTTTCTTTTCTTTTTTTTTAGTAATCTCTACACCCAGTGTGGGGCTCGAACTCACAACCCTGAGATCAAGAGTCCCGTGCCCCTCTGACTGAGCCAGCCAGGCACTCCCCTAATTAATTTTCTTTAACATCTGTCCAAAAGCAAGAAATAGCCTCCCCCATTTTTTTTTTCTCATAGTGGTTCCCAAACTGTTTTGATTCTTTGACTACTTGTCAGTAGGGTATAGTTAAGACATCTACTCTATTTCCACTTGGCTACAGTAAAAAAGTGTCACCAAAATAAATGAAGAAGTGAGTGACCTTTGGTACTTCAGTAGGGAATACGAATTAAATGTACTCTTAATACTAGTCTCTAGAATGTGGTCTGTGGATCACCTTGAAAACTTTAAGGATGACCAATGCATCCCAAACTTTGATAAATATATTTATAGTATATTAGATATATTAAATATGTTCAGCATATGTATAATATATATTAGTTATATATGAACTCTATTATATATTAAATATGTTGTATTTATAGTTTATTTGTTATAAACTAGCTTCATAAGTTTCTTTTCAGAGTTTGCGATCTAGTGGCCATATTTAGCAGTTGATGTGCTTGATTTGGCCTTTGCACTGTTTCAGCTTTTTTTTTATTAGTTGCCCACTGTTCAAAATTAGGGAGATTTCACAGAACATAAAAAATAAAACCAAAACTTCCTTGAGGAATTAGAGTTCTGGCTGTGCTGGGCCCTCATTCCTGTCTGGCAGAAGTTTGCCAGAGCTAAGTGATGGCCACCTCCTTCAGATGGAGCCTGTGGTCTCTAGTTCACCGGAGATACCCCACTGCTTCCTTGTCTTACTCTGGACCTGGTTTGCTCATTTACCTTACTTGCCTAGACCCCAGAGGCATAGGTGATGTTCATTTGAAAAAACTCAAACAGCAATTACTAGTCTGTCTCTGTTGTAGGCATATGATAGTTTTGCGTCTGTACGCCTTCCCAGTGCCTATAAGCTCCTGAGTTCTACCATTAAAAACTGAAAGTTTGTTAGAGACCTCAGCTGTGGATTTCATGTAGCAAAGGCCTGTGATGGGAACTGAGAAATGAAGTGCCCTTAGTAAGAATGTGGTCACAAGGTTTTTCAAATTTTACAAACTATATTACTAACCTGGTGAAATGTCCTACTGTTGTACACTCCTTAATTAGTAGAATCTTCATTTCTTTTGAATATAATTATGTAAAATCTAGATTACTTTTTAAAAGATTTATTTATTTATTCTAGAGAGAACAAGTGGGGGGAGGGGCAGAGTCCAAGCAGACTCCCCACTGAGCATGGAGCCCGACGTGGAGCCCCATCTCACCACCCAGGAGATCATGACCTGAGCCGAAACCAGGAGTCGGCCGCTCAAATCAACAAAGCCACCCAAGTGCCCCATAAAGTCTACATTATTCAAATTACTTACTTCTCTTTGCTTTTCATGTTTTGAAATACAAAAAACAAAGCAAGCCCAGTTGATTTCTGTATCTTTAAATTATAGTCCAGAACTGGTATTGTAAAAAGCGTGCATAAATTTTAGTTGTGAAGTTATACTTTTTCTTATGGTTTAATAGATCTGATGAAGTTTGCTAGCATCACACCTTTTCCAGACTTTTTTTCTACCCATTAAACTTTAAGAAACATTATGAATCATGTACATAAGATATATTTTGTATATGCTATTAATTTGAAGCTTTCATTATTTGGCACCTTAAGGGAAAAAACATCTGTAAATTTAAACACATCAAGACGTTTTTGAATTATCAGAAGACTAAACTATCATCATATAGATTTAGTGTTAAGAATATATAATATATATTTAAATTGAAGTATAATTCACATGCCATAAAATTCACTGTATTAAAATGTACAATTCAGTGGTTTTTAGATTGTACAACCATCACCACTAATTCCCGAATCTTTCATCACCCTCAAGAGAAACCCAAGCCCATTAGAAGTCACTCCCCATTTCCTCCTCCCTTCAACCCCTGGCAACCGTGAATCTATGTTCTGTCTCTCTGGATTTGCCTATTCTGGACATCTCATATAAATGGAATTGTATAATATGTGGTCTTTGTGTCTGGCGTCTTTCACTTAGCTTGTTTGCAAGGTTCATCCGTGTTGTAACAGGTGTCAGTACTTCGTTCCTGTGTATGGCTGAATAATACTCCTTTGTATGGATAGACCACATTTTGTTTATACATTCTTCAGTTGATGAACATTTGTGGTGTTTCCACATTTTAGCTATTGTGAATAATGCTATGAACATTCATGTGCAACTTTTTGTGTGAACATATGTTTTCAATTCTCTAGGACCTAAGAGTCAAATTGCTGGGTCATATGATAATTCTGTGTTAAGTTTTTGAGGAACTGCCCAATTGTTTTCCATAGCAGCTGTCCTATTGTAGATTACCACCAGCAACGTAGAAGAGTTCCAGTATCTTTGCATGCTCACTAAGACTTACTATTTTCTAGCCTTTTGTTGTTCTTTTAATTTGGCCATCCTAGTGGACGGGGAGTGGTAGCTCATTACAGTTTAGATTTGCATTTCTCTAATGACTAATGATGTTGAGCATCTTTTTATTTGTTCATTAGCCATCTATATATCTTTGGAGAGATCTATTCGAATCCTTTGCCCATTTTTAAAATTAGGTTATTTGTCTTCTTATTGTTGAGTTGTAAGTTTCTTTCTATATTCTGTATACTACACCTACCTGTTTTTTCATTGGGTGATTTCATTGGATGACACTTTTGGTGTGAGATCTAAGAAACTATTGCCCAATTCAATATCATGAAGATTGTCACCTATGTTTTCTTTGGAGTTTAGCTTTTATATTTAGGCCTTTGATCTATTTTGAGTTAATTTTTCTAGATGGTGTCAGATAAGGGTCCAAACTTCCTTCTTTTACATGTGGACGTCCAGTTGTCCTAGCGTTGTTTGTTGAAAAGACCATTCTTTCACATTGAATGGTTTGGGCACCCTTGTTGAAAATCAGCTGGGGTTAATTGGAATCAGTATGAATTAATATTCATTTTCGGGTTAAGTGAACCGTTCTTACCTCTTTCTGAGGAGATGCTTCATAGTTACGTGTTTTGCTAGTAGTTATCTTAGAAATATGGTTATAAGGAATAACTGTTTCCAGTTTGCTGTCTCAAGGAAACAGGACATTAGTTGTAGAAGTATCTTGTGTGATAGATCAATCAAATTTGTTGACTGCCCACTGCCAGTTAGCAAAATTACTAATTTGTAAGATACTGTGCCAAAGAGTGTGATCTAGATTAAGTCCAACCAAAAGGATTTTTGGCATAGTTTTTATTTTTGATAGATGGTTTTGGGAATAGTTGAGTTTGCTATCAACTATGTGTCCAAAGTGCACATGTGAAAAGTTTTCTGGAGAACGGAGATCAGTGTGCACATTTTCCCTTAATGTGATGGTTCCATTTTTTAAAGTTAATCGAGTTCTTTGCAGAGAAGAAAATTAACTGGAAGCCAAACTTATTTTGTAGAATAAAGTGCAGATTACATAAAGAACAAGGGTGTCCTTTGAATAAGAATTGTGGGCTGTTTTTTATGGGTAGAATAAAATTGCTTTTTGTATGTGAGAGACTGAGTGGGCAGTCGTTTTATTTTATTTTTATTGAAGTATAATTAACATAAAGTATTACAGGTGTATAATATAATGGTTCAACAAATTCAATACATTACTCAGTGGCTATCATAAGTATAGTTTAATCTCCTTCACCTGTTTTACTCATGCCCCCCCCAGCAATCATTTCAAAACTGAAATAATCATTTAAAGTCATTTTAAACCTCAGATACTTATATACAGATGTATTTTTAACAAGTAATAGATGTTGCTAAGTAAGTATGATGTTAGAGATAGCATGATATATTAGGAAAAAAGCATTGACTTTTGAGTAGTATGAGTTTGGTTCCTGCCACTACCGCTTGCTAATTGTGTAACTTTAAGCTAGTTACCTATCGGAGGCTCCATTTCATCATTGGTAAAAATGGAGGTTATATTTATCTCTTGTGAAGCCTAAATGTAAAATGAGTAGCGTGGTGTTTTGTATGCTATAAAGAACTTAATAGTATCATCATTATTATGATTATGATTATATTAATGTCTAGGAAAAGAACCATGTTAACCTCTGGGGAGACGTATGTCTAAATGAATAAAAGCTAACATGATTAACTTTTATAGTCTGAGAAATACATTTGAGGATACTCAAGCTTAGCTAATAGTATATAGCTCAATACAGTTCTGCTTTAATCAATAAATAAAAATAATTTATCATTAGTCATTTAAGCCATAGTACAGCTAAATTATTAATTAACATTTATGTTTATAAATTTTGAAATCTTCAGAGCAATTTATGTGTAACTGTCTTCTAATTAATTCAGCCACCTATTCTGATACCAAATATTTGAGTGCCGGCCCTGCCAGGCACTGTGCTGGTGGTGGGGGAACAGTGGCAAATAAAACAGCACAGCTCCTGTTCTTCTGCAGTTGACATTCCATGTGGGAGAGGACAGGAGTCACATGACAACCATGTGATCACAACTGGGAAAAGGGCTGCAAAGAACTAGTGTAGGGGCTATGAGGAAAGTAACAAAGGGCTGAATCTGGGGACAAGTGGTTTCAGGGAGGAATGGCTTCCTTAGGAAAGACTGAGACTAGGACTGAGCTGAGAAGTAGGTGGGAGCTGGCCAGGTGACGCAGTGGAGGGGCGGCGTGTTCAGGGGATGAAAAGGGTTGGTCTTGTTTAAGGAACAAAGGGACGGCCAGGTTGGCTGCAGCAGGGAGTGAATGAGGAGGAGAGGAGCAGGGGTGGGGGGTGGGGGGGAGCTGAGGAGGCCAAATCCATTGAAGTCTTGTAGTGCCTGTTAAGGATTTTGAAATTTATCCTCAGAGGAAACTATTGAAGGATTTTAAGTCAGGGAATGACGGAATCAGTTTCATCTCTGTAATTCTACACTCTGCCTGCTTTGTGGAAATGGATTAGAGGAAAGTGAGGGTGTGCCGGGGCTGCCCTTGGGAAGAGTCTTACTTTAGCCAGGTGAGGTGACAGTGATGGCAGTAGAGGTGGAAAGAAGTGAACTAATTGGAGAGTTTTATAGGAGGAAGGCGGTCGGGACTTTCTGAGTCATAGCGCACAGAGGATGGAGTTGAAGGGCAGGTGACAGGGACGACCATGAAGCTGCTGGTGTGAGCTGCCGGGTAGATAGGGAAGCTCAGAGAAGAGACAACATCGAGAGGAAAGAGAAAACTTTAGCATAGGGTAGATGAGAAGCATCTAAGTGGAGCTTGGCAATAAACATGGATACGCCGTCCGGAACTCAGAGGAGAAACCTGAGCTGGGAAGATAAATTGGGAAATTACCCACGGTCAGTATTTAAAGCCAGGGGCTGGAGGAGATCACCCAGGAGACTGTAAGCGCCTGTAAGTACCGAGGGAGCGCAGGCCCAGGATCAGACTGAGGAAATGTGGACATTTGAGGTGGGGGAGAGTGGGATGGTGGAGCTTCTGAGAACAGCCAGAGTGGAAGGAACGCCTGCCCTAGGAGTGTGCTGGCAGACGTCAACAGTGTTTCAAGGGAGGGGCTGGCGGATTGCTGCTGACAGTTAATGTTTTGTAAGATGAGAGCTGATTTATGATTCTCTTACTGCACTTGGCAAGAGCAGCTTCTTCGAGGTGGTAGAAGTGGAAACTGGGTTGGAGTACATTGGAGGTGAATGATGAATGAGAGGAGGTCAGATGGAAATATGAACGTGTGACTTCCCAGAAGTTGGGCTCTGAAAGAATAGAGGGTGAGAGTTGCAAGAGAGAAATTGGGTCAAGAGAAAGCTTTTTTTTTTTTTTTTTGAATTTTTGAGATGGAAAAGTCTAGATTTTGAACCACTTAGAGTAGTAAGTACATGATGAAGCCCTGGCCATTTACTTACACAACTCACATATTTAGGAAACTATTCTTAGAGGAGATTGAATGAGGCAACACTTACCGGGGTTCGATACATTTCGTGGAAAGCACTTAAATGTTGGCTGCGGGGCAGAGGCAGGCGGCACGGCGTCTCCATAGTGTGATCCTGGTCTGAACTCCTACTTACTAAGGCTGCAGTCCCTCAGCCCTCTGCGTTCTCTCGTTGATACTCTTCCTGTCCCCCGTTATATCACAAAATTCCAGTAAATTTGAAGATCTCATTGGCCTTATTAAACAATTCGTGAATCGGGCAGCACACCATCTAGCAAGTAGAGAGGCGCTCCCAGGATTTGTACAAAAATTGAAGGATTTTATAGAAGTGGGGGGCAAGAAAGCTATTAGCAAAAGAGAAGGATTGTTCCAGGCAAAGCCACTTCCTGAAGGAAAGGCAAGGTGTCTTTTTTTTTTTTTTTAAGGCAAGGTGTCTTATGCAGATTACCTCCTCTTTCTTTGGGAGATGGAGCCGGCCCAAGTGGCCGACTCATTGGTGTGGATTGAAAAATTCTTGGCTGACCAGGTTAAGACTACATTTCTGGGGGAGGTTGGAACTACAGTTAGATTATGTATTAAGTACCAGTTTGGGACCTCGGTCTAAGTGACAACCATTTTGGGCCTGTGGTTTTGTGTGTGTACGTTTGTTTGTTTGTTTGTTTGTTTGTTTGTTTTTTAATACCCTCAAATATGTTCTTCAATTTCCTTGAAAATTTCTACTTACTCAATCTAAACCCATGATATCCTGAGAGAGGACTTGGGCTGCCTCCGTTTGACCTCAAACTTTTTAGTCGGGTTCTTCTTTCCAGCTTATCTCTTGGCTCAAGTGAAAGATCCTGAGGGCAAAACATCCCCTGATGGGGACTAGAACCAGCCCCTCAAGCAATACGGACAGCCTTGAGCCAGCCAGACCCCATCCGTGATTGACCCCAAGAGGATGATCAGTTTAACCTTGGCAGCCTACCTGCACATTACCCACCCACCTTTGCCCCATAGTTTCCTTGTAGAAACCTGGAAATACTTTCGGCATTTGGGAGACAGTGTTCGAGACACGACTCCGCTGTCTTCTCAGTGTTGGCCTCCCTGGAAAACATTTCTTTCTTGTTTCACCACCACTCATTTCTCTGCCCTTGTGTTTTGTCAGCGGCGAGTGGCCAAACCTGGTCTGTTTGGGACCCCCGGAGCCAGGTGCCGTTGCTCCGCTTGGACCCCTTGCCCCTCTGCACGCTGCTACAATCCCACTACTCCACCCACTGCTCTAGCTTCCACTGTTCCTTTCTGAGCCTCTTTGGCCTCTGCTCTGTAATTGTGGTTCCTAACCTTTGGGCTGCCGCGCTCCGGAGTTCTCTCCGGATGAGAATCCGTGCACGTATTAAGTGCCGTCTGTGGATAAATAAATAATATGTCTTGTACATATGTATCAGTAGTTTTCAAATATACGTAGTGGCTGTTTTAATTAATAAATCCCTTAAAAGCATTATAGATGTTTTGTTGTTGCTTTTTGTGATGGATATTTTCACTCAGTGATCAAAGAACTGTATAGATACCTGCCATAGTTTTTGACATTAAAAAAGACCGCCCATGCTTGAAACAGTTAGGACATACTGCCCCACAACATAAGCGTTCAGAATTCCACTTCACATTTTTCACTGTTACTGTCCTTTTGCTCTTCTTGTCTCTTTAATTTGTCAATTGCTTAAGGGCAGAGGTTACAGTTCTTCCTTTTTCCTTTCTGTAGTGGTTAGCCAAGCCACAGCCCCTGGGCCAAGTCCAGCCCATTGCCTGTTTTTTTTGTTTTCGTTTTTTGTTTTTTTGGTAAATCTCCAGCTCCTAGTTTTTACAGATGACCATTTGAATTAATCTTATGATAGGAAACCCTTTGAACCCCAGTTAAGTGAAATGTTACCCCTCCCAAGAAAGAATTGCATTCTTCTCATTAGTAGACCTATATTGCAAAAAAGTTGTATTCAGCTTTATATTTTGTATTTTGTCCGTTAAAAATGAATAGAAATATGTTGGAAAACAAGTTTGTCATGTAAATGGCTATGTAATATACTCAATTTTGCCTCTTGGCCTATATAGCCTAAAATGTTTACTGTCTGACCCTTTACAGAAGTTTACTGGCCCCTGCTTCATAGTAGTAGTTCCCAAATTTGTCTGCACATCTGAATTATCAGAGGAGCTTTATGTATGTATGTTTTCCTCTATCCTGGAGATTCTGACTCAGTACATTGGGATGGAACCTGGGAACCTATATTTCTAATAAGCTATTTGGTTGTTTGGGAATCACTGCCTTTTGATGCAATTTGTAGGGTTAAACTCCTAAGAGCTAATGAAATGAATATTGGATTAGATGCCAGAAGACAGCTTATATTTTTCTTATTTCAACATTTATGAACTGTGGGACCTTTTCCAAGTACTGACTTGTTCTGCTGGTTTTTAAAATATTTCTAGTTCATTTGTTTATAGATACTTTTGCTCTATCCCCTACAATAATAATTCTTCCACCTTTGGGGTTCATAAGAACTGCTTTTAGAATCTATTGAAAGTTATGCCCCCTGCAAAGTGCACCTGTATTAATTTCCTATAACTGCCATAGCACATTACTTCAGAAGTGTGTAAAACAACAGAAATTTATTTGTTCACATTTCTGGAGGCCACAAGTTCAAATCGAGGTGTCAGCAGGCCCGCCCTCCCTGTAGAGGCACAAGGCGACATTCCTTACCTCTTCCGGCTTCTGGTAGCTGTAGGCATNCCTGGGCTTGTGGCTGTATCACTCCAGTCTCTGCCTCTGGGGCACATTGCTGCCTCCTCTATGTCTGTTCTCTATGTGTCTAAGGACATTTGTCATTGATTTAGGGCCATCTGATAATTCAGGGTAAACTCCTCTCAAGATCCTTAATTTAATCACATCTTGGGGGGCCTGGGGGGCTTAGTCGTTAAGCATCTGCCTTCAGCTCAGGGCATGATCCCAGAGTCCTGGGATCGAGCCCCGCATCGGGCTCCCTGCTCTGCTGGGAGCCTGCTTCTTCCTCTCCCACTCCCCCTGCTTGTGTTCCCTCTCTTTCTGGCTGTCTCTCTCTTTCTCTGTCAAATAAATAAATAAAATCTTTTAAAAAAAATCACATCCTTTACCCTACAGAGTAACATTCACAGGTTCAGGGATTTGACATGGGTATCTTATGGGGTGGGGGGGCATTTTTGGGCTTACCACAGCACCTTTGCACATGCTCACAGTTGTACAGTTTCAAGGGGTTCACAATTCTCTGAAGTCCATATATGGACTCCATGGGCTCCAGGTTTGAACTTACTCAGTGCGAAGCGCCTTCTGCCTACAGTGTATTCTAGTTTTTAGGCCCTATTCTCTCCTCTATGTCTGTTCTTCCATTTGTCATCCTTTTACTACTGATCTTGAAACGACGTTGTCATCTTCTTGTGACCTTAGATTCTTCAATTTAGAGTTCACTTTTTTAGTTTCTCTGCTTTCTTTAGGAACTCTTTATCTTCTGATAAGATTTAGCTGTTAAAAGAAAAGAAAAACTTTTCCCAAGCCTTTTTACTGAATTCTGCAGCAAGGAGACTAACTCCTGTGCAAACCATGTGTAACTGGTAATGCCTGCAGTGAGAAGAGAAGCTCACCTGGAGTACCTGATGTGTCAGGCCTTCTAGGAAGTGCTGTCACGGGGCTTCTTATTAAATACTGAAACCAGCCCTCAGGGGGAGGTCATAGCAGCCCCGTTAAGTACATGAGAACATGAAGACTGGTGGAAGCTGAGTCACTTGTCCAGTGTGGATGACAGCTTGCCAGGGACAGTGCTGGTCTTTGAAGGAAGGTCTTCTACCCATGCTGTTTTCATTCTACCATGAAAACATAGCACACCCCCCTTTTAGTTGAATGCTTAGCAATCTCGGTTGACGGGCTGTCTACGCTTTGGTTTCAGGGGCCCGGATTTCAGTTGGATTTATAGTGCTCGCTTATGGCATTACCGTGTTCAACATCTCCTTGGATCCTTAGCTTTAAATAAGACTGACACCTCGGCTTGTGTGCCTTACAGGGCTGCTGAGCAACTGAGAGAATATGAACGAAAGCTCTTCAAAATCGACAAATTTTACTGATGTGTCATATAATTAATTCGTTTCTCATTTGATTATATTTTCTAATACTTTCTTCTTCAGCTGTCCTAGGTTTCAAAGTCTGCGAATATGGTCCAGCCTCAAACCAGAGGTTGTATTAGCTCCAACTCTGAATTTCCTTGCTAGAGACCTCTTGGGTGCTTGGCTGGTGTGAGTACTTGTATCTGCTTTCTTCTCTTTCATTTTCAAGGGTGTCCCCAATTTTGTCTAGCTCTGCTCCGCTTAGGATATCTACATATGAGATAACTTTCTGAGCAGTTCTCTCTCCTAGGTCAATTTTTAACTCATTGCCTCTTTGCCATGGGTTTAGTTGGTGGCTGTGAAGACTCTTCCCCTTTTCTCTATCCCCCCTCCCAATTTCTTCACAATCTCATTCATCCAGAGATAGTCTCTTATCCAAAGCTAATATCCCATCTCTTACTTCGTCTCACTACTTACTGTCTCCTCTGTCTTTCCCCCGTGTTTTCCAGGATGTAAAGATACTACATTCTCATCCTAAAACAATACCCCTCATTTAACAACTACTCTCCGTCCCCACAACCCTTCATTCCGTCCCTCCATCCCATATACTGCCCAGTTCTTTTTTCCCTGCTGGCTTTCTGTGGTTTATAAGATAGTACTCAAAATTCTGGTACTCTAGTGAACTGGCCCAAGCCTGCTGCTCAGGCTTACCTTTTGGAATTCATTTCCTTTATTCCTCCAGTTACAGTGCAGAATGTCCCCTTGTTTGATTCCATCCCCTCCTGCTTGCTCAGGAGGAATCGTCCTCCAGTGTTAACGTCCTCTTTCTTCAACTTTCATAAAAACTCACATTTCCAGTTACACTTACAAAGTTGGAAGATACAGTAATCTGGGTCCACATTTCCAGATACCAGCAAGAGACTGGAACTGGACAGTAGCTGCCCTGTCCGGGTGGGGCGTGTGCTGTCTGTTTTAACAGTCCCGCTGCTTCCTACTCTCAGAGAAGATGCCACTTCCCTCACTTTGTCACCTGCCTGGTGACAAAAAAGGAATTTTATATTTCCTGGCCTAAATTCTAGTATCTGACTTTTAAAAGTGTCTCCGTCATCTGACCTCATATTTACAGATAGAGCCTTATTTTTCCTTCTCCCCAGTACCAGCTGTCTGTTCCAGAAGGTGTCCACCTAGGCCCTGTTCCACCATGTGTTTGGTATCTCCTCCCTTCACGTGTTAGCTCACAATGATTTCTTCTTCTCCTGCTACCTGTGGCACATATTTTCATAGATAATGCATTATTCCCCAGTGTGTCTTTTATTCTCAGTAAGTGAGCAAACTTCTTGCGGGCAGGGATCATGTTTCGTCATTTGGGAAGTTTGCTTGTTTCATATGGAAGAAAATGTATCTTTTAAAAAACTAAAATACAGCTCATTAAGATGCCGGTGAGTGAGATGCTGGCATGACGCAAGCACATGAGAGGTGAAAATGACAAGGAATGGCAGATTCATGATTCTGGTCTCAAGCTTACATCTGTGGGCTGGAAAGGCAGGCAGAATTGCCTGTACTATTTAAAATGTTCTCTGTTTCAGTCTTTTTCATTTCTCTTTTCCTTCATCTTGTCCCTTCTCTCTCTCTCTCTCTCTCTCTCTCTCTTTTTTCTTTCTGCCAAGCTCCTGTGTTGAATTTCATGAGTTAATTTCTTTGTGATGGAATCCCAGTATACTTTCATGTCGTCCATAGTGTTAGAACCCTGTTTCTCTATGAAGAGAATAAAAGTAGTTGAAAGAATGAATACAGCAATAAGTGCTTTGGGGGACAGTAAGCAGGAGGTGATGTAAATTAATTATACTTACCATCTGTATGTTTTTCTTTGCAACTAATTTGGTCAGGCAAGAAGCAGCCTAAGAGTTCTGTTTCTTGTATTTGATTTAAAATATCTGTGAAGGGAGGGATTAGGGTTCAAATATCTTCACATTTCCTTTCTAATTCTAAACTTCATTAAAATCAAAACCCCTACCATTTTTAATGGTCAGATTATAAAGCTATTTAACGCTCTAGTAGCAAAGCAGAGAAGTACGTACATGGCACACTTATTTCCTGGTGGCAATTTGTGTAATCTTTAGAAGTTAGAATTTCCCTTCTGCCAGTTACTCATTTCAGGAACCTGAAGTAGATACTACTGAATTCTGTTGCTTAAGCTGTCCCGATGGCATCAAGTTTAAGTACCTTTGATTTAAATTCTGATCTCTGAATTTAGTGTAGTGTTCATAGGTAAATGAAAGAAGCTATTTAAAAGGGTGAGAAAACAAAACTGAGCAAATTGAGGACTTTGCAAAGAGTGAAGTACTTTTACAGGAACATACTAGCAAAAAAACTTAAGATTTAAGTCTTAGCTACTTCAGTTCTCGGTGGTTTAACCAAATCAATTTGGACCAGGCTACTTTGGGGGAGAGCTTATTGGTGAATGTGAGAAAATGGACGTTTAAGAAACAAATAAGAATGTAGTACATTAGTACTTTAGTAACATTTTTCATTATTACTTTGTTCTGGGGAGAAGGGAGAACTCCCCGAATTACAAAAGTAATAAGTCAAATGCCAAAAATTTGGAGAAACAGAACAATATAAAGAAAGGGGAAAAACCAGAGCAAAAACCATTTGTAGTTCTGCCATGCTGCAGTAATCACTGTCCTTGGTAATCACATTCACCCCTGCCTCCAGCCCCCTGGCAACCCCTGATCTGTTCCCTTTCACTATAATTTTGTGTTTCGGAGAATGTCATATAAATGGAACCTTTTGAGATGGACCTCTTTCTCTCAGCATGCTTGTGAAAGTCAACCAAGTTGTTGCATGTATCATTAGAATGTTCTTTTCTGTTGCTGAGGAGTATTCTATTGAATGGATGTACCACAGTTCATATCCATTCAGCTATTAAAGGACATTTGGGTTGTTTCCAGTTTTTAGCAATTATGAATAAAGCCAGTATAAATATTCATGTACAGGTTTCTGTGTTATGTAAATTCCCCTTTGTGTAGAGTAGGAGTGCACAAACTATGCCTCATGGGACACATTTTCCTGTTGCCTGTTTTTGTATGGCCCTATGAGCTAAGAGTGGCTTTTACATTTGTAAACGTTTGTGAAAACCAACAACAAAAGAAGACTATGCAACAGAGACATATATGGCCTGCAAAGCTTAAAGTCTTTACTGGCTGGCCCTTTACAGAAGTTTGCTGATCCTTGCTCTAGGTAAATACCCATATTCCTGTGTCATATGGTAAGTGTATTTTTAACTTTATGGGAAACTGCCAAACTGTTTCCAGATTTGCTATACCTTTCCGCATTCCCATCAGCAGTATGTCCAAGTTCCAGTTTTTTTGCATCCTTGCCAAAACTTGGTATTCTCAGTCTTTTTAATTTTAGTCATTCTAATAAGTGTTTGTTTACTGGTTGCTCATCATGGTTTTTTTTTTTTTTTTTTTTAAAGATTTTATTTATTTATGTGACAGAGAGACAGCCAGCGAGAGAGGGAACACAGCAGGGGGAGTGGGAGAGGAAGAAGCAGGCTCACAGCGGAGGAGCCCGATGTGGGACTCGATCCCGGAACGCCGGGATCACGCCCTGAGCCGAAGGCAGACGCTTTAACGACTGCGCTACCCAGGCGCCCTGGTTTTATTATTTTTTATTTTTTTATTTTTTATAATTTTTATTTTGTTATATTAGTCACCATACAGTACATCCCCAGTTTTTGAAACAAACTGAGGGCTTCAGAGGGGAGGGGAGTAGGGGATTGGGATAGGCCAGCGATGGGTATTAAGGAGGGCACGTATTGCATGGAGCACTGGGTGTTATATGCAAATAATGAATCATGGAACATTGCATCATCATGGCTTTAATTTGTATTTCCCTAATTGCTAATGATGGTTGAACATCTTTTCATATGGTTGTTTGCCATCCTTATATCCTCTTTGGTGAAGTATCCAAATTTTTTGTGTAGTTTTAATTGGGTGGCTTATTATCTTACTGCTGAGTTTTCAAAGTTCTTTATATATTCTGGATACAAAGATACAAATCCTTTGTTGGCTGTGTGATTGTATATATTTTCCCCCAGTCTTTTATCCCCTTAACCGTATCTTTTGCTGAGCAAAAGGTTTAAATTTTGATAAAGTCCAATTTACTGATTTTTTTTTTTCTTTTATGGATTGTGTTCTTTGTGTCATGTCTAAGAACACTTTGCCTAGCCCCAGGTCATGGATGTTCTCCTTAGTTTTCTTCTTAGAAGTTTTGTAGTTCTAAGTTTTACATTTAGTTCTCTGATCCATTTTGAATTAGCTGTATAAGGTATGGGTTAAGATTTCATATTTTTGTAATTTTGTTTCTTGAAAGGACTATTTTTTTTCCTCCATGAGACTGATTTTGCACCTTTGTCAGAAATCACTTAGCCGTATTTGTGTGGTCTGTTTCCAGCCTCTCTTTTCTGTTCTGTTGATCTTTGTGTCTGTCCTTCACCAGTACCACAACATTTTGATTTCTGTAGCTTTATAGTGAGTTTTAAAATCGGGTGATGTGATTCCTCCAACTTTATTCTTCTTTTTCAAAGTTGTTTTGGGTATTCTAGTTTGTTGGCCTTTCTTTATAAATTTTAGAATCCTATTATCTGTATCTGAAAAATTCCTACTGGAATTTTGATTGGAATTACATTATATTTGTAGATTAATTTGTGGGAGAATTGGCTCTTTACTGTATTGAATCTTTCAGTCCACAAACATGATCTTCATTTCATTTTGGCCTGTGATCTCTTTCATCAATGTTTTATAGTTTGAGCATACAGATCCCATCTGTGTGTTTTACATTTATATTGGAGTATATATATATATTTTTAAAGATTTTATTTATTTATCCAACAGAGATAGAGACAGCCAGCAAGAGAGGAAACACAAGCAGGGGGAGTGGGAGAGGAAGAAGCAGGCTCCCAGTGGAGGAGCCTGATGTGGGGCTCGATCCCACAATGCCGCGATCACGCCCTGAGCTGAAGGCAGACGCTTAACCTCTGTGCCACCCAGGCGCCCCTGGAGTATATTTTTTGAACTATTGTGAATGGGATTTTAAATTTTTTTTTATTTCCTCTTGTTCATTTCTAGTATAAAAAATTGATATTTTGTGTGTTGATTTTATTAAACTCACATTAATAATGCGAGTTTTTCTGTTTTGTTTCAAATTTTTATTTGAATTCTAGTTAGTTAACATGTAGTGTAATATTGGTTTCAGGAGTAGAATTTAGTGGTTCATCACTTACATGTAACACCCAGTGCTCATCATAGCAAGTGCCCTCCTTAATACTCATTACCCATTTAGCCCATTGCCCACCTCCCTCCCTCCATCATCCTTCAGTCTGTTCTCAATAGTTAAGAGTCTCTTATGCTTTGCCTTCCTCTTTCTTTTTTTCCCCTTCCCATATGTTCATCTGTTTTGTTTCTTAAATTCCACATATGACTGAAATCATATGGTATTTGTCTTTCTCTGACTGACTTATTTCACTTAGCGTAATACACTCTAGTTCCATCCACGTCGTTGGATGGCAAAATTTTACTCTCTTTGATGGCTGAGTAATATTCCATTGTGTATATATACACCACACCTTCTTTATCCATTCATCAGTTGATGGCTCTTTGGGCTCTTTCCATAGTTTGGCTATTGTTGCTAATGCTGCTGTAAAAATCAGGGTGCATGTATCCCTTCAATAATGAGAGCCTTTTATAGATTAGTTGGGAAGTTCTGCATGGACAGTCATGCCATTGGAATATGAACAGTTTTCTCTCCCTTTCCAACCTGTATGACTTTTTTCCCCTTGCATTATTGAAGTGTCTTCTGGACACTTCTGGAATATGTGAAGTAAGAGAGAGGAAATTTGATATCCTTGCCCACTTCTGAATCTTATGGGGGAAGCATTAATATATAATTACTACTAAATATTACGTTAACTATAGGTTTTGTATAGAAACACTTTGTTACATCGAAGAAATTCCTTTCTCTTCTTACTTTACTAAGAGTTTTTATTATGCATAGCTATTGAAATTTGTTAAATGTTTTTGTGCATCAGTTCATATGTCTTAGTCTATTCAGGCTGCTATAACGAAATATCATAGGTTGTGTGGCTTATAAACAACAGAAATGTATTGCTTAGAGTTCTAATGGGAAGTCCAAGGTCAGGGTGCCAGCGTGGTCACCTTCTAGTGAGGGCTCTCTCCATCTTTCTTTCTCTCCATCTTTCTTTGTATCTATAAAAGTTTTTAGATTTCTGTGAGTTTATTCACTGACTGACTCAAAGAACATATTAAAAAGTCATGTCGTCTAAATTTGTGCATGTGTTTTTCAGTTTTATCGTGGTATAATTTGCATACAGTAAAATTTACCCCTTGTAGTTTATATAGTCTATATGAGTTTTTGACAGACATATGCAGTTACATAACCAGCATCAAGATATACAGCAGTTCCATTACTTCCTAAAATTCATTTTTGTACTGACTTATTTGTTCCTACAATCAAGATATGCAGCAGTTCTGTGACTTCCTAAAATACATTTTTGTACTTTTAACTTATTTGTTTTGGTAACTTAACATTTGTAAATAGAAACGTTTTTATTCTTTGTTTTAAGAAATTTACCATAGTTTTTAGATCAGAAATCCCATAGTTCTTTGCTTTGTGTAATTATTTGTCTAGCACTTTCTGTAATAAATAGCCAGTACCCAGCATTAGGGAATTAACTAAGCTATAGGACTTACATGTAATAAACTATTATATAGCATTAAAAATAATGTGGAAGCATATTTGATGACAGCAATTTTATATGATATATTAAATTTCAAATGGTATAGCACAATATATTAAGTATCATTCCTTTTTGGTTTGAAAATTTATCTTTATACACATAGAAAAATCATTGGAAGATACACTACAAAATTTTTAATAGTGTTTTCTTATCCCTGGGTAGTGGAATTTGGGTGATTTTCTTCTGCGTGTGTTTTAGTATTGTTTTAATTCATTAGAATTACACACATTATTTTAATATTCAGAAACTATACATCTTTAGAAAAAGCTAACCATCCTATTTTTAAGTAATACCTTATAAAGTAATTTTTCTAGGTTGTATTTGAATTTTATTATAATTTTTATTATATCAATATTCAGAGATTTTCTTTAATTATGAATATATGATCTGTTCATACCTGAGCCATATAGTAAAATTGTGTTTACTTTCACTTTCCTACACAATATTTTCCCTAGAGTTAGTAATTTTTGTCTTTGTTTTTTTTTTGTCTTTCCTTCGCTTGCTTTTCTCTGAAATGATCACTAATTCAACCCCAAACTTCTTGTCAGTTTTAGAGTTCTCAAGTCCTTCAGTTGCTATTCTGTCAATTTCATCTTTTTGGACAGTCTCTCTGGGAAACCCCTAACTTACTCCAATTCGGACTGGTTAGCCAGTAAGTCGAGTGGGCCGCTAACATCCTGGGACCTCCCTTTCCTGTCATCCTGGGAATTCCTTTTGCCTGTCTCTGGCTTCGCATTCCCATAGTTTTTCTCTTTCTTGGTTTATCCCCTTATTTGGCAAGCACATATGCAGCTTCCTTCGAACAAGTGGTTTGTTTTTTGAAATGTTGCACACCTGAAAATATTTTTTCTACCCTCACACCTGCTGGATAGTTTGGGTAGAGAATTCCAGGTTGGAAATAGTTCCTCTTCAGGATTTTAAAACCGTAACTCTGCTATCTTTTAACTTTCTGTAGCTGTTGTCCAAAGCCAATCTGATTCCTTACCTTTGTTTCGTATTTTTTTCTTTCTAAACATTTATAGCATCTTCTCTTTGGCTGCATTGTTCTGAAACTTTGTGAGCATGCCTTGGTGTGGGTATTTTCATCTACTGTACTGGTTACTGGATGTTCCCTATCAATCTGGAAATTTACATCCTTGATGCTAATTATTTCTTTGATTTCTTTTCCTCTGTTCTTTTTTCTGGAACTTCTGTTATTTGAATGTTAGACTGTGGAACGACCCTCTCATGTTCAAATCTTTTCTCTCCTGTTTTTCAACGCTTTATCTACTTTCCAGATTTCCCCAACTTTATCTCCCAATCTTTCTATTAAGATTTTAAATTTTTGCTAACATGGTGATTTCCAACAGTTCCTTTTTCTTCTGTAAGTGTTCCTTTTTTTTTTTTTTTTTTTTTTTTTTTTAGAGCATCTTGTTCTTATCTCGTGGTTATATTGCTATCATCATCTTCTCTTACCTCAGTGTATTAATGCTGGTCTCTTTTGAAGTTTTCTTTTTCGTGTGTTTGTTTCCTCCAGGTCTTTTGCTTTTCTGTTTTCTATCTTTCACATTAAGGGCTTTTTGGGGTACTGGTAATAACACATGACTATGCTTTTCTTTTCTTTTTTATTTTAACAATTTATTTAAACTGAAAAAAAAAAAAAACCAAAAAACAAAACAGTTCACCCACTTCCCCTCCCCACTCCTGCAGCCCTCTGGCAACCACCAATCTGTTTTCTGTGTCTATGATCTTGGCATTTGTTTGCTTGCTTTTAAGATTCCACATGTAAAAAAGATCATACAGTATTTGTTTTTCTCTGATTTATTTTACTTAGCATAAAACCCTCAAGGTTTGTCCATATTGTTGCAAATGGCAAGACTTCACTCTATTTTATAGCTGAATAATATTCCTTCGTGTGTGTGTTTTCTGTATCCGGTCGTTCATTGATGAGCACGGGTTGTTTCCACATCTTGGCTAATGTAAATACTGCTGCAGTGAACGGGGTGCACAAATCTTTTCTAGTTAGTGTTTTTCTTTTCTTCAGATAAATACCTAGAAGTGGAATAGGGAGCTTTTTCTAAATATCTGGGCCCCGCTTCTGGGAGCTTAAATAAGATGGGTAAGGGTGGAGGTAGGGGATGGATTGAGTATATCTATCAGAGTAGCCCTCTCTCCAGTTTCTTTTAGTTAATCTCCCCTTGCTTGGGTCTTCCTCACCAGCCAGCCTCCCCTCCATTAATCAGTACCTGGCTTTCTCACGGCCATCCTTAATTAATATCCTCAGTCCCTTTCTGTCTTGCCCCATTTGCTCTGCTATCCCGCAGCTTTGGATGAACCCAGTGTGCCTCCAGCGTGGGCTATTATAGCCACAGGTCCTGAGGTCTGTGAAATTATTATACATTTTGGGGGGGGGAGTAACTCTTTAATCTTGACTATTCATCTTAGAATACCTGACCTTAGATGACACAGTAGAAATATGACTCTTTTATTTAATAGTGACTCCAAAAGTGGCTTCAACTGTCATGTAATCCAGGTACCCAGGATTTCTGTGATTTTTATCAATTATATAGCATTTATTTTCACTTTATATTTGAGTTGCATTAATAATATCAATATTTCATAAATAAGAAAAATGAAACACTGAATGGTAAAACAGTTTGTGGCATGAACTTTTAGGCGTAATTTTTTTTGAACTTAGAAAGGTGAGCTGTTATGGTCATATATTAAGCAACCTTCCTTCCCCACATTAATTCTGTTTTGTGAGTCAGTATAATGGCCTTGGCATCACTGTTTTTAAGGAATTTGTGGTGGATTCATATTGCTTTTATTTTCTCTTTGAGATGTGAACTATCTTGATCAATACTAGTCTGTAACTTTTGGGGGAGGTTTATTGACGATATGTTAGAAAAGAGAGGAAAAAGTGTGTGTGTGTTTGTGTGTGTGTGTGTGTGTGTGTGTGTGTGGTAGGTGATAATCTTTGGCTTTGGTTTTTAAAAGAATTTTAAAATTCAGTTACAACTAGAGAAGTTTTCTTCCACATTTTATTCAGTTGTCCTTCATTCCCTTTGGAAATAGTGGACCTGACCTAGTTCTAGAATGCATTTCATAGAACAGTGTGTTAAAATATTTTTGTTCTTCAGTACGGTGTAAGAGCTGGCAGGCACCCATAGCTTCTGTCCTTTAACATGCAGATAATTCTATTCCTTGGTTAAGATACTGGCTCCATTATTATAGGTTCTGGTAAAGCAAGGTATGAACTGAGGAACGTAGCTTCTTCATACATAAGATAAAGGCCTTTTCTCTACAAGCATTTTTATCTCAATTTTGTTTGTCATATGACTTTCTAACAGTGATCTTTGAAGTATATAGGTATGATAAAAGTATGATTAAGGAACACCATAAATATTGGAAATTGCTACATCAGGATAATTTTTGATAAAAATTTGTTTGAGCTATCTTCACTTGCTCGATTCAGTATGCCATGTGAGTCTTAGTAAAGTGACACTTAGTTTGAAAATAAATTTTGGCTAACTTATGGCTGAGAGATAAAATATGTAATGGATTAACTCTTAATAATTATTCCCTGAAAGGGTTACAGAAATGAACATTAGGAACCATTTATAGTACATAACGTTAGATGTCTATTAAAATGTTCTAGATGATTAAAGTACAGTGCCATTCTTATCCTATATTTGATCAGAAAAAACTATAATTTGGGGGGAATAGAATGGGAGAGAAAAGGGATGGAGAAAGTTGAGGTGCGTGGGGTGTATGAGTTTCAGGGGGTTGAGTACCACAAATGGGGTGGCTTCAAACAAGAGAAATTTATCCCCTCACAGCTCTGGAGGTTTGAAGTCTAAAATCAAGGTGCGGGCATGGCCGGGCTCTCTCTGAAAGCTCTAGGGGAGGATCCTTCCTTGCCTCTTGCTGCTTCTGGTCGTTATCCTCAGTCCTTGGCTTGTAGATCTGTCACTCTAGTCCCCACCTCTGTTGTCTTATGGCGTTCTCCCTATCTCTCTGTCCGTGTTTCCCTCTTCTTAAAGGACACCAGTCATATTGGACTTAGATTTAGGGCCCACCCTAATCCAGTAAGACCTCATCTTAAATTGATTATCTCTGCAGAGACCCTGTTTTCAAATAAGGTCCCATTTACAGATTTTGGATGAATGTAAATTTGGGGGGGGGCACTATTCAAACCATTTCAGAGGGTTCTAAATTCAATTTAAGAGACTTAAGCCAACATACTGGATTTATCTACTTTATGTAAAGCAAACAGGTAGGATACATTTTATGTAAAAAAATCATTTGCAGTTGTATTCACTTACATGCTTTCCCGCTGCATAGACTTAGGTATCTAGCATTTTCCATTCATGTGGCAGAAATTTCATTAAAGGAATATTTGGTTATGAAACCTCTGTTTATATAGATATGGAGCCAGGAGACTTTCCACATTACCTCTTAATAGCTCAATATTTATAGAACCAGGCTAGACTTTTCTTGAGTGTTTAAATTGCTGTTAGAATAATACTTTCATTTTTATTTTATTTTTTCCCTTTTTTCTTTTTTTCCTTTCTTAAAATTTAAATTCAATTAATTAACATATAATGTATTATTAGCTTCAGAAGTATCAGTCAGTGATTCATCAGCCTTATATAATACCCCGTGCTCATTACAGCACTTGCCCTCCTTGATGTCCATCACACAGTTACCCTAGCCTCCTAGCAACCCTCAGTTTGTTTCCTGATTAAGAGTCTCTTATGGTTTGTCTCCCTCTCTGATTTTGTCTTGTTTTATTTTTTCCTCTCCTCCCCATGCTCCTGTGTTTTGTTTCTTAAATTCCACGTATGAATGATATCATATGATAATTGTCTTTCTCTGATTAACTTGTTTCGCTTAGCATAATACCCTCTCGTTCCATCCATGTCGTTGCAAATGGCAAGATTTCTTTTTTGTTTTGATGGCTGAGTAGTATTCCGTGTGTGTGTGTGTGTGTGTGTATCTCACATCTTCTTTATCCATTCATCTGTCAGTGGACATCTGGGCTCTTTCCATAGTTTGGCTGTTGTGGACATTGCTGCTATAAACATTGGGGTGCAGGTGCCCTTTGGATCACTACATTTGAATCTTTGGGGTACATGCCTAGTAGTGCAATTTTTGGGTCGTAGGGTAGCTCTATTTTTAATTTCTTGAGGAACCTTCATAACTGTTTTCCAGAGTGACTGCACCAGCTTGCATTCCAACCAACAGTGTAAGAGTGTTCCCCTTTTTCTGCATCCTCGCCAAAATCTGTCGTTTCCTGAGTTGTTAGTTATAGCCATTCTGACTGGTGTAAGGTGGTATCTCACTGTGGTTTTGATTTGTATTTCCCTGATGCCGAGTGATGATGAGCATTTTTTCATGTGTCTGTTGGCCATTTGTATGTCTTCTTTGGAGAAATGTCTGTTCATGTCTTCTGCCCATTTCTTGACTGGATTATTTGTTCTTTGGGTGTTGAGTTTGATAAGTTTATAGATTTTGGATACTAGCCCTTTATCTGATAAGACATTTGCAAATATCTTCTCCCATTCTGTCAGTTGTCTTTTAGTTTTGTCGACTGTTTCCTTTGCTGTGCAAAAGATTTTATCTTGATGAAGTCCCAGTAGCTCATTTTTGCCTTTGTTTCCCTTACCTTTGGAGACGTGTCTAGCAAGAAGTTGCTGCAGCCAAGGTCACAGAGATTGCTGCCTGGGTTCTCCTCTAAGATTTTGATGGATTCCTGTCTCACATTTAGGTCTTTCATCCATTTTGAGTCTATTTTTGTGTGTGGTGTAAGGAAATGGTCCAGTTTCATTCTTCTGCATGTGGCTGCCCAATTTTCCCAACACCATTTGTTGAAGAGACTGTCCTTTTTCCATTGGATATTCTTTCCTGCTTTGTCAAAGATTAGTTGACCATAGAGTTGAGGTCCATGTCTGGGTTTTCTGTTCTGTTCCATTGATCTACGTGTCTGTTTTTGTGCCAGTACCATACTGTCCTGGTGATTACAGCTTTGTAATAGAGCTTGAAGTCTGGCATTGTGATGCCACCAGCTTTGGTTTTCTCTTTCAACATTCCTCTGGCTATTCAGTGTCTTCTCTGGTTCCATACAAATTTTAGGATTCTTTGTTCCAGCTCTGTGAAAAAAAATTGATGGTATTTTGATAGGGATTGTATTGAATGTATGGATTGCTCTAGGTAACGTAGACATTTTAATATTTGTTCTTCCAATCCATGAGCATGGAACATTTTTCCATTTCTTTGTGTCTTCCTCAATTTCTTTCAGGAGTGTTCTATAGTTTTCTGAGTAGAGATCCTTTGCCTCTTTGGTTAGATTTACCCAGAGATATCTTACGCTTTTTGGTGCGGTTGTAAATGGAATCGACTCCTTAATTTCTCTTTCTTCTGTCTCATTTTTAGTGTGTAGAAATGCAGCTGATTTTTTCTCTTTATATCCACAACACCTAACAGTGCCTGGTGCCGAGTTATTGAATGAGGAATGAATTAATGAAAGAATTGTGTGTGTGTGTGTGTGTGTGTATGTGTGTGTCTTTCTGTCCCTGTTGAAGGATTGTCAGCAGAGGCATGATGGGGGAATTTTTATTTAGCACATATATCTCCCTCTATTCTTTTTATTTTATTATATTTTTTGAGAGAGAGAGAGAGGGTGTGAGCACAGTGGGGGAGGGGCAGAGGGAGAGGAAGGGAGAGAATCTTTTTTCTTTTTAAAGATTTTATTTATTTGAGAGAGAGAGAGAGCGCGTGCGAGCATGTGGGGGGGGAGGGGCAGAAGGAGACGCAGACTCCCTGCTGAGCAGGGAAGCCTGACTCAGCGCTCCATCCCAGGACCCCAGGATCATGACCTGAGCCAAAGGCAGCCGCTTAAGCGACTCAGCCACCCAGGCTCCAGGAGGGAGAGAATCTTAAGCAGGCTCCACGCCCAGCGGAAGCCTGAAGTGGGGCTTGATCTCATGACCCTGAGATCTTGATCTGAGCTGAAATAAAGAGTCAGATGCTTAACTGACTGAATCACCCAGTACTCTACATCCTTTTAAAACCCAACTGGTAGGAGCGCCTGGGTGGCACAACGGTTAAGCGTCTGCCTTCGGCTCAGGGTGTGATCCTGGCATTATGGGATTGAGCCCCACATCAGGCTCCTCCGCTGGGAGCCTGCTTCTTCCTCTCCCACCCACCCTGCTTATGTTCCCTCTCTCGCTGGCTGTCTCTATCTCTGTCAAATAAATAAATAAATAAATAAATAAATAAATAAAATCTTAAAAAATAAAAAAATAAATAAATAAAAAATAAAATCCAACTGGTGGCATCCCTGACACACTGTTCTGCATTTTGCTGTTGTTGTTTATAGTATATTGTTCCATATTTGCATATAAATGATATGATTACATAATATTGCTTTACATAGGTATATTATCATTTAACTAGTCTTCCTTCTTAATGTTTAATTTTGAGGAAATATACGTAACATAAAATTTATCATCCTAACCATTTTTTTAAAGATGTAAAGAAAATTCATTTTAGAGAGAGAGCACACAAAAGCAGGGGCAGGGGCGAAGGAAGAGGGAGAGAGAGAATCTCCAGCAGACTCCGCACCAGCATGGAGTCCCACGGGGGAGGTGGGGGGGTTGGTCTCACAACCCATGAGATCGTGACCTGAACTGAAACCAAAGTCAATTGCTCAACTGACTGAGCCACCCACGCGTCCCTCACCTTAACCATTTTTAAGTGTACGGTTCAGCATTGTTAAGTATATTCACATTATCGTGTAGCCCATCTCCAGAACTTCTTCATCTTGCAAAACTGAAACTCTGCTAATTGGACAGCACCTTCCCATTTCCCCCTCCTGGAAACCATCATTTTTTTTTTCAATTTCTATGAATTTGAGCTAGTCTCCCTTTTGAGTTGTTTTCCTCTTTCCTCTTTTTTCTTTTTTCTTTTTTTAAAGATTTATTTATTTGAGAGAGAGAGAGCAGGAGAGGTAGGGAGGGGCAGAGTGAACGGGAGAGAGAATCTTAAGCAGACTCCAGTCTGAGTGTAGAGCCTGACACAAGGCTCGACCTCAAGACCATGAGATCACAACCTGAGCCAAAACCAAGTGTCGGTTGCTTAACCAACTGCACCCCCCAGGCTCCCATTCCTCTTTGCTCTTACCAATAAGGCTGCAGTAACTAGTTTTGCATATGTGTCAGTCTGCACGTAAATAAGTATATCTGTAAGTTGAATTCCTAGAAGTAGAATTTCTGGATAAAAAGATTTCTGCGTTTCTCAGTTTTGATGTATATTGCCAAATCGACTTCCCAGACTGTTGTACCAATTCATGCTCCTCACTGCAGCGTATGATACAGCAGCTGTAGTTTCGGTAGGTAGCTTGTCAGCTGAGCTGAACTGGGAACTTGGGAAGGAAAGGCCACTGGAAGGAAAGTCGGTGTTGCTGCATTTTTCAAGGGGCTGGACTCTCTCCCAGTGTTCTACTCTATTCCTTAAGGGTTATTTGACATCCCTTTAACATAGTTTTATGCTGTATTCATTAAAAAAAAACTAAAATAAAAATTTTCCCATACAGTATAAATTATTTGAGTGTTGGTAATAACATTTGGTGTCGGTAATGATCAGTTTACCTCACTTTGCAAGGAGGTCTCACAACATAATACTATATGTTTAGCCCAGCCGAAAATTTCCTTATTACAAAATTTTAAGGTCTTTAAAATCAATAAATAGATGCATGGCTTAAGTGGCTTTTAACAGAAAGAAAAAATTAGCAGACTGCTTTTCTCACATGTACTCTTATGAGGAATTCCACTGTGTCAGGGTGACAGTGAAGGGTGGCTGGAGAAGGAGGGAGGCAGGGGGAGGCAGAGCAGGTGAGCTCCACATCTCCCCATGCCCACTGCATCCAGAACTATAATGTACAGGCGGCTTGATTTCTTTCCCTTTAACCATGTGTAAGATGAGTGAATACTAATGTATAATCAGCCTCTCATAATTCATGTCAGACATTTGAGGAACCCTGGAAGCTTTGTCTTGTAGAATCCTGATGTTCAAAACTGATGCTCAATTATATTTTTTTTGTGAAGTAGATTTACTGTAGAATGAGACATAACTACGAAGAGATACCAGTGTTTTCCTTAGAGTGTACATATAGGTCTTGGTACAACGACTTTTGGTCAGGAGATTCTTAGTAAGTGTAACATCTTTATTAGTTTTCTTATTTTAAAATGAAAATACTCGCATATATTTGTAATATTTTCACATTTTATTATAAAGTAGAATTTGAGGGGCTCTGGAAACCTTATCCTACTCATGATCAATATCAATAGTTTAGAATTCATTCCCCTAGACTTTTTTCACTTAAATATCATAAATTTTATTCCTTCTTTTTTTTTTTAAAGATTTTATTTTTTTATTATTTATTTGAAAGAGATAGAGACAGCCAGAGAGAGAGGGAACAGAAGCACGGGGAGTGGGAGAGGAAGAAGCAGGCTCATAGCGGAGGAGCCTGATGTGGGGCTCGATCCCATAACGCCAGGATCACGCCCTGAGCCGAAGGCAGATGCTTAACCGCTGCGCTACCCAGGCGCCCCTATTCCTTCTTTTAAAAGGTGGAATCATGCTATATAAGCTGTTTTGTGACTTGTTTTGTTTCCTTGATAGCAAGTCCTTTTTGGGTTAGTGTATAGATATACCCTCTATTCTTTCAGTGGATTTACACTCTTCCAATTTATCGTAACTTTCTTATCCACTCCCCTAATGGTGAACATTAAATTGGTGAACATTTAAGTTCCAATAAACATCCTTACGCATCTGTCTTTGCCTATTTGGACAAATGTTTCTGCAGGATAAATTCTAAGTAGAACTTCTAGATCAAAGGATGACCATTTTACATTTTAATGGATATTTGGGGGCTTTAGAAAATGTTGTATTGACAGCCTGATATTTACAGGACGTAAACTTAGTTCAAACTTTCAAAGTTTTAGCTGAGTGATCTATCATCATTGATATATACCAGTTTGTCTAATATAAGGTTTCTAGTCATGTAAAATCTTTAAAGTGACAGCTTTTTTGTTCTTACAGTGATGGAATGGGGGGACGATATTAAAGCAGTTTCACAAGATGAAGCAGTAATGTTGGTGAATCATCAGGCAACAGGAGATGTGTGCACTCTGATGATGTGCCTCCAAGACAAAGGACTGGTAAGCCATCCTGAAGGCAGACGTAGGCAGCAGAGGGCGGAGGTTAACAGAATCTATCCAAGTATCTTACTATGGTTTGGAACGTAAACTGAAAATTGAGAAAAATTAAAAAAAATATATATATATATATACACACACATATACATATACACATATACAATTCTAAGTATAATTCCAGCTCCAGGACAGGAATATGGAGACTTTCAAAAAAAGTAACTGGAAAGTGATATGAATGATATCTCCATAGAGCTGTTTTTAAAAGTGATTGAGGTAAAAACAGATTTAAGATGTTCATATTGGGGGCTGTCTTGAGGTGAAGTGTTGGGTCACTGGTTTGAAAAATACAGACACAAAGAGCAGTATTGTTTAAGATAGAAGAGTCTACTTGGTCAGTGAATTAGGTGATCTTGGGGATCTTTAGCCAGAAGAAAAAAAAAAAAGTAAATATTTTGGATTTCCTTTACAAAGCAAATTGAAAGGGAGGATATTAGGCCCATTTTATTAAGTATTACTAAGGCTACGTATGAACCATTGGTTTTACGTGGCTTCTGTTGATAACTAAAATACATCTATCAATGGGTGGGTTTAAAATAAATTCAGTCTTTAGCATTAAAAGAATTGTCACCTTAGAAGTTAAAGAGGTTGTGTTCATAGAAAACTAAATAAATAGAAAGTGTATATATTAATGAAGTTAATATTTATCCTCATAGCAATGAAACAAACCAATAGATGTTTATTAAATGCTTCATATTCATGGTCAGTGACTGTAAGGGTTGAACACCATCCTGTAAGATACTGTCCTCTTAAAGGAGCTAACAGTCCAGTGTAGGTGGAAGGCAGGTATAATGAACAATACTTACTTGCAGAAGGTATTTAGTGGAGGGTGAGCTCCCATGTATGACAGGTATAGAAAACTTCGTAGAGGGGAGAAGACATCAAGTTGGCCTAGTTGAGTGGCGAAGCCAAGGGCCTTCTTCCTTAGTGGTATTCTGGCCAGAATACCAAGGCAAGACTAAGCCTGGTACGTTTAGGTCCTAGAGATTTTGATTCAGTAGATCGGGGTGGGGGTCAGAAAATGAGTGAGAGTAAAGGAAAATGTTTGATTATTGTAGAATCTGTTTTTCATGTTTATCTGAAAAGCAGAGGCATAATCTTGCTGGAATGTGAAATAAGTTCAATCCTTTCTTATATTCAGAATCTTGAACTGTTAAAAGAATACCATTGTATAAATATATTTGCACTTATAATAACATTTGTTGTGATGTTAAAATTTTATAGAAACTAATTTGGCTTTTCATCAAAGAGAATCCCTAATTAACATTTTATTCTTACCGATAAGGTCATTATATTCATAGTGATTATTCTGAGGGCTTACAGTGTTCTTAGTTGGTTTTTGAATTTCAAAGAATGATTACAGTGGTCAGTATAAATACGCTTAACGTTGTCACTCTCACGGATAGATAATAACTGTATTAACTAGAATATTAGGGAATCTGAAATTCACCAGCTATGTGGACAATAAAATTTGTCTTATTTGTTTGCTTTTATAAAAAGATTTCTGTTAGTTTGACTTAGGTTCATTTTTCTGTCCAGAGTAATTTAGTTATTATTTTCAGTTTAGTGATACTAAACATTTTTTATTATGATCTGATACTAGTGAATAATTTGAAATCTTGAGGAATTTTGTTGTATTCCTTCATAAAGGAGTAATTAAGAAATATAAAGCTAGGTGCATCATAATCTCTCCTTCCTGCCTAATAAGTACAGGACAATATTAATTTTTATTAATATTTACTAGTAAGAATGTTTACTTGACTTATTGCATACTCCGTGGGTACATTCGAAGAAAGAAGGCTAATGCTAAATTGTGGGCCAATTAAAAAATATTAGTTTAACGGAGTGTAACATAGCTTTTGGAATTCAGGAGACTTCTTGTAGCACCCGTTAGTGTTAATGGAGGTCCCATTGGCCCATTGGTGGGATAGCACTGTTGTCCTGAACTATCCTGGGCATTGCTGGATGTTTTCCATACCTGACCGCTACCCACTAAATGCTGGTGGCACTCCCTAGTCGTCGTGACAATCCAAATTGTCCTTACAGATTTCTAAACAGGAGAACCATTGACTTAACTGTACTTTCAGAGGGATATAAAGAACGTAGTCCTTCATGTAAGCCTCTCTAGATGTTTTGATATTAGAAAACCCATGCTTCCAGATAAAGAATAATTGATGTGGGCCAATTCTGTTTCTTGGAATTACCTAACAGAGCTCTGAGTGACAGACCTATGAAACACTGAGAGTTGCTTCAGGCAGCTGGTATTTACTGCCCCTCTTTTGAGGAATATGAAACAAAGGATTAATTGTATTTTCCAAATGTGCTGGTACCTTTTAAATAAGTATCTGTGAATTGAGTCATGTCCTTTTATGACAAATGATGATAAAACTAAGAATTTATATTTCTGTCAAAAGAACTTTATTAGACATGTAATAAACATTTATTGACTTGTAACATTTCCCCTAAAATACGTTAGGACAGAATTACCCATAGAAATCTCAGAAGATAGCTTGGCTATCCTATTGAATCGATTCATTTTAGGTGACCCTTCTAACTGAAGAGATAAATCCATTGTAAAATGTAAGGTTAAGCACAAAAGCTAGTGGCTTTAGCATTGGTATTTTAAACCCAGAAATCAATAAATTGCCACTAAACTTCGTACTGTGTATAAAGCTCAAGTATGTTATAGGTTGAAGCAACTTGCTTTTTGTTTTGTTCCTTGGGACACTTTTCAGCAAATTCCATTTAGTTCAAATCTCAATTTATTTAAACAAAGCAGTCATCATTACAAAGCAAAACAAGACTGAAAACTGAGATGTTGGCAGTCGTTTTATTCTGTATTAATTGACCTGGGGAATCACTTCTTCACTGGGCATGTATCTTTATTTTTTAAAGTGATTTAACATAGTAATTTGATGGGGTAGGAGTTGTGTAATTGACCTATTCAGTGATGCTGAAACATTAAGGCAGGAGCTTTAATGTTAAATTGTTTGTGAGGGTTTATAATGTTTATGTAAAAGCACCAGCGATGTCAGTGCTGATTTTTTTCCCTCATAGGTAAGTTCATATAATTTGGTACTTCGAGATGAAGTTTACATGTGTTATTCCCGAAAACCAAAGTGAGCTCTATTGCATTCTTGATTGATGCGGTAGCTTTTAATGAATTTATTTATGGATTATAACAAGGAATGCCATTTCCTCAGCAGGGAGGAACAATTAACCAGTTTATTAATTAGACCTCTGTTTACACTTACATTTAATTGTGAAATTTGTATGAAATAAAGGCTTTTGCTTTTAATATGAGTATTAACTCTTATCAGCAAGGGATATTGTTTCTGTGTTTAAGAATTGACGTGCTATAGGGGGCGCCTGGGTGGCACAGCGGTTAAGCGTCTGCCTTCGGCTCAGGGCGTGATCCCAGCGTTCTGGGATCGAGCCCCACATCAGGCTCCTCTGCTATGAGCCTGCTTCTTCCTCTCCCACTCCCCCTGCTTGTGTTCCCTCTCTCGCTGGCTGTCTCTATCTCTGTCGAATAAATAAATAAAATCTTTATAAAAAAAAAAAAAAAAAAGAATTGACGTGCTATAAATATTTTTGTGCTAGCAAAGAGTATGGCCTTGCATAAACTAAGAAATACTCTTCTTAACATAATCAAATGTATAAATCATTCTATGAAATGAATTTTGAATGTTCTGTTTTTTTGGACATTTTCATACTTTTATCACATTTTATAATTTTACATTTATATATTTATAATTTATGCTTTTTAATATTTTAGCCATTAAGGTAAAGTCACATTTTATAAAGCTTTAGTGCTTATTAATTAAACTTACAGCCCTCATTTGATAACTTTACTTTCTTGTTTCAAAATAATTTTACAAGTTATATAAGAATTACCAAAAACTTTGGTTAGGGTAGAACAAATTTGGAATCAAGTTCAAATTTAAGAAGTTAGTTTGGCTTTGTTATGCAATTATGTATATATATATACATATATATATATATATGTATATGTATATGTATATGTATATATATACACACACACCTGAGACCTGGGATTTCAAGACTTGGAATCAAGACCAGTAATTTTTCATGGAGACTATATGCTTTAATTGAGAAGTAAACACTATATTTAAAATATTTAGGTTAATTAAGAGGTTGCTTAGATGATTATATTTAAAACTTAGAGCCCTGGCTAGACTATAGCAGGTTTCTTCTATTTAACATGGAATTATTTCTTGCTTTTAAATATTTTAGGTTGTTGCTCAAATGATGTGGTTGATGGATCATATTTTCAAGTACACAAACTTTGGAATTGTTTCTCTAATTCACGGAGACTTCTTTATAAGACAGGTGAGTAATGAGCATTCCTTTTTCACAGCGATAGCCTGATCAGACTGATTCTTTATTGTAAACATAGGCACACCGAAACCAGTTATAGTAGGTAGAGCGAGCTGTCGTGCCTCAAGGAGCTGGTCCTCTGAATCTTTGTTCTCTGAAACACTGATTTCAGTCTGAACGGCGTATGCTCAAGCAGTAAAATGGTGACATTGCAGCTATTCTAATCTCTGCCGTCCTCACCCCATCTAAACAGTACAACGTTTAGTAAAGATTTACCAAGCTCCTGCCACATTCTCAGCTCTTCTGCTTCTTAGCTATGTGAAAAAGTTTCCTCATTTTTCAGGTGAGAATAACAGCCCTCATAGGATGGGAGTTAAATGAAGTAATACACTCAGATCAGTGCCTGCCCCCTTTCTCCTCATTTTTGTCATGATTACCACTATCCTCATCTATATTTTCACTGTTATTTTTATTGACAAGTCACTGTTAGACGATAGAGAAGGTATCTAAATTGCCGGTAGGTAGGTGGGTAGGTAGGTGGGTCGATAAATAGATAAATAAATGAACATATTTTGGGAATTCTCATTAGGAAAAGTGAATCCATCAGATTTTTTATGAACTCAGAAAAACTTTGAAGAAGAAGATGATATTTGGCACAAATCTAAAGGATAAGTATGAGTTTGATAGAGGAGGATAGATTGAGAATGGGTCCCAAGCATTAGGGGTAAGTTTAGTTAGTGAAAGACAAAGAATCATACCCTCTTACCAAGTCAGCACTACATTCTGGTATTTCCCTGGTATGCTACTAGTATCACGTGCTTGATTTTCTCAAAAACTGAAATATGATATGCAAGAGTTTCTACGTATGGTAATGCCACACTTACCTGGTATTTACGTTCTTAGCAGCCTCAGCCTTGCACAGGTAAGTGTTTGATAACTGATGAATCTGATTAAGCCTCATCCGAGAACCACAAATTCAGCAATACGCTGGAAGTGTGTAGAGAAACTTCTAAGGTGACTGTAGGTGTCACGAAACACATATACTTTACTCCAGACACTTTTATGTACTACAGAACATTTTGTTTTTCACGTGCTATGCCATGATATCGTTTCTTCTGGAAATGCTCTTGATTCTTCTGAGCAGAAAGATGCATTGCACTGGAACCTCAGGAGGAAGAGGCAGTGGGGATTGGCCACAAGCTTGGGACAAAATAAACAGTGATTGGAACAACTTAACAAGGAAATTAGCATAATACTTTAGAGTAACTGGAGGGGAAGAAGCAGAAGCAACCATTGCAGTTTAGCAGTCTAGGGGAAGGCAGAGCCCTTTCCATCATGAGAGTCTGAGGAGATTACCACAGAACAGTTGACCCTGTTGATGATCCCCAGGCATCAATCACTAAATTATACTAAATGATCAGCGTACTTTGAGGAGATAAGTGTAGAAAGGAATGTACTCCAAAACATTTTCCTTTTTATTGCGATGTAAAGTTTTACATACTTAAAGATTGTATTTCAAAATTATCAAATACTGCAAGTTCGTTTCTAAAGAGCAACCTCCCCCCCCCCAATAGATAGTAATAAAAATCTGTAACATGAGGGGAAGGGAGAGAGAAAAAGTATTATTTTTAAGGAAAGTCTCTTGGACTTTATTACTAGATATTTCCAAGAATATAAAAATATTTTACATGTCGTTTTGGGAACTTAATAAATAAAGCTTAATCATGATCAGTTCAGTTCAGTAAAACAAGAAAATGTCTTACTTGTTTTGCATTGGAATATTTTAAAGATTGAACGCATACAAATTATTTTGGGGCCTTCTGTAATTGTGTTGGCTGGGAAATTTATTGCAAATCGACCATACTCAAAGGAAGAACCTTTGTAATATTTATCTGTGGGTTTTGGGCTTTCCTACAAATTTTTCTGGATTCCTCTTTCAGTCTCCAAGTCATCCTCTTTCTCCTCTTTCCCTCACACTAAGGCCCAGTCCATTAGAATGTGCTGTTTGCTCTACTTTCAGACTGACTTTCTGGAATGTCCCCACTTCTCATCAATACACCACAGTCAGATCTCATCACCCCCCCCCCTTGCCTGGACTACTACAATAGTCTCCTGACTTACCTGCTGGAGTCTTTCTGTCACCAGAGCCAGCAGATTTTTTTGTTTTTAATGTAAATAAGATCATGACCCTCTCTCGTTCAAAACCACCCAATGACTTTTCTCATCTCAAATTGCTTACCAAGTTCAAGGCCCTTCCTCTCTGTTCTCTGCCTCTCTCTGCGGTTTCCCTTCCTACCACTGCCTTCCTCACTGTCACACCTCAGCCACCCTGGCCTTGGTGCTGCTCTTCCATACGCAATGCTCGTTCCCATCCCAGGGCCTTTGTCCTTTTCTTGTCACCTGGAGAACTGGGCTCTCCTCCGCTTCACTGGTTCCTTCACATTACCAGCTCATTGCTTCTGCTTCACCTCCGTGGGGCTGTTCTCCCTGACCTCCTTGACCTTCTCTATCCTCCTACTCTTTTTTCTTCCTAACACATCACCATCTGAATTTACACTTTTTAGTTTTCTATCTTTTCCACTCGAGTAAGCTCCATGAAGGTCTCTTATTTACTTCTCTACCTCCAGTGTGTAGGACAGTGCCTCCCAAGTAGTATGCACTTGGTAGTCACTGAACTGATGAATGAGTAACTCGCAGGGGCAATTAGAGCAATGTTTTGCTTCTGGAGTGCTAATGTCATATAAGTGCTAATCACTTCTTTTTACCACTGTGGTCAAAAGGGGAAGTAAGGCGGGGGGAGGGGTGGGGAGGGGTCGCTCTTCTAGTCTGTGATTGGGATTTGCTTCGGAAGCTGTTATTTCTATTTAATTTTATGGCAGTTTAATTTCAGATGTGCCTATACTTACTATATGTGTGTCTGTCTTCTTAGGGAAAATCTCATCGTGACCAGCAGCTGCTTCTTCTCAAAAAGCACCTAGAAAATAATTATAGGAGCAGAGATCGAAAATGGATTGTTTTGTTTCCAGAAGGGGGCTTCCTCAGGAAGAGGCGAGAAACAAGTCAAGCATTTGCCAAAAAAAATAACTTGCCATTTCTTACACATGTCACCCTGCCAAGGATTGGGGCAACAAAGGTCATCTTGAGTGCACTTGTAGCACGACAGGAAAATGGCAGTCCAGCAGGAGGAGATGCTAAAGAATTGGGTATGATGACTTTTAGCACTTTTTCTTTTGTCGGAACTCAAGGATTATCTGGAGTTCCAGAAGATAACATTATTGTTCTTTTTTATATTTATAATTTTTGTCAAATAGAAATAATAGGGAGAAGATGCAAATTTAATTTTTTAACGTTTCTATTTACAGAAGTTAGTTCATGCTTAAAATAATTTATTTGAATAATACAAAATGCGTAGCCAAAGGTATCTTTCCCTTACCCCACCTGCCTTTACTCCTGGCCATTCCTGCTGCTGCAATAAGCATTCCTATAAATATCTTCACATATTTGTGGAAGTACAGTCTGTAGTATAGATTCCTAGAAGTGGAATTGCTGGGTTAGAGATACAGGGATAGAAATCACTCATTTGAAAAACTAATCATAGGTATGCAAATGCAAATTGTAATCATGTATATTTTTTCATTTATCAAATACAGAAAGGTTTTTTGGTTTGTTTTTAATACAGAGTATGAACTTAATGCAGTTTGACAGCGTTTATTAAGAGCCTTCAAGTGTTGATAAATGACTCCATTATTCCACTACAAATAATACTTATCAAAAGGAAATAATCAGACATACATGGTAAAGAGGTTTATGACAGTATTATTTTTATTTATTTATCTATTTATTTATTTATTTATTTATTT
>NW_024424452.1:92780479-92869112 GCF_017311325.1 Ursus maritimus
TATTTATTTATTTATTTATTTATTTTTCACAGCATTATTTTTAATAGCAAAAAATTGGAAATAGCCAGAATGGAGAACAGACAAGTAATTATCAAATATCTATCCACCACCGTACAACACAGCCATTACAAATGATGTTTACGGAGAGTTTGTATGGCTTCTGCTCTATCATGTTAATGAGTGGGAGGAACATACAACTCTTGTGAGACCATTGTGAGCTCAAGTATGTCAGCAATAAGCAGTGGGAAATGAGTGAAAGGAAAGATCCCAAATGTCAGCAGTGACTGCCTCTCTGAGTTGCAACATTATGAATAATCTCCACCCCATTTCTGAATACTTCTGAATTTTTGTTTTTAATAATGAGTATGTATTACTTTTACGGCCAGGAAAAAGCAGACCATACTCAAAGGGGCAACTGTTTTGGAGATAGCCTGATGAACTGTGAAGGTTTGCAGAATTTGTGCCAGCAGCACGAAGACTGTTTCGAAAAGTTTATCTGAGACACTGTGAAATTGGGTGATAAATGATAAATTAAAAAACTGAAAGAAACTCAGTAGGCCTGTTTCCTTGGTAGTATTTTGCTATTAAAAAAAAATCTTTAGATAAAATAAAAATGGAAATGACTGGCTCTCAGGAATATGTGTTTTTAATGATGATTAGGACCAGACATAGAGATAATGCCTGTAAGACCGCACTGAGTTGTCCTTTCATTTGTTTTTTTTTTAAGCAGCTGCTTGGCAGTCAGCTCTCTTAATCTTTCATCATCTATTAAAAAGACAAATTGAAAGAGTCTTTTAATAGAAAAGGAAAGTTCAGAATAGCTTCAGACAGACACGGTGGCAATGTCAGCCAAGCCAAAGCTTGAAGGCAAAGGTCTTCCAAATAGGATTAGTTGCACTAATAAAGATGGCTGTTTTTTAAATAGTTGTGCCCAGTCAGTAGTACCCTCTGGTGTCCCAGATCGCAAGGGTAGGGGCTGTTGTTATATTGCTCACCCAATCACAAAGAAAATGTTGTTTTCTCTTGGAGAGAAATAATTTCTTTTTATAAGGAAAGCAAAGTAGCTTATTCTTTATCTTACCTTGGTTAGAATTTGTATTCTAGCTGCTTAGGAAAAATTATAAGAAATTCTAGAAAGTTATATACCCCAAAACTAGTTCTGCTTGTATTTTACCATTTTCTTCTCTTATGTTTTTGTGTTTTGTATTTTATTTTCTCTAGTGCTCTTATTTACTCTTTAGTGTTCTGTTCCATATAAATACAGAATATGCCTTCGTGTCTGTTTTAATATACGATCCGTACACGGGGGCGGCCAGGTGGCTCAGTGGGTTGAGCATCTGACTTGATCTCCGCTCAGGTCTTGATCTCACGGTCGTGAGTTTTTGCCCCACATTGGGCTCCACGCTGGGTGTGGAACTACTTAAAATATGTGTGTGTGTGTGTGTGTGTGTGTGTGTGTGTGTGTGTATATATATACACAATCCATATACATATCAAAATTATGTCTGATTAACTTGCAAAGGATTAGTATTTTTTAGTTTATTGTATGATTTAATAGATATTAAACTGAACTCTGGTGATTTTTCCCAATAATTTTATTATAAAAATTTTCAAGCATACATAAGAAAGTTGAAAATTTTACAGTTAATATCCATTAACTGACCAGCTAGATTTTTTAACATTTTACTGTATTTGTTTTATTGTGTCTTTTCCCATCCTTCTGTCAACCCATTAATCCATCTTGTTTGTTTTTAATGTAATCAGAGTAAGTTGCAGGCATCAGTGTACTTTACTCCTAAACATTTCAGCATGTACATCGCTGATAGCTTGTTAAAAATGTGTTTCTTTACATAAACTCTGTTCCTTTAGCAGCAGGTTATTTAAACATTTTTTTAACCTATTTCTATGGGGGAAAAACATATTTTTCCCCTTCAGAATATTTCTAAAATTCTTTAAAGCTTAAGGTCACTTTTTAGTTATTTGATACACAAAAGTAAAATATCGTTGATTCTTAATGCACATTTAGACTTCTGTTTGAGAACAAGTTTTATTTTTTTGGAGATCTGTTACATACTTCAGACAAAGGACAGACTGTCACCCAGGTGTGGCTATCAGCATTCTCTGTGAGGATTCCCCTCTCAGTTCTTGTTCAACTCTACTCCATGCTGGGAATAAAAGCCGCATGCCAACAACCAGAGTAAACAGACCTTCCCCACAGCCCCTCACCACAGTGGTTACCTGTCGTACCTACCAAAGACTGGACAGTTTTACTGCTTTATTTGCATAGAACTCTTGCTAAAATGGGAGGAGTGTTTTTGTTTGTTTGTGTAAAATAAGAACAGCAACTGACGTCGTGTGTCAATGAAATGCTTACTTTGGGGCCTTATTTCCGTGTTTATTAACGTCTTCCAAGTATCAGAGGTCTTGGTGTTTGCATTGTATTGTCTTGCATTTGGTGAATGGATTTGTTCTACTTTGAGGTCTGTTTTTTTACTTTTGTGATGTGATACTTTAGCTTCTGACTTGTTCATAGGCCAGATTTTATGAGTGATAAAATGTAAATTAGACCTTGACAGTGCCCTGTTGTATTGAATGCTTGAATGGTGCCTGTCCAGTAAATAATAGCGCTCTGTTAATTGTTCATTTGTTTGAAATTCAGCCATCTCATATTAGGAAATGCTTAATATCGTCCAAAGGATATCATATAAAACAGTTAACACCAAAGTTCCTCCTGTTTTCATAAAGCAGAAGATACAGCAGTCTGCTGTATTTATCCTATGTTATTGGTTATAAATAATATAAAAATTGATTCAATTTTAAGTTGTTTTTTGTTTTGTTCTCAGAGAGCAAATCGAAAGGCCTCCAGTGGATAATAGATACAACTATAGCTTATCCCAAAGCTGAACCCATAGATATTCAAACCTGGATCCTTGGGTACAGGAGACCAACAGTCACACATGTACATTACAGGTAAGAATTTTGTGTTAGTGACTCAGCATATACCCAACGTAAAGTACTGTCTCAAGACAGTGTTTTAATATTAAATTTTTAATCAATAGTGAAAATAGTCAACTCAGAATCATTCTTATGCTGACTTTTTAATATGAAAATATCATTTGAAGTTAGTTATTTTCACTGAGTGATAAAAGTCTCTAAAAATGGCATTCTGGAGGCACGTGGATTACTTGATTGCCTGACACTCTGAGCAAAAGTAATTAAAGGCAAACATCGAGCATAAATTTATACCCATTTGGGCTAAGTAGATTTGTATTAATAGAAATGGAATTTGTTTTTAAATCATTAAGTCACATAAGATTTTCTAAATGATTACATTGAGAATTTAGCAAAACTTACACTTTAAAATGTTTAATGTTTTAATACTTAACATTTTAATATGTCATTTGCGTAAACAACAGCAAAAACATTTATTGAATATTCTGTACCGGCTTCTTGAGATTTTTTAATGTAAATTGGTTTTTCAAAAGCTATTTATACTAAAGCACAAGCTGATGAAGCCTGGATAGATTTGACCACTTTATAAGCCAACTATCTTTACTTTATTTCCTGGTCAAAGATCTTAGCCCCTGGCAACTGAGTTACAAAGTAGGTGTTGTGTAAGACTGATGAATCACAGACCTTACCCCAGAAGCAAATAATACATTATATGTTAATTTAAAAACAACAACAACAGAGTGAGCAGTTGGTCCCCTACAGGATCACAATTGCCACAAAAGACCTCAATTCAAGAGGAAAACTACTCAAATTACATACTCATTGAAAGTAAATAGGTACGTGTTTTCATATGTATAAACCATCATTGTTTTACAAATAGAAGTACAAAGTTGGAATAATTTGAAACTAAAGTTTTAAAACTTAAATGTTACAATTTGGGTTTTTGGTATGGAAGAGATAACTATAAAATTACAGTTGATTCTGCTGTGTGACTTACATTGCCAAATTGTGAAATTCACGTGTAAGGTAAGAAAGTAATTCTTGGTGACCGCACTGACTCCATTCCACGTATGTTGTCCATTTTACTTATCAAGCACTTACTGTGTATAAGGCAGTATGCTAGGCCCTGACAGAATTTCTCCAGAAACAGTTTTATTTTCATATATATGAAGCTTATCTAGCCTTCAGTAAATTTTTCAATTAGAATCTATAAATGAAACTCAATTCCAGTACTCACGCCAAAAATATATGACTCTCGGGTATATGTTTTAGACACGTGTAGATTGTATTTGCTTTGGATATATGTCGATCCTCCTAGCACATCATACCCAAAGGGAACTGAGACAAGGAAGAAACATTAACTATGTAGGCGTTCTACTATAGTTGACCCTGCTTTCTTTCTTGACCAATAAAAAGAAAACAATTTTAGTTTATAGATGAAAAAAATGAATGGAATCATATGGGATCTAAGAAATTGAAGAAATGTCCATTTTTTTGCAAAATTATTTTAACAACAGTAAATTCAAGGTCTTTATATTCACTTGAAGCAGGGGTTCTTAACCTGGATGGACCTGAGAATATTTTTTTTGCCTTCAAAATCAGATGTTATTTTAATTAAATATTTTATTTTATTTGAGTATAGTGGACACACAGTGTCCCATTAGCTTTAGGTGTACAACACAGTGGTTCAGCTCCTCCATACGTTACACTCACCACAAGTGCGGCTGCATCTGACCTCAATTCTTTAACACAATCTTTATGCAAAATGTTGTGCGTGTGTGCAGTTTTCTGCAGAGAAGTTTCATAGCTTTCGATCTAGTCTCAAAATAGATTTAAGGATTTAAAAAAAGATTAAGGACTCCTGATTTAGAGAGCAAAACCAAATAGTAGATAAAAGATGTGGAATGTTTAGCTTGATACAGAAAAATACTTCTATTGATAAAATTGAAGCTTCTGAGAAATATGTTTGATTATAGAGACTTTATTATCAGACATAGAAATAATAAAGAAATTTCTAAAATGTTAGATTAGCAGAGATTAAATCATGATATAGAATCATATCCTAAAATATTAATTATAGTACACGTTATGCCAGTTATTTATTTATACATCCATACTCACATACACACACACATTCTAGGAGTCTTGGGACAGGTAAAGAGATAAATTGTTCTTTACAGAAATTTAATGAAAAAAGTGTATTGTCTAACCAATATTAGGGAAAGGGAAGGACTTGTCTTCAGATGGGAAAGGGAGGGGAAATGAAAGGGGCCAGAGAGAAAGAGGTGTCTTGCTATCAGGATCGTTTTGAGGGTTTGCAAGAAGCTCGTGAGAAGGGATTTGGGCCATATCCGTGGCAGCTCCCAGGGATAAATCTTTCTCACCCACACGTTGCCTAGATCTCCTCCTATATTGTTCTAGGCCATCTGGACACCCTGGGAAATAGGGAAAAAAGGATTGTTTTTGGTTTGGTTGGGGTTTGGGGGAGCTTCCCCCTACCTCCAGTTTTCTCAATTCCAAAATAAACTGTTTATTGCTTATATTGGATTTTTCCTGGTAGGAATAACACCATTGAAATTAGTTAAGCAAACATGGTACTTCTTACCCATTTTTTTTTCCTGTTCTCAGAGAGATTGGTTTTTGTTCAAACTCTCCAGTTGTTTGGTTTTAAAGTTTTAAACAAGGATGAGATGTTTCCAATTAGAATAAGAGATTTAAAATGCAACACTGGAAATCATATATACACGAATGTGAATAATATAAATAACTGAGGTTAAATCTCTTTCTCTTTTAATGTGGGGAGGCTGGTAAGAAAAACTAAACAGCCTTGATTGGTTGAAGTGGGGAATGGGTGCCCAGAGAGAAAGGAAAAAGTGCTCAGGAAACTGTCAGGTTCACTGAAAAATAGTAGTTTTGCTTAATGTTGCTTTGCTTATCTTCACCTGTAGGCAGATTTTAATAATTATTAATGAATGTGTTTTTTTCCTGTAATTAAGCATAATTTATCCAGAACCTTTCTATTAAGCCATATGGTGCAAGCCAATTTTGTTTCATATTATGTAGAAAGTATTTGTTTTCTTCTTAGCCCCAGCTGACTTTTTTTTTTTTAATAAAGCACCCCCTCATTCTTAGAGAATTTAATTGAAATGTTTATCTGGTGATTATGGGGTAGCTGGGCAAGTTGATTCTAGTTTTTTTCAGCGTAAGCTAGAGGAGTATACATGTGAGAGTGAAAAATTATTCCAATCTGCTCAGCATTGATCAAATCCCACTTAGAATACTATATGTATTTTAATTTCTCTATTTTAAAAGAAATAATGCAGCTAGTAGAAGCTTACGAAAATACCTAATATATATAGGGGCGCCTGGGTGTCTCAGTCGTTAGGTGTCTGTCTTCGGCTCAGGGCATGATCCCAGAGTCCTGGGATAGAGCCCCGCATCAGGCTCCCTGCTCTGCTGGGAAGCCTTCTTCTTTCTCTCCCAGCCCCCCTGCTTGTGTTCCTTTCTCGCTGGCTGTCTCTCTCTCTGTCAAATAAATAAATAAAATCTAAAAAAAAAAAAAGTAAAAAAAAGAAAATACCTAATATATATAAATCCTAGAACACTAGTACCACTTGAATGACCATTTTAAATCAAACTAAAGCAAATTTGGAAGTGGTAATAATTAAATGAAACATAATTCTAAGGGAAACTCCAAGTTGAAAATATCAACAGGTTAAGGAAAAATTTAACAATTCATAAGTACTAGATCTGTAATAAGTCTCTATATATATGAAGTACTTTTACCATATTTTAGGTAAATTTTATGGAGTAACTGTCCTTTCCCGTGTGACACATCTGTGCTTCTGAGTGGCTGGGGTACTCATAGAACACCATACGTTCTTGACCGTCAGAATGTACTTGGGAAACAATACAGTTTTCATCATTGAACATTATTTAACATTAATCTTTAGTTGGACCATTTTTTATTTTATTTTATTTTTATTTATTTATTTTTTTTAAAGAAGTTGATTTCTTTTTTTTTTTTTTTTAAGATTTTATTTATTTATTTGACAGAGATAGAGACAGCCAGCGAGAGAGGGAACACAAGCAGGGGAGTGGGAGAGGAAGAAGCAGGCTCATAGCGGAGGAGCCTGATGTGGGGCTCGATCCCAGAACGCCGGGATCACGCCCTGAGCCGAAGGCAGGCGCTTAACCGCTGTGCCACCCAGGCGCCCCTTTTATTTTTTTAATACATTTCTCTTCTCGGAAATTATTGTCAAGGCTGCCAGGTAAACTCCACTCCCTGTTCTGTACTTCATCGGAACATACTGTGACAGGTGTATGGAGATTTCTGGGCAAAAAAGGCATTTTGGGGGACACCTGGATGGCTCAATCGGAGGGGCATGTGACTCTTGACCTCGGGTCATGAGTTCAAGCCCCACATTGGGTGTAGAGATTACTTAAATAAAACTTTTTTTTAAAAAAGGCATTTTTTCCCTATTGTGTGACTCCAGTTACAATGTGTTAGTAAAACTAAATGCTTAGAAAACATTTGGTCTTCATTTAAATAAGAAGAGACTATCTAGATTACCAGAATGTGCAGCAGAATATTCTTCTAGATTTTAAGTTTCTGTACTGATGCTTAGGAAAAAAGCATAAGAAGGTAATAGTTTATTTTAAATGTTCTGAAATAAACCAATTTTTTTTTCCCAGTAGCGATTTTCCGCATTGTCCATTCACTTCTTACTTCTTGGGGTTAAATATTGATTTTTAGGATTTCTGAAAGAGACAAACCCTAAAGTCCTAAATATATATGTTACTATATGCTGTAAAATACTTTTCTAAAATATCACATAAATGAGAAAGTAAACATTTGTGAGATGGTTATATACTCGATTGTACCTTACAAATAGTGTTGTTATCTGTCAAAAGTCAAACCTTTAAGGCAAATGTTTGGAGCTTATTCATTAGAAAACTTACAGTAAGTGGCCATGCAGTACCCAGACCATTTTGCGAATTAAACCCAGTGCATACATAGCTCCTCAAGCAGCCCATCCGAGGACCTTCCGGACTGGAGGTTGCCCCGGCTTCAGGGAATGCATTGTTTGAGCACCAAATGGTATACTGATAAAAAATTTTTTTAAAAAACCACAAAGCACCTTACAAATACAAAGTACTATTAGTAAGATATATAAAGTATATATGGATAATTGATAAATCCAATGTTAGTAAATTAGCATTCCCCACAGATTAATCTTAGGCCACTTCTTATTTGAAGAGAAAAGATGTCCTTTCTTATTCCTTATTTCCCAATATTATGTACTATTTCACTAGGGGAATATTTTTTATTAGTATGCATACAACCACATTATTGATCTTTTTCAAAAGTAATGCGTGTTTTAAAAAAGAAACTAAGCCTTAATTATAAGAAACATTTGAAGGAACAATTCTTTCCTCCCACTCTCCCTTTTATATTACTACTGTCACACTGGAAGACAGCTTCTTCCTATTAAAGAAGTAATGGGCATGGCATGCTGCTGTTAAGGGCTTAATAGGAAAATTAAACATGATTAGATTTTAACTACAGGCGTAGAATGTTTGTAAGGGTAAAAGCAAAAGTAATCGGTGTCCTTAATATAAATGTCTACTTCACTCCAAATTAGGACAGTGAGTTCGAGAAAATGGTTCTTTCGGGCAGAAGTAGCTTATATTTTTATTTTTAAAATCTTCGAAAAAGATGTAACCTTGAGTGTAGGTAGCAGCATAGATAACAGAAGGCAGAGGTGCTGCCTTGATTAGAATCTTGGTGGCTTTGGAGAAGGCATTCAACTAGGGACTTTGAGTAAGAACTTACTTTCAGTTTCTGAGGGACGGAATTAATTCAGAAAATAATTTTTTAACTAATATGTTTTGAGAAAATATGCTCATTAGAGGTACCTGCCTGGCTCAGTTGGTAGAGCATGTGACTCTTGACCTTGGGGCATGAGTTCGAGCCCCACATTGGGTGTAGAGATGATTTAAAAATAAAATCTTAAAAAAAAAATATGCTCACTAGCAAGAGTGGACAAATGTTGACATTTTAACATATTTGCTTTAGGATTTTTTAGTAATAAAAGAGAACATTTCTCATGAAGTTAAGTTGCCATTATTTCCCCTCCCCAGTTCCACCCCCTTCGTTCCCACCATCGAAGCCACTAGTGTCATAACTTGGTGTGTCCCTTCCTGTCCTAATATTTTTATTACACAGATATACTTATATGGTACTGTTCTGTATGTTTTTTAAACTGTAGGTAACCCTAGGTGATTTATCATTTTACAACATGTATTTTTCCACTCTGCATTATTTTCTAGATCTTTTTATTTTTACATTATGGTTCCCTTTCATTCATATGAACTATTAACACTATTTAACTGTTCTATTCCCATGGTATGATTGTCACACATTATCAATTCATTCTCCTATTGTTGGATACCTGCTTTCTCAGTATTTTTGCTATTGTAATAAACAATGTCACAATGAATATCTTTATACCTGTTTCACTAAGCATATGCCAGTAAGTGAGAGTTAAAGTCGGGTATGTGTGTGCCCAGCGGGAAAGTGCTAGATCATAGGGTATGTGCATTTTCACCTTTACTGGACATAGTCAAATAGTTCCCGAACTGGTTACATCAGATTACAATCTCATTAGCAGTATATAAGATCACCTCTTCCAATATGTATGTCAAAGTCATCACCTTTAACTTTTGCAAATGTGATACGTTTGAAATGTTATATCATTATGTAGGCCTTGGGTTTCATATTTATGACATGAGTGTGATAATCCTGTAACCTGATAGTAAGGTACATTGCCATGAAACAAGATTAGGGTGAAGCTAGCATCTTTATCTAGGTATTCAGCCACTGTTAGAAATCTTCCTGGTTTACTCATTGCTGTCTATCTTCCCCATCTGGAACACGACCTCCTTGAGAGCAGATACTTTGTCTGTCTTGTTGACAGCTCCCAGAGCAAGGCTGGCGTACAGTAGAAACGCAGTACTTACGAATGCATGAAGGCTAAAGTTTATGCTGTCTAGACCTGCACTGTCCCATTACAGCAGCCACTCACCGCATGTGGCTGTTGAGCACCTGAAATGTGTCTAGTCTGCTTTGAGACGTTTTATAAATGTAAAATACACACTGGATTTCAACAACCAGTAGGAAAAAAAGGACTGTAGAATATCTCATTAATAATTTTTCTTGGGGCACCTGGCTGGCACAGTCAGTTAAGTGTCTAACTCTTGATTTAGTCTCAGGTCATGATCTCAGGGTTAAAGGATTGAGCCCCACGTCGGGCTCCACTGGGGGCATGGAGCCTGCTTAGGATTCTCTCTCCCTCTGCCCTTCCCCCCACCTCTCTCTCTCTTAAAAAAAAAATAATAATAATTTTTCTTGATGACATGTTGAAGTGATAATATTTTAGATTTGGGGGCTTAAAGAATTACATTTCGTTAACATTATGAGATGTCCTCTATTATATACTTTGTTAAATACTAAGTTTATTTTCAAAAATAGAAGCATGCAACTATGGAAAATATTTTATAGGTAGACATTTCTCCAGCATGCTCACATAAAATTCCTTTATATTTCCTTTTAGTATGTGTTCTTATATATATTTTTAATGTAGCTGTCACTATAATATGCATAAAAGTTATTTATATTCTACTTTATCCCATATAACATTTTAATGAACATTATACCTGTACTTTCTATGTACTAGGTGTTAAGATTACAAATTTTATAAATATTTAAAAATATTGTTACAAAGTCTTTGTGGCCTTCCAAAATCCTACTTAGTGTATACATTTAATGACCCATTTCCTTATTAGCCATAGACTCGTCAGGCTTTATTTGTGACTTTTAATAACGCCATGCTGGATATATTAACACTTACATATAGCTCCCTCCACCCCATGTTCTAGATTCCTTTATAAAAGATATTTTTAACCTGTTATTTCTGATGTTAGCTTGTAGAGTATTATTAAAAGGACACCTGAATAGGGAGAATGATTGTCAAAGAGGAGGGAAAAACTTACTTATGAGAAAAATTATCAACACTTAGAAACTATACTATTTTAGTAATTTTATGCATAAACCTAATATAGTTGTGATTAATATATCATTTTGGTTTTCCTTTCTGTTTTTTTTCTTACTTCCTAAAACAACAAAATTAAAAAGTCACAAGTTTTTACAAGTTGTAGAGACTATAATTTCAGAAATAGTTTTTCCCTCTAAAACTTCTATTATGGAAAAGATCAAACCTGTAAATTCAGCCCCTTGTATCTGTCTTACTCTTATGGGGAACGTTGTTTTCCCTGTGCTATTTCCCACATCCTGCTGGATTATTCCGAAGCAAGTCTCAGATATCGTATCATTTCATTTGTAAATATTTCATTACATATTCTCTAAAATAGAAGAATTCTTTGTTAAAAAAATTATGTATTATCATACCTAAAAATACTAATAACAGTTCATTAAAACCATCAAATATCTAGACAGTTATCAAGTTTTCTGAATTATCTCATAAATGATTTTTTCAAAACAGTTGGATTCAGTTAGATTGCAGCTATTCAGTATATATCTTACATTTCTTTTTATTTACAGGTTCCTCCCTCTTTCGTTCTTCTTTTCTTTGGAGTTTGTTTTTTGAGGATACCGGATTATTTGCCAGTAGAGTTTGCTACAATTTTGATTTTGCCAGTTGTATCCTGTGTATTCCTCTGTCCCTTCTATTTCCTGTTAATTGGTAGGTAGAAACTAAAACTGCATCAGATTGAGGTTTGAATTTGCTTGACAAGAAATGCTTCGTAGGTGGTGTTGCTTACTTCCATCAGGAGGCATAGAATGTCTGGTCGTCTGCCAGAAACAGTGTTTGAGGGCTGTTTTTAGTTAAAAATTTCAAAGCAGGGGCTCCTGGGTGGCTCAGTCAGTTAAGCATCTGACTCTTGATCTCAGCTCAGGTCTTGATCTCAGCGTCATGAGTTCAAGCCCCACGTCAGGCTCTGCATGGAGCGTGGAGCCTACTTAAGAAATAAATAAATAAAGTAAAATAAATTTCAAAACAAATAGGTCCTATGCTTTGAAGAAAAAAATGATACTTCTCATTCCATCCCTTTAACCACAAACAATGATGTCAGGAATTTCTGTTTAGAATCGAGGCCTCTTCTGGCACCCAACACATAATGAGGATCAGTTTTGCCTGAAAACCCTCCTTATGATCGTATAAGAAGGTCTGTAGTCTAATATTATTTTGTGAGCCATTAGGAAGGGTTTTTCCCCATGTCCCAAACTATAAAGGTTTGGAAATGTTCTAAACTTAATTGAAAAATGAACTATGAATCATCCACTGGGATGACTGTTGGTTGTTTCAGTCAGGGTTCTCTCCAGAGAAATAGAACCAACAGGACATACAAAACAATCTGTAAGAGGAGATTCAATTTAGGAACTGGCTTTCATGATTATGGAGGCTCAGAATTCCCATAGTCTGTGGTCTACAAGCTCTAGAACCAGGAAAGCCAGTGGTCAATTCAGTCCGAATCCCACAGTCTGCAAAAGGGAGGGAAGGGGAGGATGATCGCTATCCAGTCCCTGTTGGAGTCCGAGAGCCCAAGAAGCAGGAGCACTAATGGCCCTAGGTCAGGAGAGGACGGATGCCTTAGCTCAAGCAGAGAGAGCAGATTCACCCTTCTTCTGGTTTTTGCTCTGTTCGGGCCCTCAACGGATTGTATGACGCCCACCTACATTGGTGAGAGCAATCCTCTTCACTTAGTCTACTGATTCAAATGTTAATCTCTGCTAGACATACCTAGAAATAATGTTTAGCAGCTATCTGGGCATTCCTTAGCCCAGTCAAGTGGACATATCAAGTTAACCATCACAATAGTCTACATAGAGAACCCAAGAGACTGAGTTGACCATCTATTTATGGAGTTCAGCGATCTTTTATTTTAATTTAAATTCAGTTAGCCCCCATATATAGTACATCTCGAGTTTCACACGTAGAGTTTGATAATTCGTCAGTTGCGTGTAACACCCAGTGCTTGATATAGAATCACCACAGAAAAATCAGCGGCATCCCTTTTCCTGGCAATAAATAGAAAATGTAATTTTTTTAAAAGATACGATTCTCAGAAGCAAGAAGACTATAAAGTACCTTACAATAAAACTTAACAAAAAAACGTGTAAGACTTGTATGAAGAAGAAATCTAAAGCTTCATTGAGGAACATAAAAGACCTGAATAAATGGAAAGAGAGACTGTGCTCACAGAGGGGAAGGCCCCAAATTACAAAGACGTCAGTTCTCCCAAATCAATCTATAAATTTAACACAATTACAATTACATTTATATACAGGAGGGTTTTTCTGGAAACTTAACAAAATGGTTCTAAAATTCATTTGAGAGAATAAAGATAACTGAATACAGCTAAGATAGTTTGAAGATGGAAGAAATAGAGGAATTCTTCCTGCCAGATGTCAAGGCTTACTGTCATTAAAACAGTGTAGTATGAAGGCAGGACCAGATGGATGGAAAGATTAGAAAATCCAGACTTCTCTGGGGACTTGTGTATGATTAAGTAAGTATCCCATATCAGCGGCACACAGACTGTTCAACAAATGGAGTGGTTTGGGACCATTGGTTTTCTATAGCGTGGTGACTTCCCTAGAGTTGCTGTTCAGCTGGTGACAGCGAATGCCTCTGGTGGGGATGGGGAGGGATCTTCTCATGCTATTATTTGAGGGTTTTTTTTTTCTTTTTTAATAACGTGAGTGTATTCATTCTTCAATTTAAAAAACTAATCGAAAAAAGAAACTGCCTGCAGAATTTTAGAATTTTGTTCTAATAATCCTTTGCATAATTGCAACAAAAGCATTTTCATCAGGTAGTTTTAAGAATTTAATAAATTCACCTATAAGATAAATACCATTTAATGGACATTAAATAGATTTTACCCCTTTAAATCCAGCATATTGAAATGCTCAAATTATATAGTTTAGCTTTTCATATTTTGGTGCTTTATCCATAATTTGAAAGCTGAACTTTAAGAGGCTTAAATTTCTATTATACTTTTTTGGTATAAAAGTTGGACTAAAGTAGAATAAAATCAATAAGGTGAAAGTCGGTTTTTTAACTTAATGGGGACCAAATTTCAGGTCACCTTTTCCCAGTAACTATGAACGACTCTAGAGTAGTTCACACCTGAGTGACACACACTTGGGCACTAATGATGCACGCTTAGGGCTTTAGCACCCTCCGCTCGAGCCCCCAAATTACCCGCCTGGGAGTGAGGTACCAAGATTGCCTCTTGAGCTAAAAGTGGCTTTCTTTTTTCCTCGCAGGAGAAAAGTGTCCTGTCTTTAGTTTTTCTTATGCTAGGGCTTTTCTCTATCCTTGCTTGGAATTATTGCTCATTTCAGCCCTACTTGTGCTGTTTCTAATGATTTTCTTCTTCCTCCTGTCTGCTTTTCTTAGCACCTCTTGTTTTCTGTTGCCTTGCCTCTGTACCCTAGCTTTTCCCTGGAAGAGGCTGGACGTTTTAGTCATCGGTCACTATTGAGAGCTTCTGGTTGGAAAATGGAAAGTTACACATTGAATTTAATCTTTAAGTTTTTAGTTGTGCTTGGCTGTTTTTATTAGTGTTCACCACCCACATGTTCTTTCTTCTTTTCCACACCAGCAGTTTTTTTCCCCTTTTCCTTTAAGAAAAGAAAACATTTTAGGTTGGCACCATTCAGGATGCTGGAGGCATTGAGTAAGTGGTCTTAATTGAAGTTTTACTGAGTTGTGGGTTGAATTCTGTGTTTCTGTAATGAAGTTGAAATTTGAAAGAGGTGAACATCATTTCAAGTGAGATAAAATCGTCCTCTACTTAGAAGACATACTTCATTTCTATTTTTTTTTTAAAGATTCTGTGTTTGTTTATTTATTCACTTTAGAGAGAGAGCATGAGCAGGGTGAGGAGTAGAGGGAGAGGGACAAGCAGACTCCTCACTGAGCACAGAGCCTGACTCCGGGCTCCATCCCAGGACCCTGAGATCATGACCTGAGCCAAAATCAAGAGTCAGACACCTAACCTACGGAGCCACCCAGGTGCCCCGACATGTCATTTATTTCCAAATATTTATAAAAAGTCATACGTGGAAGAAATTTTGTACTATTAACATAGTTGAGAACGAAGACCACAATCTACGAATCTAATTTACTAAAGCTGTTTTCAGTACAGGCATCTGGACATAACAGGATTTGGGGAACTGTGATAAGCTTTGGAAATGAAGAGCTCCCTCCCCACCTCCCTGGCCCTGTGGGCTTCCCCATGTCCCTTTCACTTTCAGGTCTCTTCAAGGTCAATCACAGTGACTGCCACTGGTATTCAAAAACTACTCTTTTGTTTTCTAAGTTAATCTAGTGTTGTTGGAAATAGTGTGTCCCTCAAATAAAAAAAAAGTCTTAGCATTTAATTTTTAACTGAATAATGGTTAAGCGTAACTCTGATGATCACTGTCTTTTAGTGACTTGCAGTCATTGAACTGAATCTGAGAAGTGGCAGGGCTAGCTAGGTCTTTTTGTCTAACCTTTCATTTAATACAGGATCTTACACACGCACACACACCCCGTGACAGATTGCTTAAATATAGACTTCTCCAGGATCCTGTTTTTAGCCCTCTTTTGTCTGTGGAGGTTGAGTTCATAGTAAGAGAGTAAACAGAAATAGGTCCTCTGCAGACATAGCTCTAGTTCCCCGGCCTTCTCCCACGTTCCAGACCCTCACATCACTTCCTTTCCTCCATCGGGATAGCCTGTTGCTTCTGCAGGCCTAGTATTTCTAAAACTGCACTCATTTTCCTTCACACAAACTTGTTCCTCCTGGCTGTCCAGTTGGGCTTTATGTTACCATCATTCTGCACTCATCCAGAATGAAAATTTGAGTTCCTTTGACTCTTCCACTTTTAATTTAATTCTCTCTCTCAAATTCAGCTGCCAGTTCCTATGAAGGAAACCTCTGCAGTGTTTCTTTCTATCCCTTTTTTAAAAATCTAAATGCCACAGCCTAGCTCACACCTCATTATCTTTTACCTGGAATATATTTGTTTATTAAATATTCCCTTTGTTAATATTGGTTCCATCTTCAATCATTATTTATTTTGTTGCTATATCCTCTTCCTAAAGCATTAAACCTTCTCCCCCCCTTTTTTGTTATAAACATTAGTGGAAGAACTGGCAAGATTTGAATGAAGTCTGTAAATTATAGATCATAGAATTGTATCAGTGTTAATTTCCTGATTTTGATCATTCGACTATGGTTATGTTAGAGGCTGTCCTTGTATTTAGAAAATACATGTGGAAGTACTTAGGGGACACTGTAACTTCCTCTCAAAAGTTGAAAAATCATATGTGTATATATCAGAAAGATATGTATGCATATATGGAGAGAAAGAATTGTAACGTAAAGCAAATATGGGGGAAACTGACATTTGGGGAATTGGAGTGAAGCATATATGTGAATTCTTTGTACCATTTTTACAACTTTTCTTGAGCATAAAATTATCTCAAGAGTTTTCAAAAGTTATTAGGGAAATAGGGAAAATTCTGTATGCCATCTCCTGGGTTTTGCTGTGAACCTTAAACCGGCCCCCCCAAAAATGGTCTTAACAAAAAAATTTTTAAGTCATTAGACTCAGGGAAAGTGTAATAGTGATTCTCCTAAGCAAATATACCAGTGTTGTGTTTTGCTTACTTGACAGTCCACTTCCTTCATCAAGCATTTATTTGGTAAGCATCTTACTATAATCTCAAAAGACAGAACACAAACAAAGATGTAATAAGAGGCCTGAACAGTGCCCCCTCATTGTTTATGCCGTCACGTGGCATGTTGGTTTACTGCAGTTTTGACCGTCACAAGAAGCAGGGCTCAAGGGGAAGGAGTCCCAGGCGGAACTTTCCCCGACTGTGAGAGGAAGCAGCGGCCAAGGTGCTACCTGCCTTCTCCCTGTCCACAGGGACGTTCAAGGTGCTGGAAGTTCTCTGTGACCCTGCGTTGGCTGTCTCTTGGTTTGTCCCTGTGCTGAAGTGGATAAAAGCCTATATCTGAGTTGCTGAATTCTATTTTCAGATAACTAAGTGGGCTTTTTTTTTTCTTTTTTCTTTTTAAGTCTTGCTAGTGGATCCAGGGGGAAGCTATAAATATTACATTTTGATATGTTGAGGATGAAGCCTTGAGTAGCTTACCTCAAGACAGCGGCTCTAAAGCAAAACTTCTGGGACTTGAATGCTGGGAGATATTCCGATATGTTAAATTTGACAGTATCTGTTCTTGTCCATAAATCTATTTTTGGTGATAAGTTTAGTTTCTGCATTTCTGGGTTATTCTTATCACACTAACCCCGGTGGTGTCACTTACTATTCCCATGGTACTGATGGCTGTCTACAGATGGCACCGCCTAAGTCTTACACTGGCAGATTACTTTCCTTTTAATTCCGTTCGCCAAACTTGAGTTCCCATGAAGGATTAGGCACTGATTTACACACTGGGTATGCGATGATGAGTACAGCACAGTCTGATGGAAAGAACGGACACATACGAAAATAAATAAAACATAAACTAATAAGCAGAGTTACAAAGGACAGAGTTGGCCCTAAGAAGGGAGTATTAACTGTAGGAGAAGAGGAGAAAAGAACAGAGGGATAAGAGACCCAAATCCTTATCTTCCGTAGCAGCAAGTCAATGAATACATTTGAAGCTGGATAATCTAGAAATGGGGGTAGTAGCGTGTTTATAAGCACGATGGAGGTAAATAGCAAAAAAAAATTGAAGGGCATTGTGTCTGGGAAATGGGTGTCTGGGGAGGGAAAAAATAGGGTTATTATTTTTCATTGTCAACCCTGTAGTACTCAGACTCTTGAAAACGATATGCATTTGGTTACTTTATTTAAAAAGATTTTTAAATCCTACTTACTCTTTTAGGCCAACTCAAATGATGCCATTTCCATGTATCCTGTGCTATAAGTAGACGCACACACCCCTTCCTTTAAACTTACACAGAATTTCTTTAAACTCCTTATACAACATTTACCATATTCTGGTTTTAGAGTATTTGTTTACTTTTCTTTTTCCTCTGCTAGATTATTAGGCTTTTGAAAGCAGGAACTGTTCATCTCAAGATTTTCCTCAATGCTTAGTAATTCCCTTACTTGTAGCTGGCATAACTGAATTGAGGGTTTAGCCCTGTTGTTTGTTAGCTCCCATTTTGGATCCTTGGTAGCATGAAAATTCAAATGTTCTAACTCAAATATATAGAGGTACCAGCTGCTAAGCATTATTTATATCTTTTTTTGCAAGTGTAATTTAGTGCTCTTAAATCTGATTCAATGGATTTTGGTAGAATACTCTATTTAAGAGCACATTCTGGATTCCTGATAATTAGAATTTTTGTTTCTTGAAAATTAGAAGCTAGTTTCTCATTTGGATAGCTACTGGTATTGGGAGGATTTATTTCTGTTATTTATTTGTTTATTTATTTATATCCCACAAGATCTCCTTTTATTTGATTCCAAGAGAACTGGTATTGAGTGCATTTGATACTTTGCCATATTAGGGGGTTAGTTGTTTTAATATTTTAATCCCACAGTGATGAAACAGAGTAATAAAAGTAGATTGCTCTTGAGGGAGCATTTGGTCTGCCCTCCTGGCTGTTTCCTAAGGCAAGAGAAAGTCCAAGCTATTCTAGGCAGATGGTAGGGGAGGCTTTCTGTTAAAACACAGCCCCGTTCCCACACTCACCCCCACTTAAAGCAGTATATACTTTGCCAACCTTACCATGTCCTTTCAAGAATTCATTTGGTAAACCCAAACTTCCTCTGTTTAATTCAGCCATATTCTTAGTCACTTTTCTCCTTATAAAGATGCTTTAAATACTATTTCGAGATGTTCTTTAGCCCTATGGCTCTTGCTAAGTTATCCTTAGGTCGATTAGGCCTGATTTTATATTTACAGAAACAGTAGATGTTTATAAGTCAAAAAGTAATGCAAATAATTCCCCAAACCATTTGGCTGCTATTCAGTGCGATAGAAGTGAGTAGTTTAAAGAGTGCTACCTATATTGCAAAGCTGTGTTAGGATAGTACTAAATTATCTAAAAGTAAAAAGTCAATAATTTGTAATGCCATTCACTTAAAAAGTAAAATCCAATTTTTAGATTTAAGTTTTAAATTTTAAAACATTCCTCTAGTATCAGGGTGAAGTGAAGTTTAACGGATTTTCCTAAAAATCCAACTATTTAAGGATATCTAATTTGCAGGAAACAAAGAAAGAAATGATTACGTTTCCTGAATAGTTAAGTTTCCTGCGTAGCTCTGGGCACACCTCTCTTGTACCTGGAACTGTGCTGGCTACCAATTGTGAGGCCTGCTTCTGCTTGGAGTCTGTCCCTACATAACAGAGTTCAGGGGTCATCCAGAGATTGGAAGTTGTAACTCCCCCTTTGTGTGTGCTTCTCTCTGGGATGCCTGTCTTTCCAGCTGCTGTGGTCATCCTAATCTCTGTCCTCTCATTCTTCAACCAGTAAGACTACATATTTCCGTGTAAACTTTAGGCCTCCCTATGTGGCGCTAATTGGGAATTATCCTCAGGGAAAAAGCTGGAAGAAATGGAAAACTCACCCAGTGCCATTCCTGTCTTCCCAGTGTTGACTCTTTTCCAGTATCTGCCTGTTTTTAGTCACTCCCCAGTGCATTCCACTAATTACTTTTTGTGTTTCGTCCAGAATTTGTAACTGTTACCTGTGAACTACTCTGCAATTGTGAAAAGCAGAACTCACCTTTTGTCTAATTTTAATGACTGTTATAAGTCATAGGGAAAGTTACAGCTAAATCTCAAATTTTAAGAGGTAAAAGAATAGATTTTGCCCTTGAGTACTTTTTTTGCCTTTTAAAGTAGTACTGCATTGTGCCAAAGTGACTATACACATTGTCACTGAAGTCACATGGCGGTACTTAGTAAAAAAGATGTTTATCTGGGGGCGCCTGGGTGGCTCAGTTGCTTAAGTGTCTTACCCTTGATCTCGGCTCAGGTCTTGATCTCAGGGTTGTGAATTAAAGCCCTACATTGGGCTCCACGCTGTGTGGAGCCTACTTAAAAATGTTTTTAAAAATTTATAAAATTGGAGCCCTTGGGTGGCTCAGTCAGTTGAGCGGCTGCCTTCAGCTCAAGTCATGATCCCAGGGTCCTGGGATCGAGCCCCATGTCAGGCTCCCTGCTCAGTGGGAGCCTGCTTCTCCCTCTCCCTGCAGCTCTCCCTGCTTGTACTTTCTCTCTCTCTCTCTCTGTCAGATAAATAAATAAAATCTTTTAAAAAAATAAAATAATAATAAAAATTTTAAAATTTAAAAAATATGTTTATCTGTATAATTCAGAATCTTTTTATTATTAACATTGAAATGAAAACACAAGATCTCTCTCTACTTAAAGAGAACTCATAGATTGATCCCCAAGAATATGTCCCCAAATTTGCATATCCCAGTTGTGAAACACTGCTAGCTATCCTCTAAAGCAGAGCCTCTGACTCTGTTATTCTCCAGTTTAAAAACTTTCCACGAGGGATGCCTGGGTGGCTTACTCTGTTGGGCAGCAGGCTCGTGATTTCGGTTCCGGCTGTGATCTCAGGGTTGTGAGATGGAGCCCCACATGGATTCCGTGCTCGGCAGGGAGTCTGCTTGAGATTCTCTCTCCCTCTGCTCCCTACAGCGTTAGTGCAACTCACGCGTGCACATGCTCTCTCTTTCTCTCTCTCAAAATAAATAAATCTTAAAAAAAAAAAAAAATCTTTCCATGAGAGGCATTCTCATAAATTGCTAATGGGAATGTAAATTGGTGTATCTTTATGAAGACAATTTGGCAATATTTTTCAAAATTAGTAATGCGTTTACTCTTGACTTAGCAATTTCACTTCTGGAATTTTATCCTCTAGATATACTTGTACACATATGAGTGGACATTTGCACTATGTCATTCATCGCCACATTGTTTAGAATAACAAAAGATGAGAAACTGTCCATCATTAGGAAATAAGAGGAATTTCATGTTTACTGTGTATTAAGAGATTACAATGAAATTAGAAGATTTTTTTAACAGAATGATAAGGAAAATATAATCTATAAAAATGTATGGGATATAGCATAATCTGTGTTTAGAGGAAAATCTGTAGCCCTAAAAGCTACTATGAGAAAAAAAACTGAAAATGAATGATCTAAATGTCTATCTCAAGAAGTTAGAAAAAGAAAAGCAAATTAAATACAAAGATAGTAAAAAGCAGGGAATAATAAAGGAGAATTTATTGAAGTGGAAAACCTACAGTAGAAAGAATAACAACAAAAAATTGTTTTTTTAAAAAGCACTATAAAATTGACCAATTCTTGGCAACCCTGATCAAAAAAAAAAAGACCAGGGGCGCCTGGGTGGCACAGCGGTTAAGCGTCTGCCTTCGGCTCAGGGCGTGATCCTGGCGTTCTGGGATCGAGCCCCACATCAGGCTCCTCCGCTATGAGTCTGCTTCTTCCTCTCCCACTCCCCCTACTTGTGTTCCCTCTCTCGCTGGCTGTCTCTATCTCTGTCAAATAAATAAATAAATAAAATCTTCAAAAACAAAGCATTTTAAAAAGAAAACCAGACCAGTGTTGCCAATATCAGGAATGAAAAGGAGACATTACTATAGATTCTACAGTCATAAAAAAGACAATAAAGGACATTAAGTACAATTCTTTCAGAGCATAGAAAAGGGGATACTTCTGAGCTTGTTTTATGAAACCAACATACCTTTAATCTAAAAACCTGAACCAAGGATATTATAAGAAAGGAAAATTTACAGACAAATCTGTTACATGATTATAAACGCCAGACTAACCCAGTGATATGTTAAAAACACATCAGATTATGTACTGAGTATATATATTCCACGAAAGTGGTTTAACATTCAAAATCAGTCAATTTAATTCATCACATTAGAGAATAAAGGAAGAAATTACATAAGCATGTCAACAGATGGAAAAAATTGATAAAGTGTTAACTCCCATTCGTGATAACAGAAAATACTTAGTAAACTAGGAATAGAAGGGGATTCCTTTTTTTTTTTTAATATTTTATTTATTTATTTGACGGAGATAGCCAGCGAGAGAGGGAACACAAGCAGGGGGAGTGGGAGAGGAAGAAGCAGGCTCCCAGCAGAGGAGCCTGATGTGGGGCTCGATCCCACAACGCTGGGATCACGCCCTGAGCCGAAGGCAGACGCTTAACGACTGAGCCACCCAGGTGCCCCTAGAAGGGGATTTCTTTAATCGCATTAATAGTATATACAAAAAAATCTATAGTAATATCATACTTAATGGTGAACTATTGGATGTTTCCCCCAAAAGACGAGAAATGAGGGACAAGGGAGCTCGTTACTATCACTTCTATCCAGTATTGTCCTGATCAGGCAGTGTGACAAGAAAATGGAGTCAACAGTGTAAATATAGAAAAGGTGAAAACCAAATTGTCATAATTTGTGTTAATTCATCTTCCTACATGTAGATTAAGGTTACAAGATTGCTTGGTGGACATGGACATGCCGCCTTCACAATATAAATGGCCATTTCATACAACCAGGTACCTGAAGAGTCTTCTCAGACAAGGGAAGAGGCTGGAAACGCTACTTTACAGACTGACTTCAAAAAAAAAGTCATCTCCTTTTCAAATCCACTCTAAGTTGAGATGGTGGCTGGAGATAGGGAGTTTGACCTTTTGCAGGCAAGGACAAAGATGTAACAGACGAGGAGGTGTGAGCTTAGTGTTGTATGGTGAGCATGGAGAACATTTTTCCATAGAAATATGTTTGCCTAACGGCTGAATTCTGTAGGATTCCGTGTGCACTGCAGGTGAAGTAGTCTGTAGAAATAGTCTTAGGAGCTCGTGTATCCTGTGTGACTTTCCCCCAGAGGGATCTGCATTCTTAGTTAAAATGGGGAGAAGAAAAAGAGGAGATAATAAAATTCTTAGAATATTATTTCTAATTTGAGGCTTCCTTATAATTCAAAGAGTAGAATTACCCTTTGAAGGAATGGAAACACACACTTGTTTAAATAGCCCCGGGCCTCCTCATTTGAAATCGTATCTCCGTGTCTCTGCTCCTCTGATTATATCAGTATTAATATTAAGAATCTTGAAAATCTCTGTCAGGAATTCACCCTTGTAGTACTTGGTAACAGCATCTTTTTATGAGACTGTCTTGAGGCTGGCTTCATTGCTGCCTCACTGGTATAGAGATACACCACACAGACTATCTGTGGAGAGAATTATGCTATATGAAAAGAGTCACAGACTGCCAAACCCTTATAACAGCTTCAGGTCCGGTCCAGTCACTACAACTGTTGCTGAACCCAGAAAACTCGAAAGCACAATACTTACCATTTAACACCCAGCACCATCACTGCTGAAGCCAAGTTATGCCACCACCCTCTGCCCAGTAGTATACATATATAACAACTTTGTAAGGTAAATACTATTATTAACCCCATTTTACAGATGAGGGAAGTAAGTTGTACAAAGGTTAAACCATTTTCCCCAGGTCACATAGTCAGCAAGCGCTGTAGAGCCAGAATTCAGCCACAGGCAGTCTGTCCCAGAGTCTGTACTCTTAATCACTGGGCCAACGACCTTCTGGGATTATTTAATTATGCCTAAAAAGCAAAGACTCTCCACATATTAAAACAAAACAAAACAAAAACCCTACTGTTTGTGGAAGGGAATCTCAGCCATGAAGTCCTACTCTCACTGTAGTGAGGCATAGGAGAACATGAGAGACTGAAGAGGCAGACATTTTTTGTTTGAAAGAAATCTTCCAATTACCTAGGAGTGTAGGCATGAAAGGGGCTAAGAAATACGGGCCTACGGGATGATTTTATGTACTGTAAGCATTTCGAGTATTTTTTCTCTTTAAAAGTCGTGATGTTCTTTAATTCCTCTTTTTGTGGTTAGCTCTTTCAAAGCAAAAGAAAATCTAATTCTGGTAGGGGATTTTACAGTAGCAAGCTGAAACTTGAAGTTTCTGGACCTTAGGCTCTCCTATCCCATTAAAATATTTAATAAACCAGAACACCTCCGTATTACAGCTGTAGAGGTATTTAGTACTAAGGGGGATAGAAAGGTGACTAAGATTGGGAAACGTATTTTCTGTGTAAATAAAACTATGTTTTGGTTACCTTTCATCCTTTTCAAATTCTTGAAAGCAAAATTTTTTAATCAAAACTGTAATTTCCTGAAATTGATTTTTAATAGATTTTTTCCATACCGTACTCTTCCTTCGTTTCCTCTCTTCTTTTTCCTGCCCACAGATACTTACATTGGGGTGTTGAAGTACCCCAAATCTGGTATTTCGGTGTTTAAATAACAAGAGAAAGGGATCTGATTATAATGCGATTCATAAATAATGTTCCTTCTGATTGTTTTGTATGCAAATGACCATGCTACATGAGTAATTTTTAAGAAGCCTTTGAAGGAGTCTGAGCATGGGCAGTCTGGTCATTTGGAATCCTTTGTACTACTTGGCTAGTCTGGACATTGTGTTCTACTGATAAACTGTAGAAGCTGTTCAATGTTTTTGTGATGGGTATGCGTCATTATAATTTTCAAATCCTTACGAAGTGACTGACACACATTTTGCCTAAACTTGAAATAGTAATATAGGCCCCGTTGTAGAATGGCAAGTAGTAGACACTGGCCAAAGATAGAAAATCATCTTGGACTTTTCAGAAATAACAGGACAGCTTCCTAAAGAACATGGTGGCTCGGACTCACGTCAACTTTCATGCCCTTCCAAAACTCCCGTAGAATGACACTGAAGAGTTTCTTTAAAGTGTAAACCCACAAGGATGAGTAATACAATAGGAAAGGCAATAGTAACAAAAGTCGGGAAATTGGAAAACAGATCGAGCAGCCAATAACCTAACAGAACCCTAAGCCAGCAGGTAGCCGGGAGCCAGCCTGACTTAACACCACAGAACTGAAAAACTGGCAGGATCAGTGCCCGTGGAAATGAGGTTGAAAGACTTGCTACACTTGGGGGGGTCTGGTTGAAATCTGTTGATGAACTCAGATCCCCAGAACACCTACCCTCCGTTCCACAGCTGGGAGATTCTTCGTTCCCTGCCGTGGCAGGGACTGGAGGCTTACTCTGGAGAGGGAACCACAGGCTGTCTAGACTCAGGGGCTCCCGGCACAGTTGAGGCAGAGGTCCCATAATGAAAACAGTACGGTTAAGTGATGTCAGGGCGCCGAGTGCTGAGACCCCCAGCCCTGCTGTTTCACTTTGCCATCAGAAAGCCAACAACGAGGCCTTCACTCTCTGGGCAGGGTACTGGAGGATCTTTGTCTGCAGCAATGGCAAGTTCAGGAGGAAAGACCAACTTAAATGGCCCAACCAGATCATCCTTAGCGAAGCTCCCAGTCCACAACGTGCACTCACAGGCTGAGAGCCTTCAATCAGCTGTTTAATCCCCTTATCCATAAATGTGAGTCAACAAACGAAGACTCTCCGGATAACTTCGTCATCTGATCGGCCTCTGCTGTGAAAGACGGAGACTTAAAACAAACAGAAAAAAGTGACTTGGAGGGATGGTGCAGGGAGAGCACAGCTGCCAAAAATCCTAATAGTTCATTAACCCTCTTCTGTACTTTCATGAATGTTTTAAAATTTCCATTCTAATTTTCATAAAGGTAAGTTATTATAACAGTAAAAACGACAGTGTACTATAAAAAAGGAACATTCAAAGAGCTCTTAGAAATTAAAAATACGAGAAAAGACATAAAAACTCAGTAAAAAAAAAAAAGTTTAGAAATTATATAAGAAATCTCCTAGAAAGGAGGACACAAAGACAGAGATGGAAGAATTTGAATTGCAACCCTGAATCCTCTGTCTAGTCAAATTATCAACCAAGTGTGAGGACAGGAAAAGAGACATTGGCAGAAATGCAAGATTTCAAGTACCCTTTCTCCAGAAACCACTGGAGGATATGCTCCATCAGAATGTAGAGTAAATACAGAAAAAGGAAGACATGAGATGTAGGAAACATTAAATGCATTTTAGAAGCATCACCAGGACAAAGTAAGGGGCCTTTGCAGGATGAAAACTACAGGCAACAAATCCGTAGTGTGGGTGAAATTTATTCAGGAAGATAAAATTAAAAGAATGTCTGATGCACACAAGCACCTTGAGAGGTCCATCTGGCTCACTGCCTGTTTTTTATAGTGTATATGTTCAAGTAACATAACTATAGCCACATATTTATACATGGTCTAAGGCCGCCTTAACACTACAAAGCAGAGTTGAATAGTTGCGACAGGTACCGTGAAGCCTGCCAAGTCCAAATACTTTCTGTCTGGCCCTTTAAGAAAAAGTCTGCAGACGCGCTCTAGAGAATTGTCTCTAGATGGACAAGAGTTTATGGTTGAATTAGTTATGTATACAGAGAAAATGATGAAACCGCTCAGTGCAGGGAGAACAAAAATTGGGCAGGAAGGGAAGAGTAGCCTTGCTTTACTACATGGCTTAGCTTTGAATATATGTACGTGATTATAATAATGTAAATGTCTAGTACTCCGCTAATTAAAATGACCATACAGCTGCATTGGGAAGATGGGAAGGTTATGAATGCGTGATGGGAAAAGGAAGAAGGCGCTCACTCCTCCTCTTCCATAGTGGGAAGTCAGTAGAATGGCCCTAAAACTGAAGGGGAAACATGGCAATAAATATCAGGATGCTTGTTTAAAAGAGGTAAAAATCGATTCCTCTGGGGAGGGAGGAACAACCGGCAGTGGGACAGGGACTGCTACTTTTCATACGAACCTTTTGCAGGCTTTTAAAACTGTGTACCTTTATACCTTCGATTAAAATAAAATTAAGAAAACTCCCCACAAAACTGGAAAACAAAAAAGAAACTCTTTTCAACGTCAGCAAATACATAGTATGTACTCGAGGTGCCCCTTTCTGCCCTCCGGTCCAGCGGACATGTATCGTTATCACTCATCATCCGGGTCGTTTCCTGCTGAGCCGACACGTTCACAGGATCGGCACATCGCGCTCCTCTAAGAGGTGGCCCCGCTCAGGAAACCTCTATCTCTGATACAATGTAGGCACCAATTTAGGCAGATTCTGTCTGTTCACAGACATTTCCTCCAAAAGAACATTGCTAAAATGCATTATTTGGCCTAGCATCTGACTACTCTAAATGTGTCCTAAAGTAGCTGCATTTATTTTATTTTATTTTTAAAAGATTTATTTATTTAATTGAAAGAGAGACAGAGAGTGTGTGGGCGCATGCACACAAGCGGGGAAGCAGACTCCCTGCTGAACGGGGAGCCCACCCCGGGGCTCCATCTCCCCACTGGGAGATCCTGACCTGAGCTGAAACCAAGAGTCCAACGCTCAATGCACTGAGCCGCTCAGGCGTCCCAGTAGCTGCGTTTTAAAATTTCATCTCTTCGGGCGCCTGGGTGGCACAGCGGTTAAAGCGTCTGCCTTCGGCTCAGGGCGTGATCCTGGAGTTCCGGGATCGAGCCCCACATCAGGCTCCTCTGCTATGAGCCTGCTTCTTCCTCTCCCACTCCCCCTGCTCGTGTTCCCTCTCTCACTGGCTGTCTCTATCTCTGTCAAATAAATAAATAAAATCTTTAAAAATAAATAAATAAATAAAAATAAAATAAAATAAAATTTCATCTCTTCGGAACACTGTTTCTTCTTAAACCCGCTAGCATGGGAAGACAGTTATTGCTCAATAATTATTCATAGCTACCAGACAACTTATTAATATTTTCTCATCATCTGGCACTGGACCTAACATATTTAATAGGCTGGTAAATGTTTGAATGAATGAATAAATGAACTCTGTTGTATAATCAACAATTTTTTAAAAACCAAGGTGCCCTGAGAAGCTGCAGAAATGAATCCTTGCAAAAGCCAAAGGTGATTCCATAACTTGTCTTCAGCTCTTCAGTTACCAAAGCTAAATTGTGCTTCTTTTTTTTTTTTTTTTAAGATTTTATTTATTTGACAGAGAGACAGCCAGCAAGAGAGGGAACACAAGCAGGGGGAGTGGGAGAGGAAGAAGCAGGCTCATAGCGGAGGAGCCTGATGTGGGGCTCGATCCCATAACGCCGGGATCACGCCCTGAGCCGAAGGCAGACCCTTAACCACTGCGCCACCCAGGCGCCCCTAAATTGTGCTTCTGAATGATTTTGATTTCTGAATTAAAGTAGTTTTTGCTTTTTTTCTAACTCACATAGGATCTTTCCGATCAAAGATGTGCCCCTGGAGACGGATGGCCTTTCTGATTGGCTCTATCAACGTTTTATTGAAAAAGAGGAACTCCTATCGCATTTTTATGAAACAGGTACACAGTTTCCTATTACTTATGTTTCTGAAGTTGGCAATAGTTCCAAAGATGTACGTTAGGGGAGGTAACCGTTTTTCCATTCTTCAGATGCCCGAAAGGAATCAAAGTATTTCTATATTTAAAAATTCCAGCTTAGAATATTCATAAGGACAGTGTTAATGTTAAATTTATTCAGGCCCTTACTTGAACAGCCAGTGTGCAAGATCACATGATGAGTAAAATGTTGCACAAATGGAACTAATTCAAGTCAGTGCGCGGTGTGTGGAAGACTACAGTCATACGCGTACAGTTACACGGGCTGCTCTGTGAAGTTGCAGATAACATGTGTGGTTTGGCATTGTACATGGTTATTTACATAATTCCATCATCTTGCAGTCATTTGAGATCATTTTGAACCGTGTTTTTACATGCTTATTCTTTTCTTTACATGTAGGGATAAAGCTTACTTTTTAAATTTTCACAGATACAACCTTATACTTTTCTCCTTGAGAGAAAAAAGTCAATTTACCCAAAGGTCCCTTATCTATAGTTAATTTTCTGTACCTTCTGTGAAAACTGCAATGCAGTGAAACGGACATAGGAAGGGAGGAGGAGGGAGGGAGGAAGAAAGGAAGTTAGGAAAGAAGGAAATGAGTGTTGGTAGAATGTCAGGCATTACCAAAGTGCTTTCACAATAACTACGCCCGCCCGTTGTAGGCTTATTGTCCGGATCCTACAATAAGAAAAGAAAAAGGGGAAGAGAAAGTTGGTTTAGGCCTGATGATGGCTGTGAGATGTTAACACAAAGTGCTGTTTTCTTCCCACTTAGATTTTTTTGGTTCAGAATTAACGTTCATGTTAAATCAGACGGTCAAAGGCCTAATAGTGAGCAAAGGCTGATACTGTTAATTACCTTTAATATTTTTGTTTTTGTGTTTAGGATTGTTTCACATTACACACAGCAGGATTCCTTCCTGATTCTAACGTTCTGACCCTGGGGCTGTGGACCCGGGGGGGTGGGGGGGGGTGGGGGGGGAGATACTCATATGATAGGGGTTGGACCTGTGCATGTCTCTAGAATTCTTAGTAATACTCATTGAACAAGATGCCCCTCTCCGCCATGTGCATTCCTTGGTCTTATTCTCAAAATTTCTTTATTTTTTTTTTAAAGATTTTATTCATTTATTTAACAGAGAGAGCGCGCTCTTGCACAAGCAACGGGAGCAGCAGGCAGGGGGAGAAGGAGCAGCAGGCAGGGGGAGAGGGAGCAGCAGGCAGAGGGAGAGGGAGAAGCAGACTCCCCGCTGAGCAGGGAGCCCACCATGTGTCTGGATCCCAGGACCCCGGGATCATGACCTGAGCCAAAGGCACACACTTAACTGACTGAGCCACCCAGGAGCCCCCCAAATTTCTTTAAAGATAAACTAGGATAGATGTGTAAGAAGGCATGAGGTAATTAAGAGTCAACAGGATCTCTCTTTCAGTCTTCGTCTCTTGCTTTATGGTATTTAGCCTAAATTGTAGCAGCAATAATGGAGGTCTCTTTTTGAGAAAGCTGTTTGTATAATAAACCTTGAAACTTGAAGGTGTTCTCTGTAAATTGCTTGTGAGACGTAAATCCCCGCATGAATCAGCTTACCCAAAGGGATTATCAGCAAGGACAAAGACTATTTGAAATGCTGAAGTGTTATCAAGCTGACCTTATGTAATATTGCTCTGAAGTGGTCTAGCTTTCCCTTCTAGAAAAGAATTTAAAGACATCTGTTTACTTTGTGTTTCTCCTTTTAATTACTAAGATATATTTCATACATAATATTGCCTTCTGAAAAGAATACCAGTGATTTACCACCACCTTTTTTGTGGCAAAAACATTTAACTTGTCAATGGAGGAATTAGTGTAAATTATATCATTTCAGAAATTATTTAATATCAATTTCGGGGCACCTGGGTGGCTCAGTTGGTTCAGCATCTGCCTTCTGCTCAGGTCATGATCCCAGGACCCTGGGATCGAGCCCTGCGTCCGGCTCCCTGTTCAATGGGGAGCCTGCTTCTCCCTCTCCCTCTGCTGCTCCCCCTGCTGTGCTTTCTCTCTCTTTCTCTCCCGCTCTCTGTCAAATAAATAAATAAAAATCTTAAAAAAAAAAATACACACACACACACACACACATCAATTTCACACATCCTGTGTCCTGGCCACTGTAGAAATCTCTAGGGTTACAGTGGAAACAAGGCAGCCAGAGTGCCTGCTCTCATGCAGTTTATATTCCAGAGGGAGACAGAGAGTAAACAAGTCTTTAGAAAAAAGAAAAGATAGATCTGGATCATTACAGATCGAGGAAAGTGCCAAGAGGGAAATAAACGCGGCGATGAGTGTGACTGACTTGGGGGGAGCGGGGAGCGGATGGTATTTTTTCTGATATTGGAAGAAGGCAGCTGAGCCCGCCATTCACTGAGATGAGGAGAGGCCTCTCAGGCAGGAAGAATAAGCACAAATGTTCTGAGGCAGGAAAGGGCTCAGCAGTTTGAAAATTGTATTTCAAATGAGATCTCTCTCCAGGAACAATGGAAAGTCACAGAAGAGTCTTTAAAAAACAAACAACAAAAGTCCTAGGTAAACTAATATTCAGCTTTTGTTCCAGGAGACCTTACCACCAGTAAAACGATATTTCTGTCTTGTCTTTTAGGGGCTTTTCCACCTCCCAAGGGCCATAAGGAAGCTGTTTCCAGGGAGATGACCCTCAGCAATATGTGGATATTTCTCATACAGTCTTTTGCGTTTTTGTCAGGCTATATGTGGTATAGCCTCATCCAGTATTTTTACCATTGCCTGTTTTAGGAATTGACTGGGACTTGTCAAGGTCACCATAGGAGTTCAGACCTTCATAAGTGTGCATTATTTTACATGTGCAAATCGGAATATATAAAAAAAAAAAGCAAAGGAAATTCAGTGGATGGATTAATATTTATCCCCCTTTGGGATATTTTAAAATTCTACTAAAATGAGGATCAGTATATAATGACCTGCTAATATGTTTTGAGGACCTTTCACGTTTTAAAAAGATACACTCTACCATACATTTAAGCAGACATCACATTCGGAGAAGAAGAAATCCTAGAATCATCCTAGAAGACTATCCGAGAGAAATTCTGTTCCCACCAGATACAGTTGGTAATCTAGTCAAGCTCAGAGCGTATCCGCTCCTCTAAGCTAGTAGTCTCTCTTAGGGCAGAGCTGTAGAGCGCCCTCACTTCCACCAGCTCTTGCTGGGTCACTAGGAGCCTTGAGGGGAGCTGGGCGGCACCCTCAAGACCTGCTCCCCTGTGGTTCGCGGGGACACTCCAGTGTCAGCCATGCCCGTGGGGGAGAAGCAGTGTCCACTGGACACGTTCCGGTACTAGAATGTGTTCCTAAAAAAGGCTCGCTCAGTCCGACATCGTGTTTACATGTGCTAGTGCTTTCCCTTAAATGAGGGGGGTCACTGGATTTCTCTTTTTGTATAGAGGCATATCATAGATTGATAATTGTCTTTTACCAAATGCACTTTTATCAGATGCATATAGAGCAGAGGGTTAGTAATACAGCCTGAAAACAAATGTAAGCGTGATCAGTGAGTGGGATTCTTGAGAGGCTGTCCTGTCTCTGCGTGTGTACCCGGGCGCCCCCCTGCACAGAGCGCCAGGCCCACGGGAGGCTTCTGCCCAGCTCAGAGGCTTTGTTCCGCCCATGTTGACTTATTAGCACCAAATGTATTTGGGGGTGGCTGGAACAAATTAAAACATTTAAATGATCAGTTTGAGGTGAAATAGGGGTTTTATTAGAAAATTAAGAGCTAGAGCCAGACGTAGGCTTAAAATGGTGATAAGTTCTCACATGACACCCCCAAACCTATGTTCTATCATCACCTCGAGTTGCTGCCCACATCAGTGTGGTGTGACTGGGAGACAGACCCACACCAAAGGCTCCCCAGTCTCTTACAATTGCTTTTAAAGAGGATAAAGTCAAGTTTCTATTTCTAGAGAACACTTTTTTTTTCCCCCGCTACATTCATGTGATTTACCTCACGGTAGAACCAGACTCTTCTCAGAAAGTTCTGGGACTGCCTCTGCCCCTCACCTGCACTCCCAGTGTTGAAACAGAGTTGGTGTTTGGTTTGGGATTGTTAAGACTCTGAAGATCCTAGTAAGTCAGTGGCAGTTTTCTGTGATATGAGCGTTGTAGATTCCCTGTTGTCACTAATCCTACAATGGCAATTTCGAGAAGTAGGCCAGAAAATAAAAATAAAGGCTCGTGTTTTCTATTTTTAAATAAACCAAAACCAAAACCAAAAAACCAAACCAACAACAACTGAAAAGATGTGAATTTTCTCCCAGTTATGTGGGAAAGGTAAAGCAACACCAAATAGAAGCCCACAGCAGCCTCATTCTGTGCATATAGGAAAGAGAATACTGTGTTAATGAAATACCTCGCTGCATATTAGGCTACTACTGGTAAAACACAGAAGACAGTGTTAATGTGTGTGCTTTGGTAGGGTCGTTACAAGGTGCAATTTTTTTTTTTTTGCAATCTAAGCATTGTATTGTGTGTTTTACAGTGACAGTGAGGAGGTGAAACCGATCTTAAGAGGCATGGATGTTGGTAGGAAGCCAGACAGAAGCTTAACGATGCTTCTGTTTGAGGTCCAGCAAACACTGCTGCATTACAGGCTGAATTGAAATTGTTCATTTGAGAGATTAGTCAGTCCCCTGGGGGATAAGTTGCTCACTGTCCAGTATGGCCTGCACAGTCCTAGCTAACTAGGCCTTCTCCTCATTGCTAAAGCAAGCCACAGGTAGGAGTGGCCAGTTCTATCAAGGAGGAAACAGAGAGAGAGATGGATACATGCATACATAAATGCAGTTTAGGGCCACTTCTGCCATGGCTGTGCCCCAAAGGAACTTGACACTGTTAATACACATTAAACCAACTATCTATTCTGCAAGACGCTTTACGTTTTCTTCAAGTGCAGAGTCATTTCGACAGTCTTTCGAGTGACAAGTACCAATAGATACATGAGTTCCTTTTTGAAAATAGACCTGTGAGTGTAAATAGATGTGTCACTGATCTGCATATCCCTCCCCACTTGTTTATCAATGTGTTCTCTCTCTTCTGTTTGTTTGAGAGCGTCGACAGCGCTCTCCGTACCAGGAACTGGAGTTCGGCTACTTGCACCAGGACACGTAGAGAGAGAATCCGTGTTCTATGGCAAATCAGGGAAGCAGCAATATGCCACTGTACAGAAGTGAATAAAAATTCCGAATTTGTACTTTCTTTGCAATGTGAAATAAAAGGAGATTTAGGGAATACACATTTTGTGAAGGAGGAAAAAATAAAACTGTGCCACTTTTACACCAGTAGCTTATAGAATCTCAGCACTTCTTGGTCTCAGCTGACCTGCCTAGATTCCTACAGCAAAGAGGGTTGAGAACACCCTGCTGGACCTTCATCTCAGCACATCACAGTGATGGAGCCCCCGCTGGGCCATCAGCCGAGGGCAGGTGCGGTGCATACAGAGGGGACCACACCGGCAGTTCACTCTTCACATGAGAAACTGTCGTTGGTGTTGAAATATGCAGATACGATGGAGAAACCTATACGCCAGTGGAAGGTAAAGAAAAATGACAGGATGGAAACGGACATTTCGGGTGGGCCAAGAAGTTACTTGAGAATCTAAATAGCTTTTTAAAACAAAGATAGCTCTGAGTTCAGATCTGTCATATTTTAAGTAGATTTTAATATTACAATCAACCATTAATTGCCCACAGTGAAGGAACTAGGGATTACCAGATAATTAATCCAGTAATAAGTCATAGTTAGCCAAACATCTAATGTGTATTGACGAGTTTGAGGTTTTTTTTCATCAGGATTTTTTCGTTCTTCTGGGGATGCTTGCTGATTTTAAAACAAGGATTTCGATTGTTTATTAGTTTCTCTTGCGTATGTATTAATGACTGTGTTAATGAGTAGTGAAAAGATTTGGGAAGACAGACAGCTTCAGAAAGAGGGAACACAAAAGCCTAAATAATCCATGGGCTAGAAAAGGAATCCCTGAATAATCAAGAGTTGGCGGTATTGCAACGATGATACTCAAGCCTTTAATGAAAACAAGATGTGACATCACCCAGTACGAACCTCAGAACATCCTTCTCGTGTTAATATCGTGCGGACTGATGTGAAGAATGCCTCTTCATTCTTTGTCCATGTTGCTCACTTCTTGTGGTTTTGTCTTTAGTGACGTTTTGACAATCACTTCCCTAAAGACTCTTCTGAACTAGCGGGACCTGGTTATAATCATAGATAGCAGTCTTTAATCATGGACGGTCTTATTGGATTCTTTTGATATTTAAGGAAATTTTATTTGTGCTGCCGAATAGCAAAGAGTTAGTTATTTTCTTCATCACACAGGATTTCACTCCAGAGTTACCATCACGAGCGAGTCCGCTCTGGTCCACAAGGATGAATAAAAATGGTTAGTCTTATTTTTTTGCCATGTAGTGCTGTGAACCTTACATCTGTTCACGTGAAAGGCAAAGTCCAAAGCAGCACTGGGCCGCAGGTATACTGGTTTATTGTAGGAGGGGGTGGAGACCAATATGTTTGGGACCAAAACCACCTACACTGGACATTTCTAGATCACAGAGGGGCCGGGGGCTCTCTGGAGCAGTTGCTGGTTGGTGCTTTATTGCAATCATTGGCATTGATCCTCAACAATTAGGAACTGGACCCTGGGAATAAGCTGAGGGTGCTGAACCGCTGGGGAGGGGGACGGGAGCCATATGGAAGATAAAATAGGGTTTTTTTCTGCAAAATTTCCATTGGAGGATTTTTACATTTAATATTTTTTAAAACAGTTGAAAGAGCAAAAAATTTTTAAGTGTATTCTAGTTGCAAAGTATGCACACATATTTTGAATGGCTTTATTTTTGTCGTGTAGAACTGTTGAACACAGGACTGATGCACGAGCTCTTTACATGTGAGGGGTCTGCATTTCACAGTCACTTATCTCATGACTGGGTAATGACACAGTTACACACAAGCTGCCATTGTTGCGTTAAGTGCTCTCATTTTCTCTACAGTTATTACAAAGTTGTATTTATTTTAAACAGATGGGTTTTAGTTTTCCCGATGCCATATGTTTACTTCAGCTTTTGTTGACCTGTTTTTCTTTCTTTGTTATCTGCATGTTGTAATGTATGCTCAGAATGAATGTAAAGGCTGCAGCAACTGTAATTAATTTTTGTAAAGGGCTGGTCACACGTGGCTCTGGTTCCTGAGTGCGTACGGGATTATCTTAGTAACCAGATCGCCTTTTCAGAAATGTAGATGTGAACACCAAAAGAAGCATTTTCTCAACAACAACAAATGAATAGCTGGTTCTATTTTTTTTTAACCTAGAAAAAAATAAAGATTTTTTTCAAGTAAAGTGCTTTTACTTCTTAGTGGTGGGGACGGGGCGTTTGTGTGTTTCTGGAGATATTTTGGCATGAACATCTGCAGACATGGACTCAGAGCACATCACGGCAGGTGGCTGCTGAGGGCAAACTGAAAAACCAAATGAAAACCATTGTACTTCCTTCGTGGGTTTTAGACTCTTCCCTCCGCTCCTTTCCCACTCTCCCCCATGGTATGGTGGAGATACTGGTATACTGGTGGCATACTGGTAAATGTTCAACAGGCCACTATCCTGGGGGAGAAAACGTGTGCAAATGTACGTAAGTTTGTTATAAATGTTCCTGATAAAAGAATACAGAACACAATTAGTAGATAATAATTAAATATACTTTATTGTAAATTCCATATGGCCAAGTTGTTCTCCCAGGATGCTTTAATTGATTTTGCTGAACTCTTGTAGCCAACCCATGATGTGAAAAATGGAATAACATCCTAATTCACCTATTTCTCAAATTTATTGTCACTCAATCTGATATGTGATCTGCTAAACTATTTCTTACCCTTGTACAAATTATACTCATTAAAGTGAACCACTTTGAGCTTCAGCACTAATTATAGCTTATATAATTTTAGTAACAGCTGCTTAACAACTGCTGGCAAAATTCTAAAATTTAGCCATCGGCTCTAGGGTCGGGAGCCAGTTGGAGCGATCTCCAGCATACCACTGCCCTGTCTTTTCTGTTTGTTTCACTGTTAGTACTGAATAAATTTCTCACACTTAAGCTACTCACTGCTCTCAGGAAACTCCTACCACTGACCCTTGCAGGGGCTTCCAAAGGTGGGAAAGCATTAACATTGGTCCTACAGAGCGTGCTTTTGATTTGAAGAATTTGACAAAAGCACTTTCCTGAAGTGCATGGGAAGCTTGCCTATTTCTTAAGCTGGTTCTATGCTTTCGGGTCTCAAAGCGAAGTAGACTGTAATATGAGCCTCTCTGAGATTTCGTTTTGAGCATTTAAAACGTTTATTGTTTAGGTCATTATTTGTAGAATATGTTTGATTCCACTGAAAAAATTTAAATGTATTAAAAATTTTTAATACAATCTACCAAATAAGTTAAAACATTACAGTTCAGTCTACCTCTTCTTCTATTTGGGTTCAGCCTGCTGTTTTGAGTTGAGGTGGTAATTTTATCCCCACTCTAAGTTGTTTCTAAGACGAAGAACAAATCAGCAGAAGACTGAAGGCATATTTGAAGCTCTCCGAGATCTCTCGCTGACCAGCCCTATTTTTCATGAGTTGGGGGAAAAAAAGCCATTGTTTTAAATTTCCACTTAATATGAAAATGTTTGTTTTTAAATGTTTCTTCCTGCTGGAAAAAAAATGTATTTTTAAAAGAAAAAAAAATCCTCTTTTGGCCATAAGAAAAAGTCAGCTGTATGAGCAGGTGTGACCATATCATAACATGCTGATATATAAATCAATAAATTTTTACCTCTCAGGACTTGTATAACCTTGTTCTTAACTCTCAGAGGCATGAGAAACATTAAGTGTCAAATCATCCGGATCACATATAAACGACACAAATGGAAGGGGGTGGGTTGGCTAACCACCAGGTAGGAGCCAGGCTCTCTTCATCATCAGAAAAATACTCTTAAATAGATATGATCAAACCATTTTACAAAGGAGGAAATGGAACAATGTTTTTTGCTAGAAAACAGTGTATCACAAAGGTCGTCTCTGAATTTTCCCCTGGTAGGTTGCTGTGGCTCGTCCTTGGAGTACTTTCTGCCTTTTTAGGTGTGAGATTTGCTCTAGAGATGGTAAAGTTCTTACCACTCACTTAGCGTGGGTAAGAGAGAACACTGGGCCATCCCTGTGATTATAGCAGCTGTCTGCTGGGATCCTTCCCCAAATTACCAATTGCTGCATCTTCATGCCTGTGTTTCATTTTTGATGCAAAACTTCCCGACAAGTGTCTTCAGTTTTTCATCAGTGAACTAAGACTATCAGGATCAGCTGATGGACATTTGAGGGACAAGAAAGTAGAGCCCCAGAAGTGGAGAAATCAGAAGAGCTTAGAGTACTAGGAAGAGGAACCCAGGAGTGATAGAAGACACAGGGAGCACAAAAGCTGTTCTCTAAGCAGGTACACACGCCCTTGACACCTGCGGACCCCAGGGGGTATTCCAACACGGTACATCCTCTCGGTGAGAACTCTGTCCTAAGACTGCCATGCTGAGGGCTCACCTGTGAAGGATCCCACCCGCCATCTCAGATACTCTGCCCTCTTGGCAGAAGAAAAGCACGCCTCTGAGCCTCTAGGCATCGCCGGGATGCTAAACAAAGGGGCAATTCAAAATATTGGTGACAAGGAGCCTCTTTTCATCAAGGCATCTAGAGCCCACAATAGGGCTTTTAGCTGTCCCTGAAATGTACGCGTTTCAATTAGGACAAAGGATGACATTGGAAACGAGACATCTGGGCCGGTCTGTATTGGATGTATTGAACTCTCATATATTCAGTGTGGGACAGTGAGAGCAGTGGCAGCTTGGGGCTCCAAAAAGCACAAAAAGTAAAAGCCAACCGAGACTTCTTTTGGCTTAGATCCAGTCCCGGCACGATGTCGCTTGGGAGAAAGTGAGTCACAGGGCCAGTCCAGATTTAATGTGGGAGGGTCTACAAGAGGGTGTAAATATCGGGAGGCATGGCTCATCAGGAGCCATTTTTGCAGAGCATCTATCAGTAAACAATTCCTCACTTATTGCAATAAACAACACTAGACAGGTCTAGAATTCTTGCACTTTTACAAGTTTGCCCATAATTTCAATAGTTGGAAATATTTTGAATTTCTGAATACTTTAAGAGGATTAGATCTGTTGGTCCATCACTCATTCACATAAATCACATTCATCAAAAGGACACATGTCTAAAAGAATGGAGGTTTTGTTGGGGAGTAATTATTATTATTTTTAGCACCGATTGAGGCATAACTCATTGGCCCTTAGCCAGCAGGAACTTTAGAAATCACCTTGCTTTGAGATGGTGGATTTCATTCTGGTCCAGTTTTGGTCCCTTGCTGGTAGCAGCAAATGGCTACTTGCCAGAACTGCAGGGACTAGAACCAGGGCTCCTGATTTCCATTCAGATGTTTTCTCCAAAACAACATATTGCCTGTTTGGGTTTCTGTTTTGAGTAAATTAAGAGTTAAATCTGAAGGATTAAGTATACTTCGTAAAGGGGTGACGGACTTAAAAGCTTCTATAATCTCCTTTTCCTCGATTCAAAAATCTACATGATAGTTCCCAAGCCCTAGATTATTTTTTCTTTTATAACTGTTCCCTCAGCTGTTGCGGAGAGACAATTAGCCACTAAAAAAAGTCTGAAATCCATGCTTTTTATCTCTTGGGATGTGGAAGTGAAATGTATTTTGTGTTTATCTTTGCCCCATAGAGTAGAAGAGAAACAGAATGCCTCTCTTCAGACCGAAGCGAGGAGAGATGTCAGTGTCCTAACGGCTCCTTTCCTTTCTGAATGCCAGGTATAACAGGCAGCAGGTGGTAAACTCAGGCCACCACTGCCTCTAGTGCACAAATGTCTCTTCATCATGGCAGCTGGCTGGCTTCCAGGACCTGTCTAAGAAGAGCCCGCAGAAGGGCCGCAACACCCGGGACTCAGCCTGTGAGCTTGAATCCTAACCCTTTTAATAAGTGTCTTATCCTCCAAACCGCACTCTCCTTGTGTGTTCAATGGGAAACTTTCAAAGAGTTCTTTTCAGTAGGACGATCTTTTCTGTGAAGCCCATTGTATTGAACGCTCAGTAAAGGAGGCTGCTTTATCTCACCCCAATTGGGTTTAACAGAGTATGTAAATTATTCCCATACTCCTGTGTCTAAGGTCCAAATGACCTGTGTTTGTTTTTGTTTTGACCTGTTCTTAAGAATTGTATCACTATCCCCCAGGCTATAACGCCCACCATCCCATTTTTTCCAGAGCCCGAGGTCATTTGGGTTTCTAAGGTGAACTGAAATGTAGTCAGCCTAGCCAAGCTCCTAACTTACCTAGTCAGAGTATATCTCATTATTTAAGGCTCCCGACAGCAGCAACAAAGAGCTTTGAGGTCCGAGAGCCAACCAGGAAGGTAAGGAGAGTAGGGCATAAAGAGGAAATAGAATCTGCCAGACAGAAGACATTACACAGTCTTCGTAGAGACTATTTTTGCCTCTGAGACATGATGTCACTTGTGGTGAAGACCTTGAACTCATTATCAAAAGGGAGGGAAATGTAATTTCTAGTCGTTGGAAGCTATCCACCAGCCCATAGTTCTCTATGTATAATTCATATGATCCTCAAATATGAAAGCTGCACTGAAGGCATCCTGAAGATTCAGGAAGTCACAGTAATTTTGAAAATGTTTTCCTTTCTCATTGCAGAAGCTCTGAAGCTTCTATCTCGAGAGCTGACATTTGCTCTTCCAGTTGTAAGTGCCACGTACTCAATTCTTAAGAATTTAGGTAACAGAAGGAAGTGAGCAGAGAAGAATCAGATGCTTATGGTTATGGAGGTATTGTGGTCGACTACAGAGGAACCTCTCTGTGCAGCTTGGACAGCAGCCATGAGCTGGAGGCCTAGCTCGGCTGGGGGTGGGGGCGGGAGGTGGTAAGAAGGTGATGCTCCGAAGCCTGATCCTTCTCTAAGGGCCCCAGCCTGACACCCATCAGGTTGTCGGGCCAACATTCACAGAACTTCTTCAGGTTCTCAACACCAGGAAGTAGCAATTCCATGAGGGAGAGGGCGAGGGGCAAAGGTGGGATTATGGAACAGGTCTCCTAGAGGAGATCTGGAGGTACTTAGAAGCCATCGTCTGGGGAGAAGCTCGGCATGAACGATGACTCGTGGAGATGCATCCGGGCCTGCCGAGGCATGACCGAAATCAGAGCAGTCCTAGGCTGGCCTGTAATGAAGGGAAACTGGCTTTGGTTTCCTAAAGAGTTACTACAAAAGGCAAGGGGTTGAATGAGTTAACGAATGTGGAATTTATAAAGCATTTTCTCCTTGGGGGCAGAGAAATGGAACGGTTGATGACTCAGCCTTCAGAGTCTATTCCATATAAGATCAGGAATAGTAATTGGAATAAACTGGAGTTGTGTCTGAGTGATGGGGAAACCTGGTGTGTCGGGAGAAGCCCTGATTCAGACTGACTGACTACTGAAAGAGGAAGGAAAGGGTTAGCGAGAGGGCTACCTTACCAGCCCCACGGGGAGGGACCTGTCTAACCACAGGGGTAGATTCTAACATGGAGAGACCGGTCCCAGCCAAGTGCCCCACGGGGTTTCCCATTTGAAAGGTATTTATTGTTGGGTGGGGGTGGGGAGGAGTGGTCATGGTGGGTATAAGAATCTGAACACTACAGATAAGAAGGAAATGAAGGAAAGCCTTTTTTTTTTTTCTTTTTTTGGAAGCTGGGGAAATAGGAAAGCGCTGGGTCTGCTGAGCAAGTGAGAGGCGGCAGTATGTCCTTCAGAGACTGCCTGCGACACCCTCAGTCACAGACGTCTGGTAGCTCAGGTGTGCAGTTAGCAACCAGCAGGTCCTCGTGGTGAGGCTTTCTCACCGGGGCTGCTTCTCCTGTGGCCTCCAGTTCTTCTGGTCAAGCCATCTCACCAGGAAGATGGCGAGCCAAGGACAGCCCATCCTGCCCACTCTGGCCCCAGGCCCCAGGCCCCTCCACTCTCAGACAGTTCCTGGCTCCAGTTTCCCTCAGGTGGTTGCCCTCCGCATGGGAGGGCATGGCTGAAGTGCTCAGGATTTTCTCCATGGACATAGTTCCACGATCGGGAGGGGGACAAAACCATATGGTTCTAGAAGCTTCCATTTCTTTCCTTGACAGGCACATTTTAAAGCGTGTGTTCTTGTGTGATTGACTCATTGGCTGTTTGCGGTGGTTGTGTTTTTGTCTAGTTTCTAAATTTCTGCGTTATTTCTTTGGGCAACAGGGGAGGGAGGTTCCGTGATCCTGCTTTATCCATCTTTAAACAGAAGTTGAATATATGTAAAACAGGATTCAGTTCATGAAAAGGCTGCTTAATCCATGCCCTTCTCATGCCTGTTATTCAAAATGAAGCACGAATGAAAAGAAGGTATTGTATTACCTACAGCCCAGGGGAAAACTAATTTAGTACAAAGAATTGAGGGGTTCTTCTTTCTCTTTTGATAGGCTGAAGGACTTCCTGAATGAAGTGCGAGTTCAACTGCTGAGAGAAGGAAGAGGGAGGCTGAGTGTGGGCCGCAAGGGCTGCTAATCTGGAAGGTTTCATTTCCTCAATTTCTACTCCTTAGAAAATGCCTGTCGCACGGCGGGTCGGTGACAACCCAGAGAGATAATCCTTGTGAAAGAACTTTAAACACCCCACACGAACGAGCAGCAGATACAATGAGATCCAACAATGAAACGGGTCCTTTCTTGTCACCGAAAGAATTGACAGAGAATCTGGGTGAGCCCGTGCCAGGGGTGGGTGGGAGAGCCCGGCTCCGCCGAGGGCTGGACCAGCTGGCGCTGCAGCCTTCCCCGCCCCGGGCCTTTGTCCGTCGGTGGCCCTCTGATGAAAGCTTCACTGTGCCCGCGTCGTCCGCTGCGCTCAGCGGGGGAAGAAAGCGTGAGCTCAGCTTGGCCAGAGGACAGGGTTCGTTTTGCTCTCATCGTTCACAGAGGCCTCTCCCCACGATTTAAGCCACCGGGCAGGACCAGCTACATCGTTTGTAGGACCCGGGGCGAAACGCAGAGCCCCTGGTCCGAAAATTTGAAGAATTGCAAGACGGCGACGGCAGAACATTAACACAGGTGCGGGTGACACGTTTATGAAGTCCGCCCTGCCACCAGGACCCCAAGGAGGAAGTGAGGAACGGGAAGGTGCCAGGCCGCTGGGGGGCCTCCGTGCCCCCGGTCTGTTCCTCCTCCCACGGCCCTGCACAGGGTCCTCTTGGGGAAGAGGAGGTAAGAGTAGCAAACACAGCTCCCAGCTCCCGTGGGCTAGGAAATACTCCGAGCACGTCACCACCTTCAAAACAACCCCACGAGGTCGGTGATACTATCGCTGTTTTACAGATGTATGAAATGACACCTGGAGTTTAGGTGACTTGCCCCAAATCACCCCATGAATGATGGCCGAGCCAGGATTCAGATGCAGGGTATCAGGCCTCAGTCTGGCCTCTCAACCGCTGTGATTTACGCTTTTTTCAGGGGGCCTCTGTATAGTTGCTCAGAGAGGGGAGGCTGGCAGGGGAAACCCGCCCAGGAAGGTCGATGGATCACTAGGCCGCAGCCTCTTCTCCTTTATTGCCCTTAGTAAAAGCACCGCGAACCCATCTGGGAGGGGGAAGCTTGCTGGGCGCTACCTCAGCCCGGGTAAGCAGAGATGGTCATGCATCTCGTCCAGTGAGAGGGGTCTTAGTTGGGGGTCCCTCTTTTTTTTTGCTTGTTTGTTTCTGAGAGAGAGCAAGGGCATGCACAAGCATGGGTGGGGTGGGGCAGAGGGAGGGGGAGTGAGAGAATCCCAAGCAGACTCCACACCCTGCAGCGGAGCCTGAAGCGGAGCTCGATTCCACAGCCCCGAGATCACGACCTGAGCCAAAATCAAGAGTCAGATGCTTAACCGACGGAGCCACCCAGGCGCCCCAGTGTGGGTTCCCTCTAAAGCAAAGCCTGAGATAAGGCTTTGGGTGCAGATAGTTTATTTGGGGCATGATTCTTAGAATGAGTCCGGGATCAGAAAGCGTGTAGAGGAAAGAGAAAGGGACAAGGAAGAGTGAATACTGGGGACATTGACACTGCCATTGTGGGCAGCGGGAGCTCAGTTCTGCAGGAAGCTGGGCATTCACCCATCACCTCCTGTCCCCCATTGATTAGGGGCTGCCCCTGTGGCCATTAACTTCTCCAAATTTCTAGGCTGTCCCTGCCGTAGGTGAGAGAAGCTTTCCTGGCACTGGAGAAACCCTGGGGCCAAAAGCAAAAAGACTCAGGGAGTGGGCTTCAGGTAGGATGTGCCCAAGGTGAGTGTAAGTCCCCAGAGAACCATCAGCCAGCTACCATCAGGGCAGCTGAAGGCAGAGGGCACAGGAAATATAGGGAGGGACACCCAATGTGTCTGTACAGGGGCCTCCAGATTTCGCTAGGGACCAGCTCTCGACAGAATCTGGGAGCAGGGGTGGCAAGGAGATCTGCAGACAAAACATCACTTGCACTGTTCCCCTGTGGGTCTCTGTGCTCCTCTTCGATGCCCACAGTTGTTCAGTCTTGGGGCTACCGTCTTCCCCAGCCCCAGAGCCCCGGAGATGGCACAGCGGGCGAGGGCCAATCAGCTGTTATTTACGGAGTGTGCTTCCTGAATGGGCTGGGCAGGGGGCGAGGGAGGGGAAGGGCACAGGCTCTGTTCCCCTTAGGGCAGCATGTTGATGCACCCCGGATGGCATCGCCGAGACTGGCTGTGGCCATGATGAAGCGCTTCAGGGGAGAGGCTGATCCCCAGAGGCTTTCTAGAGAAACAGCCGCAAAGCCCAGGAAAGGACTCCGAGTAAAGCTTCCCTGCTGGCTGGAGAACCCCGGGGACCCCGCCACCCCGCTCCTCAGTCCCCTCCTGCACACACGCTCCCTGGAGTCCAGCTGGCTGCCTGCCTGAGGCTGCCCTGGGCTCCGCCAGAGTTGCTGGCTCAGCACGCCTGCTCTGAGCCTCTGGCCAACCCCTTCCTTCCTTTCCCAAGGCCCTCTTCCCTTGGCCACATTTCCCTGAAACCGCTTTCTAGGTCCTAGTTACTCTCTGCCTTCTTCTGAGAAACTAGTTGACAGACAAGTTGACCAGCCAGAACCCCCGAACCTTCGAGCAGAGGGGCGGGTTAATGATTGTTGTTCATCTGTGAGCGGGCAGAATCCGGGCCTGGGAAACAGGAATCTCTGGCTTAGGTCACAGCTCAGCTTTTCTAGCCAGCGAGTCACATTTCCTCAGTTTCCCCATGTGCAGCAGTCATCTGCCTTGCCATCTCCACGTCACAGGGCTGCTGAGACATGAGATGAAACGTCTGTGAGCAAAATTTTCAAACCAACGGAGTTCGATGTGGATGTGACATATAATAACCATTGTTTGCCGCCCTGTGCCTGGCTTCCCGTTAAACCCGATTCCTACGCTCTCTTCCTGGCATACACAGGGGCTTTGTTGTTGGGAACTCATGAGCCTGGCAAACTCCTGCTTGTCTGGAATCTAAACCGGCCAGTCGTGAGTTGTCTCGGAGTTGTGGAGCAACGGAAAAGGCCCTCAGTCAGGGCTCGAGCCAGGAATCCCTGCTCCAGGCCCAACTGCTAGGGGCCCCATGGCCTCGGGCAGGCTCCTTGATTTCCTGGAGCCTCGTGTGATTCATCCCACACAGGTGGTTATGACGCCGGCCTAGCCTGTCTGCCTCCTGGGCTCCCACGGGGGTCAAGATAGATTAGGTGGGTCTGTGCAAGGGTGAGCGAAATGCTCCGATGCCGTGTGAATGCTGGGGATTGTTACTGAAAAAAAAAAGGCTTTCTGACCTGATTCCACAGCACACATCCAGCCATCAGGGCTAGTGTGAACTTGGAGGCACAGTCAAGATCCCGAAATGTTTTCCAGATCATCTGATAAAGTCGGTGTAGGAAGAGAAAGACTCAGATTCTAACTAGCTGGAGACGCAGGTCATTGACACCATTACGGTGACGGGCTTGGTGCATAAAGGTTCAGGGTACAGTGGGTCAGGAAGGAAGAGAGTGGACTTTGAGTCCTGGGAAAGGAAGACAAAAATGGCAAGATGTTTTTGGAGGGACAGCAGGGCCCATTATGCAGAGCCTGGAATGAGGCAGGGAAGACAGGGCGGGGGCTGCAGGACAGGCCCCCCACCTGCCATGCTGGCTAAACCCCAATTTCTCTTGCGTGCCAGAGGGGCCCTCCTCCCGACCCCATGGCCGAACCATGATTGATTTAGAATCTTAGTCCATACCACCACTCAGCTTATTTGTGTGACCCAGTCCTGGCCAATAGAATCTGAGGGAGAGTCCACCGGGGGCTTCTGGGAAACTCTCCCTCCTTGATAAAAACAGAGAGACAAGGGAGTCTCTTCCCTCCTCCTTATCAACAAGGCCCCTCCAGAGCCTGTCCTGTCCCACCTGACAGTAGCTGAGCTAGATGTTAGCTGGTTCACATTTCTAACCAGCAACTCCCCTCCCCCACCCCTCACCCCCCGCCTTACCCACACCTTCCTGCTTCGACTGTTGGCATGAGAAGCTGAGCCCGGGAGCAGCTGTGGCATCTAGTAAGAAGAAAGCCAAGAGCCTCGTACAGAAGCTAAGCCAGAGCCTGGACATTGTCAAGCTGCTGAGTCTTGGAATTCCCTCCAGGCTTCTTGACATGTGAGACAAGGCCTGTTTTCGCGCTTGAAGCCACTTGTAATCTAGTGTTCCACTGAGAAGAGCACAGGGGTAACATAACCCTGGGAATGCATGCCACGGAAGGGAGCCTACGGTTTGCACAGCACTTTATAGGCACTTGTCTTACTCGGTCCTCATAAAGACAAGAGGATGAGTGATCTCGCCCTCTTTTCTAATGGGTGAGCAAACTGACCAGGGGGCATGAATGACCCCCGAGGTCACAGAGCTAACTGGTGGTAGGCCTGAGAGCATAAGTCAGAGTTTCTGACTCTTGGCGCTGCACACTTTCCACTCCACAGGGGAGAGAGCAAAGTCGAAGCTAACCAGAGGGACAGACAGACGCTCCAGACAGCTAAAAGGAGAGGCCAGACAGCAGCCTCCTCTCACCTCCCCGGAGAGTCTCAGGGAAGAAGGAAAGAGAATCTGATCATCAAGCATCAGTGAGCCATTAGGTTGGGTGGCTGAGCCCAGGCTGGAACCAGACAGTATGGGGCTGGGAGATGGACAGATGAAGGGGGTGGTATGTTCCTCCACCACCCCCAGGAAGCTCCTAGATGGAAGGAGGGAAAGATGAGAAAGTGTAAAGCAAGGACTGGCAGTCTTTCCAAAGCATGAGGCCAGCTGATTTCCTGAGCGGGCAGGCACGTGTGGGCCCAGCAGTGAACACACAAGGCCGTGAGGATGCGGCCAGAGAGAGGAGTGTCCGGAGCAGCACGGGCTTTGTCTGAGAAGCTTTTCCAGAGAAGCTGAGTTCTGGACCAAGGAGCCAAAGAGCCTCAGGGAGGGCTGGGAAGGGCTGCTCTGCGTGCTTCCCTGACCCTGGTGTTGGCCGGCCATGGGTCCTTCTCTGGGGTGTGCACGGAAGAGTCCTTCCTTGTAATTCCCCCCTCAGGAAAGACCCCCCAGGGGTAAACTCAGACTCTGCACGTGGTCAGATGTGAAATGTGTTGCAAGAGGTGATACTAATCATAACGTCCCAAAGTATGGAAATCATTTACTTAAAAAAAATTAAAATAGGTGGGGTCAGAGTCAGCCGGCACAGTTACAGTGCTGTGGGATGGGTGCCGTGAGAGCCGCGAGCACCCTGGGAGCAGAGAGAACCAGGTTTAACCCAGCCTGGGCTGCACCATGGAAACCTCCCTCCTTGGTCTGCATCAGCAGGACCCACCACCGCAGTCCTGGCAAGGACAGAGCCAGGCCTGAGCGAAGGCAGTGTCACAGAAAGGAAAAGACTGGCTAACGGGGAGAGGCTCCAGGAAGGACCTGGCTGAGGGAGATGACCCCAAGTTGCCCTCAGATGTCTCGCTCATGGAACTAGTGGAATGGCGATGCCATTAACCGAAATAGGGAAGAAAGAAAAAGATCAGGTCTATGGGCAAAAGCATTTTTCTTCTCAAATATAAGAATCTGATCGTGTAAATATCTGACATAAAATTTCCCAAGATTCTCCATAACTTTTAAGATAATATTCAAACTCTGTTGTTTACTACATATGGCCTCCAAGTTCTTTCTTCTTCTCTAGGCTTATTTCTCGTCACTCCCCTAAGTTGATCCTTAGATACAGCTATATAAAACTCCTAGTTATTCCGAGACACATTCCATGGCTGTTGTATGGTTTCGTATGCGTGATTCTCTCCGGCTAGAAAGTACTCTGTTATGAACATCTGTCGTCTGTGTTCTCAGTACCCTCTCCTTTGGATTACCTCTCCTGTCTCATTCCATGCGGTCCTGATGGAGCTGCCAATCATCCTGCCCACTGGCCCCAGGGGTGGGGAGGAAAGCCAGGCCTGGTCAAGCAGAGTATCCCATCCCTCCATGATTGGCCCAGGATGGGCACGTGACCCAAGCTGGACCAATCAGAGCCCTCCTCTGGGATTTTATATATATATAGGTGCTAGGAGGGTTCTTTTTTCTTCTGGGGGCAACCAACTAAGGTGATAGAAGCCTAGGATTTCCTGTGGCCATGGCCCTCCTGTCCCCTGAAACATGAAGGAAGATTGATAGGAGAGAATGAGTTCAACACAGAGGAAGAAACAACAGAGATGATGTGAGGACATGGCCCTCCTGTCCCCTGAAACATGAAGGAAGATTGATAGGAGAGAATGAGTTCAACACAGAGGAAGAAACAACAGAGATGATGTGAGGAGAGCAGCAAGTCTGAATGCTTTGTGAGTTCAGAGACCAGCTTCACCCAGTTGTCCCTGGTTTGCTTAAATTTGTCCTGTCACTTTTAAAACTGAAAGACTCAGGGGCGCCTGGTTGGCTCAGTGGGTTAAGCATCTGACTCTTGATTTTGGCTCAGGTCATGATCTCAGAGTCATGAGATTGAGCCCCACATCAGGCTCTGCGCTGAGCATGGAACCTGCCTAAGATTCTCTCTCTCCCTCTCCCTCTGCCCCTATCCCACCTTAAAAAAAAAAAGAAAGAAAGAAAGAAAGAAAGAAAGAAAGAAAGAAAGAAAGAAAGATAAAGTGAAAGACTCTTATAGCCCAAATCCCAATTTCTTCTATCCACTTCCTACACATCCCTCAAAACTCAGTTCCAACCCAATTCCCCTGGAAAGTTTCCTCTGACCAGTTGCTCCTTCCCTCCTGGTTCCATGCACTTCCCTTGGGTTCCCAGCAATCAGATCTGTTATGCTTGGTTCGTATTTCTGCTTACTGTCAAATCGTAAGCTCCTTGGCCTTAATTGCATTCACATTATACCTCCCTTCCTGGCAAAGAGAAGGTATTTTAAAAACTTTTGATGAACAAATAGCAAGTCCAGAGCTTATCTGTGGAACATTCAGGTGCCCAGGAGTGTTTGTGGGAATATTAGTCATTGGCGGGGCGGGGGTGGGGCTGCTTCTGTGGAACAGGTGGAGGCCAATGGGCTGTGGGCAGTGAGGAAGGCTCTCAGTCTGTCTCCAGTGGCTTATCCAAGGAGGAAAGAGAGTAGTAGGGTGGTGACTGGAGGGGTAAGGGCGGATTTACTGGAAGATTCCAAAGTTTTGAGTGTGTTTATATGTTGAAGGAATGGAGTCAGTGAAGAGAGAAGGCTGAGGATGCAGGAGAACTTGGGCATGGGACCAAGGGAGGGGAATGGGCCCTGAGCACAGGTGAGAGGACAGGGAACAAGAAGACCCAGCAGACACTCAGTTCAGACGAGGACAGAGACGGAGTGTGGAATGGAGCAGCCATGCCGCAGTAACCTCTTCCGTAGCCCCACAGGCTAGTGGTGTTGGGCAAAACCCAGCCTCCATCTTTTTCCTGAGACTCCTGGAGCATCTGGCTGCCTTTTTCTCAATTACCCTCCACCTCCCAGCAAGTAAGGCCATTGCTGAGCTTGAGTGGCCCTCTCAGGTCACTGGCTTCCAGCTGGGTCCAGACCTCCCAGGTGCTGGCCGGAGCTCAGAGCAATCCTGGGCATTGTTCCCTTTGTTGTTGTCACTGGACCCAGGAGATCAGGTTCCCCGGGATAGTGTTTGCTGTCTTTGTCCGGGGCCATGTGATCCTGTCACGGGAGGAGCACGGATGTAAATTATTGAGGAAACCTCAGGTTCTCAACAACTCCCTAGTGAGTCAGATATGCCAAGAAACCTGAGAGGACTCTGTCTTGGGGTGCTGCAGCTGGGATTGTGCTGGGGCCCGCTTCCCCGGCCTGCGGCCTCTGAGCCTGCCAGAGATTGAAACTTGAAGTATGGAGGCTCACCAGGGCCCCATGTTAAAAGCCCTCTGTAGCCATGATTGCCCTAATGATCTGGAGTGTTGAGAGTGCAAGAGCCCAACTCAGAAACCACTCATTCGGGGCCCTCAGTGCGGACACAGGTGAGGAGAAAGCAGTGCCTTCTAGAAGAGCCCAGGGAGGCACGGTCTTTGCTCAAGAGAGAGAAGCTGTTGGGAGCTCCCGACCAGACAGAGGACACACAGGGACACCAACACACATGCACACACACACCCCCCCCACACACACGCATCCACTGTGACTGCAAGGACAGTAACTGGAAGACACAGGCAAGGTGTAAGCACTGTTCTGGAGGCTGGAACTAGCTGGACCACTGCAGGGGCATGGCCCAGAGGAGGGGATTACCTGAAGTTGCCCCCTTCCCAGAGGCCTCCCTGCCATCCGGTGCAGAGCTGAGCCAGGAAGGGTCCAAGCTAGTTGGATGCTTGCTGGTTCCGGCGGCTGCCTATCAGACACTGTGGTTCCTTACAGGGGGGCAATGCTGGAAGGATCTTGCTGGCTTGTTGCCTGAAGTTCCAGAACTCTCTGGAAGAGAGGAAGGGAAGGCGGGGAGGAGTTCGGTGTTCAGTCTTTCCAAGCTTCCTTTGGCTTTGGTTATCAAGAGACAGCCCATCTGTTTGCTCAGGGCTCGCACTTCCCCACCCTTGACTACCTGTTATCACACTCACTGTGTTTCTGGGCTCTCAAAGATCGCCCAGCCTGTGTACGTATGTGTGCTCTTGCATGCCTCATGCGCCGTGCAAGTGCACATCGGCATATCTCCCTGTGGATGTGACCACGCGTGATAATTCCCGTGTCTGCCTAAGTTGTCCCCGCACACGTGTCCCCTGGACACGAATGTGTCCAGTCGTGTGTGCTGGAGGGTCCTCACTGAGGACATTGAGGACAAAATCTACCAGGTTTTCATGACAGCATCAACACAGCTGGCTGGACTTTGAGCTGAGTCTCACCACCTCTCTGGCTTTGTGCCGAACTGATACAAGCACCTTAATGTCTCAGACCCCCCGCCTCCCTTCTCAGCCTGCCCTGAGCCCTGAAGAACCCTGGTATGCTCCACTGAAGACTTTCCCAGAAGGGCTGAGGATGTCTGATCTTCGGAGCTTCCACTGAACCTCAGCTCGTTTGTTCACTAGTCTGTTAAAACATCTGCGAACTTCTGCCCGGCCAGGTCCTATGTTAAAGAACCAGGGATCCGGAAATGAGTGAGACACAGTCCCTGTTTTCATGAAGTGCACATTCGAGTCAGGGAGGAAGGCCTGGACACAACTAATCGCGTTCAAAGGCAGACTCTGATAAAACCATGGGAGTTCAGAGAAAGAAGACACTAATGCCCTCTGAGGAACCCAGAATGGTTTCCTCGAAGCGGCATTTAGCTACGACTGAAGTAGAATTTTGACAAGAGAATGTGCAGAACAGTCTTCCATGCAGAGCAATGGTACTTTCGGGATCTAGAAATGAGAAAGCCCACAGAGTGTCTACTTTCAAACACCTCCCTAGGGCTACTGTGTTGCATGACTCCAGGGGAATGCCCGTCACAAAGATTTCAGCATGAAGGATGCCCCTGAAGTTGTGCAATGGTGTGGTCCTGTCCTTTATCTGTGTTCTGATTAGTCTGTGCCCCAGCCTTACTCATGTGACACCAAACCAGTTCCAAATAGGAGCAAATGACTAATGTGGGGTTCAAAGAACACACGGTAGGAGGGGGCAACCAAACATGCTGTGAGCAAGGCTCCAGAGAATCCCATGGAAAACCAGCCTGCTCTATAAGGATAAAGTCAGAATGGGTTGTTGAGAGTGATTTCAAATTCTTTCTTTGAATCATTTGCTTAACAAACATTCATCTGTTCTCTAGGAAGAGATGGACACAGAAGAGGAGAACCTCTCATTTGTTCATGACGATTTAGTGTTTCTTTAAGTGTGTTCCTAAGAACAATAAATAGTACAGAGAGATTCTGAGATCAAAGAAAAGTTACTGGAATCAATTACATTTAGAAAATATGTGTGAACAAAGCAAACATTTTCCTCTACTACAGTATTTATCAGCGCCTTTAAAAGCTTAACATGCTCTGTGAATCTTCATGAGTGGGATATAACCAGCAGTATTTCTTCACATTATTTCAACTATAACCCCCATAGATTCCCACAGAACTGGTAAGGTGGATTAAAACCTTTCTGGGGCAACCCAAGATTGGAGACAGTAGTTCTAGGAATCACTGGGAGAATGGCAAACCAGGGGAAAAAGATTCATAAACTCATGGGCAGGTGGTGTGGCAAGGAGACAACATCTATCTCACTCCAACCAGAAAGACTTTCTAGAGGATGTGTGGTCTTGGGAACCATTGAGAGAAGAAAGGGCAATCTCAAGGGACTGCAGCTTAATCTGTGTCACATGAAAGCAAACATGTACTTGGAGGCAATAACCATGAGTAAAATGGGATGGTCTTAAGTATCTGTTAGAACATGATTTGAAGGAGGGATAAGGAGGAAGGCAGAGGTCCAGGTCTTGCCTGCTCTCCAGCAGCACCCAGCCTGATGAACCAAGCACAGCCCCCTGCCTTCTAGGAGCTCCTAGCCTGATGGAGGGATGCACGAAATGATGGCTTCCAAGACCCTGGACGTTGGGCTACAAAGGTCAAGGACACCTGAGAGGTGGGAAACAAAGCAGGCAAGCCCTACAATTGCCTCAGTTTACAGCCTTGAGAGAATTTCTAAGCCATGAAGCAGGGAAGGGACACTGAGGCCGAGCGCAGCAGACTGTGAGTGAGGAGAAGGAGCTGCAAGCTCGAGATATCTAGGCAGCGACAGCACACAAATGAGTACCCAGGAAGAGGGAGTTGCATGGAGAGAGAACCCTGGGAATCTCCAAGATTTAAGTAGAGCGCTGACCTGCACAGGTGTGTAAGGAAACTACTCACAGCTGGGGAAAGAACCACCCAAACAGATGAAGGGAAGAGTACCCAGAGCTCACACAGGGCCGGGAATACTCGCTATTCCCACCAGTCAGACTGGAAACATTCATGATTTATGGGTAGGGTACTCAGAAGGATCGTACTTAGGTAGTGAAAATAATTAGCTCTAGACTAAACACTGCTTTCATCTCACCTAACAAATCCTAAAGGCATGAAAGGATAAAATTGCTGCATCCCAGAACACATTCAAGAATATTTATTGGAGGGGCACCTGGGTGGCACAGTCGTTAAGTGTCTGCCTTCGGCTCAGGGCGTGATCCCGGCGTTCTGGGATCGAGCCCCACATCAGGCTCCTTCACTAGGAGCCTGCTTCTTCCTCTCCCACTCCCCCTGCTGTGTTCCCTCTCTCACTGGCTGTCTCTCTGTCAAATAAATAAATAATCTTTAAAAAAAAAAAAAGAATATTTATCGGAATACAAAATTATCTAGCACCCAACAAAGTAAAATCCACAATGTCTGGCATCCAATAAAAAATTACCAGGCATGCAAAGAAACTGAAAAATACATCCCATAATGAGAAGAAAAGATCATCATTGGAACTGGCCCAGAACCCTCAATTAGGGTGACAACTGTCCTAGTTTGCCTGGGAATATCCCAGTTTTAGCACTGAGGGTGGTGCAGCCCACAACACCCCTTGGTCCCAGGAAAACTGGGACGACTGGTCACTCTACCTACAACTACAGCATACTTCATGGTGGAAGACTGAATGTCTTCTTCCTAAGGTCAGGTGCACATCAGAACATCCAGTCTCAACGTTGTTATTGTGTTTGAGATTGCAGCCAATGCGTAAGGCAAGGAAGAAATCCCTAGTGGCAAGAAAAAGTAAAGCTGTCTTTACTCTCAGATGACATAAAGAAAATCTGATTGTTAACTCTACAAAAAAGCAATTAAACCAGTAAGTGAGTTTAGTAAGATTGCAGGTGAATATCTACAGATCGATTGCATCTCTATATACTAGCTATGAACAATCAGAACTGCTATTAAAATAACAATACCCTTTTCAAGTACTATCAAAATATCTGAAAAGGGAAACACATGACAATAGATGTGAAAGACATGTATGTAGAAAACTACAAAACACTGATGAGAGAAATTAAAGATCTAAATAAATGGTGACACCTACCTCGTTTATAGTTTGGAAGACACAATTATTGTTAAGATGTTAAATCTCTCCAAATAGATTCAACACAATCTCAAAAAAAATCCCAATAGTCATTTTGGTAGAAGTTGACGTGTTGATTCCAAAATTCATGTGGAGGGGTGCCTGGGCGGCTCAGTTGGTGAAGCATCTGGCTCTTGATTTCCGCTCAGGTCATGATCTCAGGGTCATGAGATCAAACCCCGCATCAGGCTCATGCTGGGCACAGAGCCTGCTTAAGATTCTCTCTCTCTCTCCCCCTCTCCCCCTGCTCTCCCTCCCTTTTCCTTTCTTTCTCATAATAATAATAATAATAATAATAATAATAATAAATAAAATTCATGTGGAAATACAAAGGAACTAGAACAGCCAAAACAACTTTGAAAAAGAACGAAGCTGGAAGACTAACACTATTTGATTTCACAACTTATTACAAAGCGGTAATAGCCAAATAGCCCCACACATAGATGTGTGGAGTGGGCTGACTTGTGTTCCTCCCTTCCCCAAAGCAAATGTCCACCCGGCACCTATGAATGTGATCTTATTTGGAAAATGGGTCTGTTCAGATGTAATTAAGTTAGAGATCGTAAGATGAGAACATCCTGGATTTAGGATGGGCCCTGAAGCCAATGACAGGTATCCGTATAAGAAGAGAAGACCCTGAGAGATACTTGGGCAGGAGGCCAGGGAGAGACGAGACAGAGATTAGGGTTATGCTGCCACAAACCAAGGAATGTCTGGAGCCCCCAGAAGCTGGAAGAGGTGAGAGAGAATTCGAGACTACAGCCTCTGGAGAGAATGCTTCCTGCCAACCCCTTGATTTCAGACTCCGAGCCTCCAGAACTGTGAGAGAATATACGTCTGTGGTTGTGAGCCCCCAGGTCTGTGGTATGTTATTAGGCAGTCCTAGGAAACAAATGCATAACTGATTTTCTACAAAGGGGCAAAGGTAATTCAGTGAAGAAAAAGATAGTGTTTTCCACAAATGGGGCTGCAACAGTTGGATACACATATGCAAAGAAATAAACTTGGATTCATGCCTTCAGCATATATAAAAATTAACTCAAAACAGATCATAAACCTATGTAAAACCAAATCTCTAAAATATCTGGAAGAACTCGTAAGAGAAAACCTTTGTGACCTTCTGTGAAAGATTTCTTAGATGTGACACCCATGCGCGCTTCATGAAATTAAATATTGATAAATTACACTTCTTAGAAAGAAATCTCGTGCTCTTCCTAAGACCCTGCTAAGAGAACGGAAAGGCGAGTCGCAGACTGTGTGCATATATCTGATAAAGGACTCGTGTTAGTTATATTTTTTTTAAACTCTCAAAACTCAATAATAACAAATAACCCAATTTTAAAAATAGACAAAGATTCAAATAGGCGAGCCACCCAAGAAGGTATACAGATGGCAAATAAGGACATGAAAAGAGGCTCAAAATCATTAGTTAGGGAAATGCAAATCAAAACCACAAGATACTAGTGAACGTCTATCAGAATGTACACAATTACAGGCCTTCAGTAGCAAATGCTGGTAAGAATGCGGAGCAACTGGAATTCTCGCGTGCTGCTGGTGGGGACATAAAATGGCACAGCCGCTTTGGAAAACGGTGAGGTAATTGCTTAAATAAACATGGACTTACCGTCACATGATCCAGTTATTCCACTCCTAGCTATTTACCCAGAAGAAATGAAAGCATCTGTCCACACAAAGTCTTGTCTACAAATGCCCATCCACACTCGAATGGATAAACAAGTGACAGAATTAAAAAGAAATGAACAGGTGATACACGTGACCATGGATGAATCTGAAAAAATAATGATGCCGAGTGAAAGAGTCTGGGCCAAAGAAGGACATAACGCACCCTTCCATTTAAACAAAATTCTGTAAAATGGAAAGAATGTATAGAGGCAAAAAGCAGATCCGTGGTTGCCTGGGAGGGGCACAGGGATGCAGAGGGTGGATATGTATCTCCTGCTAACGGTTTCATGGGTGTATACGTATGTCGAAACTTCTCAAAATGCACACTTCAAATGTGTGTCGTGTCTTGTACGTCAGTCAAACCCGATAAAGCTAAAGAACAGAAAAGCACCGGTATCTCCAGCATTCCCAGCCTTAGTGCTGCAGCCATTGCCTAAGGATGGAGGACGGAGGGAAGGGGGAGAGGCGGAGGGGTCCCACAGCCCTCACTCCCAGGCATCGTGCTTGCAGACCCCCATCCATACACACACCCTGAGGACAGGAGGCAGCCTGTCCCCACTCCTCAGCTCCTGCAACAGAAGACCACCCGGACTTGCCTGCGGTCTGGCTGGAGGGCAAAGTCAGCGGGGAATGAGGTCATTACAGTCCTTGGAGCAAGAGCCTGAGAGAATTCATACAAACATCAGAAAACATTTGGTCCGACAGATGCTGTAAAACCCTTTGGACTAATCTTTTTTCATTTCATTCATCTTTGCTGCCCATCTGCAGCTGGATCTTTCCACAGGACTGGGGGGGCTCTGCTCAGTTGCTGTCCTGCAGTCATGGGGGGTGGCGGTGCTATAAGGAGGAGAGAGTCCAGGATCCCGGGCTTCACCTGGGTGACACCCCAACGTAACGGGGGACCATACTCAGATTTTTAAGGATGTGATTTTTTTCTTATTAAATACGGTTGCTTATTACATGTAATTACATTTATAGTTTCATAAGGCTTTTTTTTATGGAAATGTTTTTCAAAATTGCTCTGAGGGTACTCAACTGGAAGGTAAGACACTTTGCAACCATATTCCCAGCAACCCTGTTGCAGGGCTTGGAGGTAGTTTATTCCGTTAAGAAATTTAAAAATCTCCCATGTACTCAACCTTTCTGATTTGTGCCCAAAGTGAGCTCAGCTCACCCTTCTGCTAGGTAGGAGACTCCGAAATTCCAGCCTACTGTATATGCATGATCACAAATTCAAATGACCAGTGTTTGCATAATCGGCCGACTCAGCTGTTCTTCTGGGACCCAGGCATTCAGGTCAATAAGCCTTAAGGAATTCCTCTGTCTCGGGGGGGATAGATTCCCAAGGTCCTGGGACAGACTCCCCTCCCTCACACTTCCCCACCCTATCCTATCATCCCTGTCCCTTTTCTCTACTAACCTCCCCCTTACCACCCTGCTCAACAGGAAACACTAGTAATAGTAAGAGCTGACATGAGGCTCTTGGGTGGCCAGGCACCGATGTGAACACTTCCTATACATCCCCCAGCGGATCCTTACAATGCCCCTCCAAGATGGGTAGTATGATTATTCCTATTTGACAAATGAGTAAACTGAGGCAAATAGAAGTGGGGTAAAGGTACAGAGTTTCCATTTTTTAAATTTATTTTTAGTTTAAAAAATTTTTAATTGCGGTGAATTACATAAAACATAAAATTTACCTCCTTAGCCATCTTCAAGTGTCAGTTCATTTGTGTTAAATATATTCACACTGTTCTGCACCCAACCTCCAAGACTCAAACTGAAACTCTGTCCCCATTCAGTACCACCACCTCACTTCCCCCTCTGCCCAGCCCCTGGCCCCCAGCATTCCACTCTCTGTGTCTAGGAATTTGACAACTCTCGTTCCCTCCTAGGAGCGGAATCGTGCAGTGTTTGTCCCTCTGTGACAGACTTACTTCACTTAGTATGATGTCTTCAAGGTTCATCCATGTTATACCATGCTGTCAGAACTTTCCAGAGTTTCCGTTTTGTAAGACGAGTTCTGGAGCTGGGTGGTGGTGATTTGCACAACAACATGAATGTATTTCCTGCCACAGAACTGTATACCTTAAAATAATTCAGATGGTAAATGTGTATTTTACCACAACGAAACCACCACCAACAAAGACCGATGAGATGTGCCCAAGGGCACGCCGTGGACGGCCGTCCAAACCCAAGTGGGCGAGCTCTTTCACACCGTGCTGTATACATTCTCTCCCGAAGAGACATCACACAGACCAAGCCCGAAGCCCCGAGTCCTTCCAGAACAACACAAGATGCGTGCACGGCGGTAGATTTGGGTTCAGGGTTTATCGGGAATGGCAATGCGCAATCCGCCCAGGGTTTTCGGGGGGAGACAGCTTAGAGGCTGGGGGGATGGGCTCAGACGGAAGACCGGAGTACCAGTGTATGGGGAAGGTTTATAGGCCCACAGCTGAAGGCTTAGGGGCCACCGAATGACCCGAGACCAGGACAGGCTGGGGAGAGAGGGTGTCAGAAGGTTGTGTGAAGGTGGGTGAGCCAAGAAGCCACATTCCGTGAGGGGCCTGGGTGGGGCCAGTGGGGCTACCTGCTTCCCTTAGCTCTTCTCTTACCCCTGAGGAGCAAAGGAGCAGAGGGAGAGAAACGTCTCTCCCCAAGAGGCATCTGCCCCTCTTTCTTGGGGAGGGACCGGGGAAGAGGGGGCAGGGACGGGAAGGGAGAGAGTCCACCTGGGTGGGCACAACAGTCAACTCAGCACAGACCCCTCCACCCCTTTCCCTGTGTCTAAGCCGTGACTGTGGCCTGACTTGGGGGTTAATCTTCTTCCCCACATTTCATCCCCCTTTGACATAAGAAGTAGATTACCACTAAAAATGTCTTTTTCCTAAACAATTTTAGATCGTTTTTAAGAATCCAGATAATAAAAGAGACATATAAATAATAAAATAAAAAAAGCAAGGATGATGGGAGGAAAATATATATCTGAATGGAAGGTTGACAGGAATATATAACCTTTATTTCCTCTCTCTGATTTGTCAGTGGCCGAGCATATCTTTTGCGGGAATGTTAGTGTTCTCACCCCATTTGGTGAGCCCCAGAGGGGAAGCCAGGAGAGCCAACTGGGGGAATATCGCTGATAGTTATCTCTGCAGGGGTTGGGGTGGGTCACGGTTGGGAAAGGGGTCAGAGCCCACCACAGAAGGAGACTGAACTCGAGAGCAGACCAGGAAGGTGTCACCCGTGCAGACAGGGCCGAAGCCCTTTGAGCTCAGGGGAGGCCACTGTATCCCAGCCTCTTCATGACCCTGACAAACTGGCCCAACACCTGGATTACCTCCCAGGGAATCTTGGGAAGGAGCTAGGGAAAAGCCTCAGTCCCCCGATGAGGTGTGTAGGCCCCACCTCGGCCCCTGTGCAAGAAGAGGCTGGGCTGGTCGTGCCATGTAAGCAGGCCTGGGAGTCCAAGGCCATGCCCCCCCGCCCCCAAGTCCAGCCTCACCCAGTAAAGCTTCCTGATGAAGGAGTGGGGCAGGGCAGGAAATGCCCGTGGAAATGCCCGTGAGCTCGCTGAGTGCGCGTGTCTGCCGTGGCCTTTCTGAACTGCTCGGGGCAACTGCCCCCAACAGCGGCAAAGCTGCTTCAAGCTCGGAGCTTTATTACAGCTTTCAACAACCTCCTACTCTCTGGGTCACAAAGCGAGGTGCTCAGAGGGAAGCCCTGATCAAGAAGTCGGTGGGACAATAGGAACACTAAGACCACACTCCCGCCCTCCCTGGTACCTGGAGCCCCGGACCGCCTTGGCTCCTAGGAAATCTTTATGGCTGCCTCCACTTCACACACAAACCTATCGATCACCTTGCTCTTCCCCTCAGAACCTGTCCTCCCCAAAATGCCACCAGGCTTCCTTGTTTGGACCCTGCAGAGGCCCTGAGTTTGCACTGTCTGGGGGGAATGGTGGTGTTGCCTTATCGTAGGCCAGACTTCCTGGAGCAGGCTGGGGCCCAGATTCCTGACAACTCTTGGCTTATAAGCCCTCAGGCCTCTAGGGCCCCGAGCGAGCCAGCCTCCCCAGTCCTCCTGGGGGGCAGAGAGCACCGAGCCAGCCAGGCAGCCAGTTTGAGAGAGGGCTGGGGTCACGCTGAGGGTTTCTAACCAGCTGTCGATGCTCCAATGCTTTGGGTAGGAAGGCCTGCTCTCCATAAGTAGATAGGAAAATAATAATTATAATAAAAGAATAACTAGCTAGTGTTTCCTGCCTTTGTACTGGATCCCACACTCACACGCATTATCTAATACACTATTCACAACTTTGGAAGTTGGTGGGAGGAGTTAGGTGCTTTTTTTTATGCCCTTATTAAATATAAGAGAACAAAACCTCAGTAAGCAGAAGGCCGGTTCTCAAATTGGACCCGTTTGCCCCAGAGCCACGCTTGTCCCCAGTACCAGTGTTTCTCAACTTCTGGGTTCATCAGCAGCCCCCGGGGAGCCCCACCCCGGAGTTCCGGATTCAGTAGGTCTGGGGTGGAGCCTGAATTTGCATCTCTCAAAAGGTCCCAGGTGGCACTGGTGATCCCAGGAGGCATGTTTTGAGTCGCCCTGCCTTGCACAACACCTGTGACCCCCAACCTCCTGCAGAGACCCCCTGAGTCCCCGATGACCCTCTGGTGTTGTCACCTTGTGGTCTTTATGTAAACATCCAGCCCCGGCAGGTGTCACACATCCATGCCACCTGGGCCACAGAGTCCCTTGGTCCTCTCCCCAAGACGGGGCTTGCAGAAGGGGGCAGGCACACACGAAGGTCCCCATCTGTACTCACGATGCACAACTTCTCATGACCAGCAGAACACTTAGCAGCGTGACGAGGCCGTTTATACACACCCGAGCCCTCTTTGTGCCCACATGGAAGCGGGAGGGTCAGGGTCAGGGTTCTCTGGGACAGCAAGACCCCCAGCGAGCCGCTCCTGGCACCTTGCTCCTGTCACTGCAGCAGCTAGCACGAGGCTGACACTGCTAATGCCCTGGCTCCCACTGCAACGGAAGTGCCCTGAGGACAGGCCCCCCACTGCACGCCCAGCATCTGGAACAGTAGCTGGCTCACAGAAGGCGGACAAGACGAATGAACGGAATGCCCCAGAAAACCAGCGGACGGTGGACCAGCACGTGAATAAGTGAACGAACCAGCTTGGGACAGACTCAGGGACAGGCCGGGGAGCAGGGAGGAGCGGGACTTGCTGAGAAGCTGGACTGTTAACTTGGCCGGACAGATACATCAGAACAACTGTTCTGGGACCCTCGGCATCCCCCTGTCCCTTCTCGGAAGAGGTCGCCTCTTCACACCGGACAGAGGGGAACCGGCTGCTGGGGCTGCCGTTACAAACTGCACACGCGGGGTGGCTTAATCAAGAAACTGCCCCACAGTCTGGAAGCTGGACGTCCACGATCCGGGTGTCAGCGGGGTTGGTTCCTCCTTGAAACCCCTGAGGAAAATAGGTCAGGAGTGAAAGTGAGGCCGTGGGAAAACCCAGGGGGCTTGGCCCCAAGCCACGGACGTGAGATCACACCCAGGCGTTCTTTGTAGCCGCACCTGCTCCCTGGGGTGGGTAGATAAGGGCTGAGGGCTGAGGGGGCCCCGGGGGCAAGTCCCACCCCGCAGGTGCTGCCCCAAACGGCCGTGCTCGTCCAGCCAGCCTCCTCGAGAGCCTGCCCAGCGCACGCCGGCCAGAGCCGGAGCGGCCACGGGAACAGAGGGCTGGCGCGGGCTTTGCAGCCTCCCTTTCCGGTGCTTCCTGTCCTGGGTGCAAATGACAACACCGCCCCCTCCCTGCACCTCTTTGGTGTGGCACAGGAAGAAAGGACACGGTGGGCCTGGCTCAGCAGCTGCAGCGCCAACCCTTCTGAGCCTTTCCTCAGGCCCGAGGTGCGCTCATTCCAGACCCTTCTTCACTTCCTGCAAAGGCCCATCGAGGCCCTGGGCGTGCGGAATGGGGGGGCTCTTCTAACTTGCTTCTGTATTGTGATTTCCTTTCTCGTTCAAGCCGGCTCAGGAAATGCGGTTTTAAGGCTTTTACCAACAGCTCCCAAGGAAAGCAGCTACCAATAATGACTTAAAACAAGCCATTTAGTGGAGAACTGCTTTTGACTCCAGGCACCATTCCTCATTTCATTGACCATGGACAGAATGAAGCCAGTTTTGGTTTCAACAGAATCCCGAGTTCATGAAAGTAAACAGCCCCCGCCCACACACCCTGCATGGCTGGTGTCCGCCTGCCCAGGACCCTCTGCTCCCCTCACTCTGCCCGGGACCCCCTCTCATCCCACCCTCTCTCCTGGACCTTCCACACGGTCATTTACCTGCTGCTGACTCCAGATCTCTATTTCTCTCCTCCCCGGGTCGTCTGTCCACTGCACAAAGGCATCTCCAGTGGGAGGGCCCGACCCCCTCCTCGGCAGGCTGCCCTCCTTCCCGCTGACGTCTACGCGGCACAGTCATTTGCCAGGTGGTGCATCCAGGAACCTGGGCGTCTGTCTCCACTCCTCCCTCCCATTTACTGCTCACGTTCAAGCCACAGTGGCCCAGTCGTTCTATCTTCTAAACATGACCGGAGGGTGTCCTCTCCTCTCTGTGGCTATTGTCTTGGTTTAGGGGCCTTCAAATGCCCCGGATCCCACAACAACCTCTTTTTTGGAGGCTCTGCCTCTGGGCATGGAATCTTTCTCCAACCCTGAGGTGGTCTGTGTCAGTGCACATCTGACGATGCTCCCTTCCTCCTGCTGAGAACCCTTCAGTGGCTCCCTGTCACCATCGGGATGGAGCATAACCTCCCAAGATCCAAGACCTTGTAAGGCCTGCTTTAGCCTCTTGCTAGAATAGCATCGTCACACACACCCACGGCTGCCCCTCTGTTCTCTATGCCCCTGGCACTACCCTCCACCCTGGCCTCAGCTCCTTGGCTAACTCCTACTTGACCTTCAAAACCCAGCTCAAGGGTCAATCAGGTCCTGAGGCACATTCAGGAACCTGTCTGTTCCCCAGAAAGCAGAAGTTTGCTGTGAATCTTTCAGTCATGGGGTCAAGGTTTCTATATTGGGACACTGCACATCTAAGCACCCCCAAGGTTTGGGTCCTCTAGAGTCTAGTCTCTCACCATCCTCTCCTTCTCTCCCACCTCCACCCCTCTTCCAAAAGAGTGTGCTGGCCCATATAGGTGAGGGGCCAGGCATCCCTTCAGTGCTTTCTAGAGGGAGGGAAGAACACCTTCATCTGGTGACAGGCAGGATGGCAGAGACAGCGCAGGGCTGAGCCGGCTGCAGGCAATGCTCCTAGCGGTTCTGGTCCCTGGATGCCCCTCAGAACCACCTGCGGGACTTCCCCAGGTCACAGAAACCTGGGCCCTCGCGAGAGACCCTGATGCAGAAGGTCCCCGGTGTGGTCCTGGCATTTTTGTTTTTAGGAGAACAAGCCCCATAGGGCTTCTGATCGGCACTCAAGTTGAGAACCATAGGATATTGAGATCAGATAGGAGGCGTCACCCATACCGTCCTGCTAATCGTACGAAGTTACGGAGCCAAAGTTTGGACGCATTCATCGTCTTCCATATTTAAGTTAGAGCAGATGCGAGGCCAGTCCTCCGGCTCTGCTCTCCCCTGTATTCTCAGGGAGAAAAGGCTGGCGGCGCCGCTCTGCAGGCCTGCTGCCCCTCGGGAGCCTCCCTGAGAGGCGGTCACCGACCAGCTGCTCACCGCTGGGATGGTTTCAAATGGGTCGAGTGCTTTCCTGGCCATCCCAAAGCTTGGGCCCAGGTCTGATCGGGGGCTCCCAGGAAAGGGTGCCTCAGAAGCAGACGCTGTCCGCATGGTGTTTCCGAGCAAAGTGAGGCCGGAAGTCGTTGTTCCCAACGTGAGCCTGCACGGGAGTCACCCGAGCTCTGTGTTAAAGGGCAGGTCTGGGGTGCATCCCGAGAGTCTGCATTTCTAACAAGCCCCCAGAGGACGGCGTGGTTGCTGTCCGAGGACCACACTCAAGGGTTGGCACCACTAACCAACAACACCGCTCTGGCTATGGGCAGGCTGGGGTGCTTGCAAAGAGGAGCTCCATAGCCACAGTGACCAACCGTCCCAGTTTGCATGGGACCAAGGGGTATCCAGGGACGCGAGGCTTTCAGCGCCACAAGCCGGGTCAGCTCCAAGCAAGCCAGAATCGCAGAATGAGGGGTGCTGCCTCCAGCCGGGGTCCCTAAGCAAAGGGGCGATGCTGAATTGTCTCGTTACCACCCCAGCCTCATGTGCCCAGGCGGCCCTTCTCATCTCTCACAGGGAGTGCCTCACTGGCTCGCTGCTGGGGCAGGGCTTGCTGTGGTCCAGTCGTTCAGGTTTCGTCTGGCTTCCCTTTCTCTGTGGTGAGGCTGTGAGGAGACTACAGCTTTTCCATTTGTAGAAATGACCCTTGTCCCCAACTGCACCCTTGCCCCTGTGTGCACAAACACACGTCTGCACAAATGCCGGCCCACGTGTGGCCGTCCAGGCTGACGGCCCTCCCACTGAACCAGGCTCATGCCGCCCTTTGACTTGTTTCCCCGTAGGCCCTTGTTCTAACCAGACTCCTTGCAGGGGTCGTATAGTTTCTGAGTGGTCTGAAGAGGCATGGGGGGCTTTCTCAGGGTTTAGTGAGCCAGGCCTCCAAGAATCTGTAGGGTGAGTGGGCCCATTTCTGCTTTCTCTTCTTCAGATGAGAACTGGAATGGTAGGCTGAGGCTTAACCATTCTGAGCCTCAGTTTTCTTTCGTGGAAAATGGGAATAAACCAACATTTCAACCATGGTTATGTGGTGAAGAGTGAAGAAGAGTGAGTAGCCCAGTGTGTGACATAGATGAGTGGCCTTTATCATTCCTGGCTCCCCCAGGCCACATCAGCCATGCCAGGTGTAACCGTGGCCTCAGTTCAGCAGACACTCCAGGGCGGCCCTCCACTGCTGCCCAGGGTGGGGGGCACTGTGAGGGCGGCAACACAAGCCTGAAGAGTAATAATACATTGACAGTCACCAAAACCTCCTCCAATTAGGTCCTCTCTCTGTGCACCACAAAATTGCTCCAGAAAAAACAAAAGTGCAAAGAATACCTTTCAAATGAAACCACATCTTAAGAACACTCTGGAAGACTGGCATTTAAAGTAATCAGTAGCAAGTTCTTTGAGTGGTCTGTGTCACAAATAATCCCCTTCCCTAAATTACTTGTGTGGTAAATTCTGATTTCATGTGTTGCGTTCTCTAAAGACAGGGATTTAACGAAGAACTTTGTGCTTTGGGTTCAAATTATGTATTTGGGAGAATGATATATGTCATTTCTCCTAACATCCAGCAACCGAAGAACTCTGGAAGAATGTACGGCAGTCTAGGGTTCACTCCAGAGGCCATGTGGCAGATCTCCCCAGAGGAGTTTCCAGATGTTTCCTGAAAAACAAGAGAGGAAGAGTGAGGTCTCTGCAATGTGTCTCAGACCAGAGGGAGGCCAGTTCTGGAATTTGAGGCCCATGAGGGAGGGAATTAGCTTTGAAGGGCCACAGACCAGGGCACCTCCTCCCCTCAACTCCCCTCAGCTGCCTGTCTGCCCTGGACAGGTAGTGAGGAGGAAGAAGAAAACAAGAGAGAGAGAAAGTTAGCACAGCCAAAGAAGGGTGGCAGGCACTTGGGAGCCATTTACATCTGCTCATCAATGCGGAAGTGAATTTAAAACCACCTTGAAAACAGCTGTGCCTGGCCCTTGCTCCCCTTGTCTCGAAAGCCCTCGACTGCCACGTTGAGAACCCGACCAGGGCAGAGTGCCACCTGGGAGCAGGCAACGCAGAGGCCAGGTGAAGGAGCCGGACCCTCTGGGGCAGTGTTTGTCGTCTGAAATGCTGGCCAGGGCAGGCGACTGGAGGTCAGATAGATTCCTGTCATGGGGGCACCTGGGTGGCTCAGTCGGTAAAGCGCCTGCCTTCAGCTTAGGTCATGATCCCAGAGTCCTGGGATCGAGCCCCACACCAGGCTCCCTGCTCAGTGGGGAACCTGCTTCTCCCTCTGCCTCTCCCCCTGCTTGTCTCCCTCTCTGTCAAATAATGAATAAAATCTTTTTAAAAAATGCCTGTCACAGAGCCTCAGCAGTCAGCTGAACGTCTAGTGTTGTGTTTCCCTCCGTAACAAGAGAATTCTACTATAAACCATAGTAGCAATCACATCGGGGGCGTCTACAGCAGGTCAGACATGACACCCATGATTTCGCCCAACCCTCAGGGAAACCCTGTGAGGGAGGCATTATGTCCCCCTTTCTCCAGGGGAGGGACCCGGGGCTCCGGGGCCCTGGGTAACTGCCCGTCGTCTCATCCAGCTTGGGTGTGTGGGGCCGGCATCTGCCTCAGGTCCGTGTCGCTGAGGAGGAACACAGAGCCCTGCTTTTCCCTCCCACCCTCTCTCCACGTTCACACTGTGGCAGTAGGTGAGCTCTCTGGGGTCCAGCGAGGGGGGCGAGGTCTGGTCAGTGGGCAGATGCCAGGCCTCATGGCGCAGCGGTTAGAGCAGAGCCTACTCTAGACATTGGATCATTGCCGTTGATTTTTTAAAAATCCCCTCTCCTGGACCAAAGCAGGCCAGCCACACAAACTAGCTGTCAAGATCCTGATCTCTCGGAGGACGGACGCCACCGGGGGCTGCCACTCAGCACCCTGAGTTCACCAGTTGCCGTCTCTGTGCCCCCAGTTCCTCCTTTGTGAATTCCCCACGGGCAGTTGCGAGATGGGATCGGTGCTGGCCCGGGGCTGGCCGGAGCTCAGTGACCAGTCACCATGCGAGACCTGTCGCCACAGGCTTTCCCTTCTGCGTCTGCCCTCGGTTGTCCTCCCCGGCTACAGGCTACAGCCCTGAGGCTACTCTCCGGCGGGGCTTGGTCAAAGAATGAGTGCTGAGAAACAACGAAAGGGTGTGGGGCGCTTCCTCCTGGACTGAATCCAGACTCAAGTTCATTGCCGATGGGAGGCGCCCGGGAGCTCATGACGCGCCCTGCCCGGGGAGCAGACCCAGGCTGGTGCCTAGACTTTCGGTTCTTTCCCCTGAAAGTCAAAACAGAAGTTCCTCCTCTGACTTCCTGTGAAGCCTCCTCACTGAGCAAAGGCAGGCCAACAGCGCCCTTTCCGCGGCCTCCGCGGGCTGCTGGTCACGATCCTCGCCTTTCCCGTGGAACCTCATCCGTGGCCGCCGGGAAGGTGGGTGCTGTGAGGAACGTGAGCTCCATGAGGCACCTGTCGTGAGCGTGTAACTTGCAACCAGCCGCAGGCTGATGTCAGGAGAGTGGGGCAAGGAGGGTGGGAAGGCCACCCGTTCTGGGGACAGGGCCGGGCGGAAAGGCAGGGCCCCACAGGACACACACACACACACACACACACACACACACACACACACACACTGTCTATCTTCCTTCACCATCTGGTCCTGCTGGCTTCTACACCACTCGACTTGAAAATGCTCCTATGGGGCGTCTGGGTGGCACAATTGGTTGAGCATCTGACTCCTGATTTTGGCTCTGGTCGTGATCTCAGGGTCGTGGGATCAAGCCCCATGTCAGGCTCTGCGCTGGGAGTGGAGCCTACTTAAGATTCTCTCTCTCCCTCTCCCACAGCCCCTCTCCCCCCACTATCTCTTTCTCATAAATTTTTTTTTTTTAAAAAAGAAAATGCTCCTAGGTGGGTCACAGGCTCTCTGAATGACCTAATCCAGTGTTTCCATTTCTGCACTGACTTTATTTGCTCTTTCGACAATATCCAGCACTGTGGACCACGCCACATTTTTAAAAAACCATTTCCTGGGTTGGAAGCTGGGTTACAAGTTATTTCCCTATTGCTTCCTACCTCTTTGGTCACTCGCCTTGGTGTCCTTCGCTGGCTCTTCTGCCTCCTCGTGCCCAGCATGCCCTCCAGGCTCCTTTCCCATCTCCCTTATCACTCTGCCATTCTCAGGGCCTATTCCTCCCCACACCTGACCTCTGTCGCCACCGACTTCCAGCTCTTGTCTCCAGCCCAGACCACTCTGCTGAAACTTCGTGTCTGGCTGCCCACTGGTCAGCTCCCCCAGAGGCCCTGAGGCTGAGCGTGAGCTCAGTGTCCCCCACGCCAGCAGTTAGGACACCACCACCCGTCTGCTCACTCAAGCTGGGAGTTGTCCTCGTTCCTCCCCGACGTACATCTGATCTACCTCCCAGACAGGTCTGCCCCCCACCACCTTCTCCATTCCCACAGCCACTTCCTCAGTTCCGTTGGTATCATTTATCCCCTGGGTTTTACTACCATAAACTCCCACCTGAATTCCCGTCCCCACGTTCCCATTCTACAGTGTTATCAGAGTGACCTTCCCAGAGCACAGTCTGGTAATGCGCGTCTGCTCAAAGCCTCCATGGGGATTCCATCAGGAGATTGCATCTGCCCTCGGGTCGTCCTGCTCACCTGTTGCACAAGGTAAGCACACCGCACCCTTTGCTTTGCCAAACTGCAGCCCCTCCCTTGCCTCCCTGCTTTTACCCACAGTCCCTTTCCTCCTAATTCCCACCTGTCCTTCAGATGTAGTTCAAATGCAGCCTTTCGGGGCGCCTGGGTAGTGCAGTCGTTAAGCGTCTGCCTTCGGCTCAGGGCGTGATCCCGGCGTTCCGGGATCAAGTCCCACATCAGGCTCCTCCGCTGGGAGCCTGCTTCTTCCTCTCCCACTCCCCCTGCTGTGCTCCCTCTCTCGCTGGCTGTCTCTGTCAAATAAATAAATAAAATCTTAAAAAAAAAAAAAAAACACAAATGCAGCCTTTCCGGGAACATTTGCCCTGGCTGGCAGTCCCTGCCTTCCTCATCAGATCCGGGCTCCTCCTTCTGGGCTCCCTGAACATTTAGGGAAAGCTCTCTGAGCGTGATTTTCACACTGCATAGGGATAGCTGCTCTGCACCTGTCTCGCCTTTCCAGGGGGACCTCTCACTGTGTCTGTCTTTCAGTCAGTGTTGCTGGTAAAGGCAAAGAATGAAAAGAGAGGGAATGTTGAGAAATCTAATGCAGACATTGCTACTTAATAAAAAACTGTCACCTGGGGTCATACCAAGAGTCCTGGCTCTGACAGTTCTGGTGGATGTTCTGGAAATTGAGATAGAATCATAACGTGTCAAGCTGGAAGGGTCATTTAAGGTCATCTAATGTCACGTTCTCATTTTGTAGGGCCCAGAGAGGTGGAACGGATTCCCTAGGTGACACAGCTCAGCAAAAACAGAAAGGGGCTCCTAGACATCAAACCCCCTGCTTCTACACTTTCACTCTGCTGCCCCCTGAAGGAAGAATCGAGAGTGTTCTCTAGAAGCGGCTAAAGTCCTTTAGAAATACATTATGGCCTCAGCATTTGAGATTAGTTTTAACATTCTTCTTTACCAATTTATATCCTCAATATCCTCAGAGAGAACAGATATCCTTAATTTACAAGTATTATGAAAAATCATGTAAAACTGGTGAATGGCTCTCTGTCGGAAACTTGATCCTTACATTGAACAGAACTCAGCCTTGGACACACCATCCCTCTTTAAAATGGGGTAGCACTCAGAACTAAACACTATTTGGTTTTCAAAGATAAACTGCTTCTCCTCATATTCTTCCCTCCTGACGTTAAATCCAAAGCTGTCTCTTAGCTTGCATCTTGCCCTTCTGTTTATATGAAATAGTGTGTCACTGCTAGGGCCAGTCTCCGTAACACCTCATTCTTTTTTTCTAGAACACGGTTATCTACTCAGCGCATATGATGTCATGCACATTTTTTTCAGAAACATATTTTAGCTTCTGATTTTTATAAACAAAGAATCTTTCCTTTTTTTTTCTCTTTCTAGAAATCTTTATTAAGTAAGCACTTTAAAGAATTTCCATAATCCCTGACTTCAGATTGCTCCCGGGAATTGTAGAAAGAAAACACACAAAGCATTTGTCTGAGGTTCGAAATGTTCAATATGCAAATCTCAGAGTTTCCTGTCAGCACAGGCCCCTGCAGGTGGACTGGGGTGCGTGTACTAACACCTCGGTTTCTGTGTAGTGATTTGCAGCCCTCTAGTGGGTCTTTCACGTAACATTAAAAGGGAGGCAGAGGGCATTGAGGTATGGCTTGTTCTTTTGTTTGTTCCTTCATTTGTTCCTCCCTCCCTTCCTTCCTTCCTTCCTTCCTTCCTTCCTTCCTTCCTTCCTTCCTTCCTTCCTTCATTCAACGTACAAATGCCAGTGGAGTGCCCACTTACGTTCCAGGCACGTTTTAAGAGCCGGAGATACTGCAGTGAACAAAATAAACAAAAACAAATCCTATGCGTTGGTTACTTAAGACGAAGAAGACAGCGAGTAGAACACATTTGGAGCAAAGATCAGGAGCTTGATTCTAAACATGTTACCTAGAGAGACCTACTAGTCTTCCAACTAGCTTCTCTTCAAAATGAGCTGGTGTCTCGTGAGCAGAGCACACATAGTGCAGATAATCTCTTTATTTGGGATTTCACCACATTGCAGTTAAAACTGACCACAGGAGCAAGAAGACCGTGGAGACAGTGAATTCGACCCTGGGTGTGAGCGAGAAGTTCGAGCCTTGGCCCTGTTCTCATGGAACTGCTCAGCTCTTAGTTCTTGGTTTCTGTCTCAGTTCTCTATTTTCTTAATTCTTCCCACGATTTGTAATGGCTGAATTTCTCTGCACACGGGCACACGAGTACATCTGACCCCTCCGCCTCCAGGGCTGCATGTGAGTCCTCCTCACGGGGGGATCTTTGGCACCTGGCAGGGTCTCAATTTATATTTGTGGAAGGATGAGTTTTTGCTGTAATAGGTCAGAGAAACAGGATATTACATGAGAAACTAGTGATACAGACTAGTATATGGCATATTCTGAATGCATAAAAAACACAGTTAATTCCTCTTTTGGGAGACCACCGTGGGTTGAAGGCAGTCAGGGAAATTTTCAGGGAAGAAACCGAGTGCAATCCGAGTCTTAAAAAATTGGCAGAAGATGGAGGAAGGAGAGAGGAAGTGACGGGGGAAGGGGTGTTTCCTGTAAAGTGTTCCTGATTGGCTTCCACATGCTTCTTGCCTCCAGGTCTCTGCTCTGGGCTGTCCTGCCCCTTACTCCCACCCAGTGGTATGGACTAACTCTGGCCGGTCCTTAGGGTTTGTCACGCCATGCCTATGTCACTTTTTATCTTTGTGATCACGCCTCCCCTGTCTCTTCTCTAATGAACACCTAGCATATCAATACCTATCATTACACCTGGCACATGGTAAGTGCCCAATAAATATTTGTGGAACGAATATATGTGTCTAGATGGCACTCTCCATACTCGTGGGATGGCCTTTCCCCAATATTCTCTGCCATAGGACTGGGGCATTTGAAACATGAGTACTTCAGGGCTCACTCCAAATCCTTGCATGATTATTAATAAGCTACTTCTCATACTTTCATTTAACAAAAATTTATTGCATGCATCCTTTTACAGGACTTATGTTGGCTGCAAGGAGCTTGGAGCTGAGCTACTGTCAGACCCATGTAAACAAATAATGATAAGTTACAAGAGAAGTGTTGATTTACGCACGAGGCGGTCTGTGAATATTGCAGATGAAAAAATTGCTTGTTTTAGCATGCTAGAGGAGACTTCCTGGGGTATAGGAAAGAAAGCTGGCATTGAGTATTGAAAGACAAGTTGTATCGTCTGGACAGACATGGGGGTGAGGGAGTGGTTAAGGGAGTAGGGTGGGCAGTATTCCACACAAATGGAATAACAGGTACAAAGGTGATGGTGGCAGTGGCGGTGGGAGCTGAGAAAGTGTGCCAGGTTTGGGGAACCGGTGCAAAACATGAGAGCAGAAGAGTGGCCAGAGACAAGGTGCAGGACTGGATTTGGGGCAGGCCAGCCAAAGAGCCCCATGAATGTCAATCTTTAAGAAGTACTAAAATAAAAAAAATTACAATGCCAATTAACTCAGATACTTGTGGCTCCTTACATAACTTTTGAAACCTAAATTGGTCCTATTCCCTTGAGGTAAGACAGTGTCCTTGAATGTTACTTTAAAAATGCTTCTGGCTGGCAATTCCAATTATGCTATATTCAGTGCATGTAAGAAATTCCTTATTTTTAACAGAAAGAGGTTTGTAATTCTTATTAATAGAAAATCAAGTTCCTTTCAACTCCATGCTGAACAGATATTTAAAGAAAATTGACCTACTTATGCACTGCCAACTTATTAGCCTTCTGGTAATGGACTAATCCTCCATTCAGGGCTGGCCCCCTCTTCCAGTAAAAATGGGACTCTTTAATCTGACTAGGTGAGCTGGGCACCCAGAAGAGGCTATATCTTATGAAGTTTTGTCAATTAATTATGTGTTTGGCACCCCAAATAACCTATGTGGTAGTCTTTTCTAATAAAAAATTTTTTTGTAGTTGTCTTAAAGGTAAACCTGACTGTCTCTGCCCGAGAGCCACTGTATTCTCCTGGATATTCCAAAATATCAAGGACTTCCATATTCTACACTGAGGTTTTGCATACATCCTGTACATGTTAAGCAGGACTCTAAATTTAGTGTTCAAAAATATAGTCCCTCTACGGTGACTACGCCCTAAGGTCATGTGTAAGCTTTAAATCATTTCTATGAGTATCCACTGTTTTCAAATTGATTCTTCTCTTCCTGACTGTTGGACCTAAAGCAAATAATCTAACTCTTCTGTGCTTCCGTTTCCTCATGGGAAAGTACACTAATTCCTGCATTATAGGTTTGTGTTGAGGAATAAACGAGACAACACATGTAAGTGCTTGGCACAGTCCCCGACCATTGTCTGAACCTGTTCACGCACCTTTAGTAGAGGTTCTGTACTTTGCATCTCAGCACTCAGGTCCCACCACGTCTTCAGTGTGATCCCGCCCAGGCTCAGGGTTCAGGAACTTAAGAGGAGGGTGTGTGCAGAAGAGAGTGGCTAGTGTGAGGGGTCATAGTGCAAAGGTCAGAAGGCAGCTGGTGGCGGCAGAGGGCAAAGAAGTCCGAGGAGAGGTCGCCGGACTTCGATTACCTTGGCTACCTCAGCAGGAGGGACATACCGGCGGAGACACGCCTACACCTGCTTTGTATCCCCCGCCTCCCTTTGGTTTAGCTCCGCCTCTTTCCCCCACGGGGCGCGGGGCGGGGGGGGAAGCCGACGCCGAGGGGGACGCCGACGCGGTTGCCTAGCGATACGCCTTTCCCAAGATGCCTAGGATGTTGTGCTCTTCTAACCAATCAGAGAGGCGAAGCGACCTCACCGCGGGCCAATAGGCTTCCAGGCCAGGGCCCGCGTCGGTTAAACCGGGCTGGAGACTGGAGCGGCAAAATAGGTAGTGTGGCTCGGAGGGGTCTCAGAGCCGGCGGAGCGACCTGCAGGAGACCTGCGGCGGGCCCGGCCATGCCTACTCGGGCGGAGGACTACGAGGTGCTGTACACCATTGGCACGGGCTCCTATGGCCGCTGCCAGAAGATCCGGAGGAAGAGCGACGGCAAGGTGAGCGCGGGCCACCTCCGTGTCTCCGCCCCAGCAGCGGTTCCGCCCGCCTGCGGCGAGCGCCCCCGGGCTCCTGGGAGGCAGGGGAGCGAGAGGCCTGGGGCCGTGGGTCTCCAAGGCGGGGTGCCTGGCAGAGTTCATCTCTTTCAGGTCTGTGTCTGTCCTGGGTCGCTCAAGGGCTGGAAGACTGCGTCTTTTGAGATCTCTCTTTTCTATTTTCCTTTCTCTTCCCTTTTCCTCCTTTTTCCTGCTTTGACTTGCTAAGGGCCTCCCATTAGTGACAGATAGCTGTCTTGAGCTCTTTTCAGAGTAGAGTAGTCCTCTTGGACCTGGGAAAGAGGCAGGACCACCAGAACCTGGAGATTTTGTCTTGGAGTCAGAACTCATTTAAAATACCCATTCTTCGGATTATTGGAGCCTTATTTCCCACTGTGTGTAGGTAGATCTTATACAGGAAGAAATAAGGGAGAGGAAACTGCCTGGCTGCTGATGGAGGGATCTTTACTAAGGTCTCTCACCCTGGAAAAGTTTGACTGGTTGGAATGATGAGGAACTTTGACTACCTCTGCCCCAGCTTTGACCACAGTACCTTCTGCCCACCTGCCACAAAGCAACTGAGGGTAGGAGGTTGGAGGATGCCCAGTATGCCTCATCCCCCTCTCTCCTATTGCATCATTTATTGCTTGAAATTTAGGGCAAAGTTATGGAAATAAACGCAGGGGTTCTTATGTTCATTGAACTAAATTAGATGATAACGACCGTGTGATCTGTTTAATAGAGAAGTGCCTTTTACAATTTTCAGAGGTTAGAATGTTCATTCTTTGTCTTTGAATATAATGAGTTCATTCACACCTTGGAAATTCTTACTTCAGATATTAGTTTGGAAAGAACTTGACTATGGCTCCATGACAGAAGCTGAGAAACAGATGCTTGTTTCTGAAGTGAATTTACTCCGTGAACTGAAACATCCAAACATCGTCCGTTATTATGATCGAATTATTGACCGAACCAACACAACACTGTACATCGTAATGGAATATTGCGAAGGAGGGGACCTGGCTAGTGTAATTACAAAGGGAACAAAGGAAAGGTAAATTAATCTTTTAAACTTAAGCTGAGAATAGGCCAAGTTTCATTTCTGTTAAGCATCCTGTTGCAGGATTGGGGATGAAGTACTTAGCAATGTGGAAGACTGTTCTTGTATTTGTTTGGTGGGTCCGTAGTACTTTAGAAAATCCCTGGTGAATCAACACCCATATCTCTTATTGAAAATAAGAGGTTTTTTTTCCCCTATTTGTACACTTTGAAAACAAACTAGATACTTCACATTGTCCCATCTTTTTAATGGTTTTGTTCAGAAGTTATATGCTGTATAACTGCTTTGGTTTCAGACAATACTTAGATGAAGAGTTTGTTCTTCGTGTGATGACTCAGTTGACTCTGGCCCTAAAGGAATGTCACCGACGAAGCGATGGTGGTCATACTGTGCTTCATCGGGATCTGAAACCAGCCAACGTTTTCCTGGATGGCAAGCAAAATGTTAAGCTTGGGGACTTTGGGCTAGCTAGAATATTAAACCATGATACGAGTTTTGCAAAAACATTTGTTGGCACGCCCTACTACATGTCTCCTGTAAGTACTTCAGAATTTAGATACTTTTTAAACATCCTAATGCTAAGCATTCAAATGCAGGGAAATTGAGGTTTTGTTCATTTGTTTGCTTAGTAATACACAATAGCCAAGGATTAATAGTGTTGTTCATTTTAAATTTCTGTTTTTCCAAATGGATCACCAGACTGTTAAATTCCTCTATATCAGCAATTAAAGTGAAATGCTTTTTTTTTTTTTTTAGATTATTTATTGAAGAGAGAGAGCGCATGCATGAATGCATGAGTGGAGGGAGGGGCAGAGGGAAAGGGAGAGAATCTCAAGGAGATTCCCAGCTGAGTGCCAAGTTCAACTCGGGGTTCAATCCCAGGACCCTGAGATTCATGACCTTAGCTGAAACCAAGTCAGACTGAGCCACCCAGGCTCCCCTAAAGAGAAGCTTTTATTCAATGACTGCCAAGTGCTGGGATTACAAAGATGAAATGGGTTTTGTCTCTGGCCTCAAGAGCGACATTTCCCAAAGTGCCATGGGTCCTGTACACCAGCTTGGACTTATTTGGAGGGTTTGTTTAAAATGCAGAGTCCTGGGCCCCAAACCCAAATCCAGTGAATCTGGGTCTCTGGACTGGTTTTTGCATGCTTCTTCACCCCTACCCCCTTCCACTTTTCATTTTGGACTCTGCCTTTTAACAGACTCTGTAGATGACTCTTGTGCAGGCAGATTCAGGAGTCACCTCGGATAACATGTTTGTACAGTGTTAGCTTCTTGTACTGTGCTTGTTTTTGGTTGCCTTTTCCGGGGGCGAAGCTGCAGCCCACCCACCTTATGTAGCCATTCCTTCTGTTGCTGGATATTTTGTTTCCAAAATTTCTTACGCTTCTAAGAAGCCCTGCTCTGCATACCTTTGTGTGAATTGTCCTTTCTTTCTTTTTGGTTATTTCCTTGGCATGTAGCTCTCAGATTGAAATTGCTAGGTCAAAGGATAGGAACTGTTTATGACTCTCTAGATATTAGCTGCTGGCTCTTGAAAAGCTTGAAGCAGTAAGTGCTATGACCAGTGTGTTGTATATGAAATCTGAGCAGATCAACATGGAGATGTATTCATTTTTTTTAACAGTTCACAAACATTTCTAGGATTTTCCAGATCTTTTTGAGTTATTTTCACCCATCTGACTCTAGTATAAAACTTTGTAAATTAACGATTTTGTTTTTGACTAAGAGTAGACATTGCCAGAACCGTGTCATTTTCTCAGTGGATCAGATTCCGAACAGAAAGCCTTTAACATAAAGGAAAATTATCCAGAAGTGGTTCTTGGAAAATTTGAAACCTATGTAATTCTTTTGTTCCTTTTCCCTCCTGCTCTTGTAATTAGATAAGTTCAGCCCTCCCTCCCTAAGGCATTGATTGTCAGGAAGTGGTACCAGACTCACCTGTTGGGAGTTTAAAACACCAAGCGTCCTGAAGGTGTTGGTACTAGATTCTGTGCCCTCTGTAGAGAATAAGAACTGTGGTGGACTATGTATGTGTGGGAGACAGGCAAATGATTAAATTAGAAAATGAGAATGTGAGTTAATACTGTGATTTATACTGCGGACTAAGGGGAAAATATATAAATGGATAACTCAATTAGCCACTTATGTCTATATCCATTTAAATGTGGGCCAGATATATGTTTTGGTTATTCTGAAATTTTTTCTGGTTCTTTTTCTTTCTCTGGTTCTTTTAAAATGGAGTTTCTAGGGGCGCCTGGGTGGCACAGCGGTTAAGCGTCTGCCTTCGGCTCAGGGCATGATCCTGGCGTTATGGGATCGAGCCCCACATCAGGCTCTTCCACTATGAGCCTGCTTCTTCCTCTCCCACTCCCCGTGCTTGTGTTCCCTCTCTCGCCGGCTGTCTCTATCTCTGTCGAATGAATAAATAAATAAAATCTTTAAAAAAAATAAAAAAAATAAAATAAAATGGAGTTTCTAGATTATGAATTCCTTGAGGGTAGAGGTTTGAATTATCAGCGCCTGATCCATTGTAACACAATAACGTTTGTGAATGAAAATAAGTGAATGAATTATATAGGACAAAGTACATTAGGATAAGATCATTACCTTTTCTCCATTATAAATTTGAAGATAAAATATAAAGTACTGTCTTTTGTTATTATAATACAAGATCTGACATAAACTGAATGAGCCTTTTTGATGTTTTTGTTACAGATATAAAAATATTTTATAATATAAAATTTTTTCCTTTTTTTTTTTTTTTTTTTTTTGCTCCGAGTCAATATTACCAAACGTACAGGTTCCATTTTTGTCTCGGGTCATTTTGTAAGTTTTAAAACAATAAACGTTTAACTCCTCCTACATTTTTGCCCTTTCTTCCTCCTTTAGGAACAGATGAATCGCATGTCCTACAATGAGAAATCGGATATCTGGTCACTAGGTTGTTTGCTGTATGAATTGTGTGCATTAATGTAAGTACGATGAAGACAGAGTTCTGGTCTGAGGTACAGTCACAGAGGCTTGTCACCTTTCACTGGGTTCTGCCTTTTGAGCACCTGTGCGTATTCAAGTCTGAAAGACTCATACCTTGGGTTAAAATTAAGATAGATGGACAGCACAGACCTGTACCCCTGAAACAAAGAATACATTGTATGTTAATAAATAATAAATAAATAAAATTTTTTTGGAAAGATGGACAGGTTAAAAAATTATTTCCAAATTGATGGTGTAACCCTGGGACTATTCACACTTCTCACCTGGCTCGATGCAGCCCTTGCTGGACTGATGCTTAGCTCAAGGGGAGAGAGCACACAGGTCAGGCCCATGGAAGAAATGCAACAAAAATCTGGGGGAGAGGTCTGGGGATCTGGAGAACAAGAAAGAGCTCCCATTCTTTTCCCCTTTTTTCCCTTCTAAACTATTCTGTAGAGCAGTGGTTCTCAGCCAGGGAGCAGAAAACAATTCTGCCCTCCATGGGACATTTGACAGCGTCTGGAGACAGTTTTGGGTGTCACAGCTACAGGTAGCTACTGGTATCTCATGCATAGAGGCCCCTGGTGCTGCAAAATGTAGTAGGATGCACAGGACAGCCCCCCCAACAAGCATTACATGACCCTAAATGTCTAACGCCAAGGTCGGGCAACTTCGCTGGAAGACAATCCCAGAAGAAGCCTAAATTCAAACTGGAGCTCCAATTGTGCTTTTGATTTCGTTCCTACTCTTTATTTTCATTTTTACATGAAAAACATTTTCCCCCAGGCCTCCATTTACAGCTTTCAACCAGAAAGAACTAGCTGGGAAGATCAGAGAAGGCAAATTCAGGCGAATTCCCTATCGTTACTCTGATGAATTGAATGACATTATTACGAGGATGTTAAATTTAAAGGTAAAGAGTATAAGATTATATTGTCTGTTTCGATCTCTCAATTACGTTGTGGAGTAGTGCATTTTCTGTCTTGGAGCACTGAAACTGAAGAAGCATTAGCTGTATTTCCTTAGCTAAATCTACTCTGTTAATGCCAGTGAAAATGTAAATTTGGCAAATTGTGCCTCCTTGCTGGCCTACCTTCTGTGCTGTCTTTATGTCTCCTCCCTCTCTCTGCCCTGCTAACAGATGGCTGGTAGCAAAGCAAGATTGCAGAAAAGCTCCAAATCCTCAGTTCCCTTGTCTACCTCAGTGTGGCAGGTGGTAAGGGAAGGGGCCACTAAGAAGACTTCATTACCCTGCCTCTCACTCCACTTGAGAGATCAGAGACCAGAGATGGGGCAGGGGAGGGCTGGCTAGAAAGAGTTGAGGGGAAATAAATAAAGAGATTAGGTGGAAAGAATCCGGCCGTGGGATGGGGAGGGAGATGTCCTAGGGTCAGGTTGATGTAAGAGCAGGAGTTCAATGCTGTGGAATTACAAAGAAGGGTAATGGTGACCAACAAGACTGAAAGTCAGAGAGACTCTTCAGAGATACAAGGGCAGGGCGGGCCCTAGAGCAGACCTAGCAGTGCCACCAAGCACCAGCTCAGGGACTGAACTTTTTTTAGAAAGGTTAAGGGGAAACAAAGGGCTAGCCAGCCCTCCCCTGCCCCATCTCTGGTTAAGGGGAAACAAAGGTAAGCTCACATCTGCATTACCTTGTGGACCCAGAACCTCGTGGGTTACTAAAGCCCCCAGTGAACTTAACCTTTCTAGGTGTTTAAGACCCATCCATAAGGGTGTCCTTTCTTTCGTCTCGGAAATGTATGCCATTTTTCATGCACCTGCTCTTTTAGGATGAGTGTTTATTGTGTTATGAAGTCTGATTATAACACCGAACATTTTTCCCCCCAGGATTACCACCGACCGTCTGTTGAAGAAATTCTTGAGAATCCTTTGATAGCAGACTTGGTTGCAGAAGAGCAAAGAAGAAATCCCGAGAGAAGGGGGCGTCGATCAGAACCAGAGAAGCTGCAGGATTCCAGCCCAGTGCTGGGAGAGCTGAAGCTAAAGGAGCTGCAGCTGCAGGAGCGAGAGCGAGCCCTCAGAGCTCGAGAAGAGAGGCTGGAGCGTAAGTCCGAACGGGGGCAGCGCACCGGAGCGCTGTGGTCCGATGTGCCTGTCATCTGCTTGTGAACAGAGTATTCGATACGTGTATGTTCTACCAGAACATTCTTATAAATATTTGAGAAACCAAAATACATATTATAAAATAGTAAATGAAGCGCCTGGCGCCTTCACGCTGAGCCTCTTTCTGAGCTTGGTCGCTCTTACGGTTGGTTACTGACCGTGATGACCCTTTCACGTAGCCATTACGCTGTCCCGTGGAGCTACTTTTTCTTTCCCTTCCTTCCTGTATTTACCCTGACTTTTTTTCCCATTGTAAAAGAGGGTTTTCACATTTGCTGCCTTCCATAATAAAAGCCATCACGTTCACTTTCCGATGTGGCTTCCCCAGCACAGGCCAGGTGTAAAATCCTGTCGAGTGGGGGACTCGACACGTTCAGGAAACTCGGTAGAGCACAAGGTGTCCTAGGTCCGTAGACACGGATGAGTATTCACTGATGGGGTGCTAACGAGTTCTTGATGGTGGAAGTGTGTCTCCTCCCCTGTCGTACGAGCCGCTACCCAGGTTTTCCCCCCGATGCAGGGTAGTGACTGCCGGGAGGCCTCACGTCAACATTAAGGGACGAGGGAGGGGGTGACGACCGTCTCCTGCCACCCTCGCGGCTCACTTGGTTTTGCTTCTGCAACTGTATGGCCAACGCGGACTATACACACGTTTGTGTTTAAATGAACTTACAAAGCATCCAATGCATTCCTTACTGTTTTACTTTCCGATGACGGTCGTATAGGGCCCAGAGATGTGCTTTCTGCAGAAGTATGATCTATGCTCACCCAGAAACCTTTTCTTGATGCTTTTGTCAAAAGAATTTGTAAAACAAACCTTTTATTAAGACTTTTCCCGCTGTTCTGTAGTTTCTTACAGCAACTGAAATCTGAGCTTTCTGAATTCTGGGCCATGAATTTAAAAACTGGCCTACGTTCCTGATCTAAAGAAGCACCTCCTGAGTTGTGGTTTTTTTTCTCTTCCACTTGGGTGCTGTCACTCACCCGGAAGAAGAAGGAGGGTTTGTTCTGTGAGGTCAGGTAACGCCAGAAAATGGACCATTGCCCATTCTCCGTAGAGAGCAGAGATGACTTTAGGTGTTTATTTTCCCAAATGGGTTCCTCTAAGACAACATGACCAAAGGTTGACGCCAACTTCGTATTTGTGCTTAAACCGGTCCTTAACGAGAACACCTGAGACAACACACCGCATACTGAAGGGCTGAATTATAACCTAGCACAACAGGCTGACCGGGGTCTCTGGCGAGAAAACCTTCCCAGCGCCGGTGAGGCCCGCTGGTCTTAGTGATGAGGAGAAGCGGTGAGATTGCCAAGTGTGGACTGTCTTCTGCCTGTTGCCTCCTGTTAACATTGTTCTTGTCCCCTTGCCTTTTTAAAGAGAAGGAACGGGAGCTTTGTGTTCGGGAGAGGCTGGCAGAGGACAAGCTGGCTAGGGCAGAAAGTCTGTTGAAGAATTACAGCCTGCTGAAGGAGCAGAAGTTCCTGCGTCTGGCGAGTGGTCCAGGTATGAGAATCAGCTCCGTCGACAGAAGCTGCCTCCCCCCCCCCCCATGAAGGAGTGGCCCCAGTATTGCCGCCCTGGGGCTTTGGCAGCCCTTGCAATTGACAGTCTTCCGTTTTAAGATGGAGTGTACTGAATATACGCATTTCAGTGGAAATAATAATGATTCTGTGATAGCAGTGATTTTCTTGCTGGGTTCATAGACTCGAGGCAATGAGTCATGATGAATTCGTCTTCAATTTTATTCACCTCATCAAACTGCGCGTGTAGTTTTTGATATTTGTTTTTAAAAGGTACATTTTTAAAAATGTTGTGCATTTCAGATTTTTCTCTGGGTATATTATCAAAACTCTACATTTCTCTCCGTTTTGCCACCGCCTTTACAGGAAGTATGGCTGAAGAGGTGTGATAAACCGATCATAGACTAAGCCATCACTTTGGGATCTTTGCTAAGACCCTTCACATTGAAACGTGTTTGTCAAAATTCGGTTGGTTGACCTCTCCGTGCGCTGTTTGTGTTCCTCCCGTTACTCGGTGTCGTCCGCAGACAGTCAGCCTTCCCAGCGCCCTGCCTTTGCGGGCCTTGTGCCCTCGCTCTGCTCTGTGAGGCGTGGTTGGCGCGCACACCAGCGAGCCACCTCTAACGGGCCTTCTCCGGTCCACAGAAACCCTACATCCAACTTAATCTGCTCTTTGAGATGATAGAAAATGCACAGCGTTAAACCTCTTTCCTCTAAATTTCTTTATGACACAAATTGTTTCTTATAGAATGTTTTTGTTGGTTTTAAAAACTGAGTATCTGAATTTTCCAGGGAAACTGAGGCAGAGTCCTTATGGCTTTCTATGACCATGGAGGGCGGCATTGGTGAAAGCTGTCCTTTCCATCTGGAGTATATTGAGAGAGAATCTGGTCACTTCAGGGAGCATGACAGCATTTTGTATCTGGAACAGACAAAAAAAAGTACTTCAGTCAGTCTAATGGTTATAATAACATTATAGAAGAAGTGAGTGAAGTAAATGAAAGAAGATTTATATAAAACTTGGGCTTCATCTCTTTTGAAATATCTTCTTTTTTCTCAGTATTGCTACCTACCATTTCAGTATTTTTAGACTATTTATTCCAGCTTTTCTCCTTATGCCACCCACAAAGACAAAATAGGCCGAAATTATGATCACTGTGGTAGAGCAAGGAAACATCTTTATCTGGGTGAGTTTCATGCATCAAACCTGTTGTTCCAGAATTCTCGAAGGTCCTGCCAGGTCTGCTCCTCCAGGGAAAGAGCTTATTTACATCTTGCCCTGACAGTGGTTGAACACAGGCTGGAAGAGCTAGAGCACGACGATGTGTCTCAGTACAGGATATAGAACCAGGTGTGTGTAGACACTGAGGTGTGTCTATCGATGTGAGTCATGGCGACCACTTGAAACGAGCTGTAGGAGTCAAGGACCCCCCGGGGCTAGGGGCTACTTGATGGCAAGTGAGCACTGACCGCTCTGAGCACGTCAGTCATAAACAACAAAGCAGGGACGAGTGGGTGCCCTTGTGCGCTCAGGACAGTTGGAAATATCCTCCCCTGGGCTATAAACTTCAGACCGGAGGAAGTGTAATATGTCAAAATCATCCCGGTCCGCAGCAGCGTCTCCGTAAACACTCAGTGTATTTAATGAAGTGTTAACTCCTTTTCTATGTAGTGAAGTACAAATTCTTTTCTAAACACTTCTTCGAAAACTGCCCCATTCGTCAGATTTGCAGTGTATGTTTGGTTTATAACGACAGAGGTTCGTGATAATAAAGGTGGACATCTTTGAAACTGTAGAGTTAAGGGCAAAAAGCCATCGAGTTAGCTTTGCAGCGGGAACAGGCACGATGTAGGAAACGGGAAGTCCCAAGACAACCGGAAGGCAGCACTTCTCTCTGCAGCCTGCCCCATCCAGACCCCGGCCCGACCCCAGGGCCTTTCCTTTTCTTGGGCCAAGAGCAGCTCCTCCAGAGAGACACACGGCTTCTCGCTTCCTCCCTTGCATCAAGTGTCTGCTCAAAAGTCACCCTACTATGCAGCTTTCACCCCCGCAAACACCACCCAGCCCTTCTGTCTCCCTTTCTCAGTATTATTTTCCGCCATACGGCACCTCAAATATTCCTCCCGTGTGCTTGTTTACTTGTTGATGGTCTGTCTCCTCCTACAGGAATGGGACCTTTTGTTCGATCCACAATGGCCCGTTCAGGGAGCTCAGTAAATATTTGAACATAGTTCCTTTAAATGAACACAGAGGAAAAATGGAAAGGTTCTAGAATTCAAAACTGCAAGTCCCCAGCCCCCAGATAGTTCTGTCAGTAGCAAATAGTGTAGCCACTTCAAGTACATTTTTCTTCATGTAAAAGACACAATTCACATTTTTCACTACACCATTAACTTGAATTACCTTTTCTGTGCTGAATTTACCTAGGTTCTTTTTTGAAACAAGTTCCTGCTCAATTAAGCTGCTTTGAAATAAGTGTTCTTGAATACTTAACCAAAACTATATGTGTTCTCTGTTAAAAAAAGAACCTCTGCTTCCTTACTTTTGTGGGAGTTACGTGTTCCGGTTACAATAGCACTTGTTTTCAAGAATAGAGATAAATCACATTGATTTCCAGAAGTTTTACATTGTGGCCTGTAATCCCCAATGCACTTATTAACCTTAAAGGAAGAGTTGGTTGTTAAGAGAATACGTTCCTTGGCGCATTCCAGGATTAAGTTTTTCAATGCTGTGGGTTAAAAAATGGATTGATTTCCGCCAGCATCATGGCCCTACCCTCCTAGCCCAGAGAAAATAACGCAGGTCCCCAGATTTCAAAGGTGAATGGAAAGAATAAATGGTTTTGAGAAATCTGAGAAGTATGGAGAAGTTGAACTTAAAACCCTTTCTCTTTTTTTTCTAAAGAACTTTTCGATCTTCCATCCTCGATAATTAAGAAGAAAGTTCATTTCAGTGGGGAAAGTAAAGAGAACGTCCTGAGGAGTGAGAACGCTGAGAGTCTGCTCACCTCCAAGTCCAAGTGCAAAGACCTGAAGAAAAGGCTTCATGCTGCTCAGCTCCGCGCTCAAGCGTTGTCAGATATCGAAAAAAATTACCAGCTGAAAAGCCGACAGATTCTGGGCATGCGCTAGCCTAGCAGAGAGACCCAGAGCTGTGCCCAGCATTGAGCCCGGCCCGCCCTTGGAAGACTGATACTCAACTGCTGTAGCTTTCCGTACTTGGTTCCGTGAGCCATGCCTTTCTGTAGAGTGAGCAAGATACTTTGGAATTGCTTTGGCGGTTCTTCTGCGTCCACACCTTTCATTTTTCTTTCTTTATAGAAAGATTGACATTTTCTTGGTTGGTTGGGCTTTTAATCCGTTGTGTGATTACTACTGGAACATGAAACATGACATTCTGAATGTTGGGAGAAAATAATGTTAGGAAAAAAATACCCAGATGTAGCACTTAGAAGTTTTAAACGACTGAGTGGTGTTCCTACAATTGTCATGCCTAGATGTAAGGTTTTAAATGTTCTTGAGCTTAGAAAACCTAATTGGATACAAATTGGCCACCAATACTGTGACATCTCGCTCATAAATGTCCCATTGGTCTGCAGTGGAAATCTGTCACCTCTTGTGAAATTCATCTCTGTGATGTCTATATTCTTCCTTTTTATTCTATTTAAGTGTGTTTGAGCTGGCTGTCATTTACCACCTGTTTCTCACTAAATAAAAGAATTGTTTAGTTTTCCTATATTTATGTCTCTTGCATTTGTTGATATCTTAGTCGAGGGCGTCAGTGTCTGTGGTTCATGGGCATGGCAGGCAGAGGAGAGAACATTCGTCTGATCTCGTGAGAGCCGTGATGGTATTTTATTCTCCATCTCATGAATCCGTCTAAGACAATCGTCCTGAACTAGGGGCCACTGTGCCCCCCAGTGGACATTTGGCAGCTTTGGAGACAGGAATTGTAATGATTGTGGGGAGGGCATTATTTGCATCTCGTGGGCAGAGGCCAGGGCTGCTGGTAAACACCTACGGTGCACGGACCGTGCCGCCACAAAATCCCTCTTTTTTTCCTTCCTGCCTGCCTTCTTTTCTTTTCTTTTCTTTTCTTTTCCTTTTTTCTTTTCTTTTTTTTTCTTTCTTTCTTTTTCTTTCTTTCTTTCTATCTTTCTTCTTCTTTCTCTTTCTTTCTTTTTCTTCTCTTTCTCTCTTCTTCCCTTCCTCTCTCTCTTTCTCTCTTTCTTTCCCTCCCTCCCTTCCTTCCTTCCTTCCTTCCTTCTAGTGCTACTCTTCAGAAATCTGATCCAGGCTAAAACTTGTTGGAACATATTCCGCCCTTGAAGGAAACTTACATTCGTTCTGATGGATTCTTTTTTTTACACGTCTGATTTTTAGTATGAATTAGCGGTGTTTGCTGTGCCCCGCACTCTGCGATGTTTTCCCAGCTATGCTAATCTTTTCAGCTTCGTGAATTAAGACTGAATTATAAAGGGTTAATAATGGGAAGAAACCGTTCCTTTATTAGCTATTTTATTGCTGGTTTATTACACAGTTGATAACGCAGTTCCATCAAAGACAAATGATATTATCGAAACAATCAGAAACTGATTTCCATGCCTGTAGGGTACACCCCACAGATTAAGCCTAACAGCACCACTTTGATATAAATGTTGAATGTAATTTGCAGGGTCCAGTGCAAAATAAAAAAGTAGGGCTCTTTGTTCAAAAAGCAGGAAACAAGTACCATTAAAAGTATGTGAAAAGCCTTGTCCTTTCCTCTAAGGTCTCTGCATATGGTTGTTACCTGTTATTTAATGTTCAAAGTAAGGAAAAAATTGTGAATTATTAGCATGAAGTTTAGCACCCCTCTTTTATATTGTGCCCTGGCAGTTTCAAATACAAATAACACATTTAGCATGTGTGTAGAATCATCGACCTGTAATTTGTGTTTTATGGCTCTTCCGGGAGGGTGCCTCAAGCTGAGCCTAAGAGGCACACACACAGATCCCTGTGACTGGCTTCCGGGGACCCATGGCTGGTACTTGCCCAGATCCTCGTCTCTCCAGCCTCCAGACCTACCTACTGTCAGCCTGGAGCAGCCCAGCCAGGCGTCTACCCCTCAGGCCCGCCGCCCCAACATACAGCAGATACATCACTGCTAAGCATCCTTACTCTTCCATGCTGGGATTTTCTTTGCAGCTGGATAAGGGTTCCTGGATCGCTCCCATCAAGATAAGGGCTCCAGCGGGTCGCCCAGCAGCCCTGCCATGGAGCTGCCGGCCCAGGAGGGGAGAAAGCCATGGGGGGGGTGGTGAGGGCAGCTGCCATGCTCTGTGCCGAGATGCCTCAGGCCACAGGCCCCCACTCCTGACCTCACTCTTGACCATGTGCAGATCCCTCTGGAGGCAGAATGTGGCAGTGGTCCTGGGGCACAGGCAGGAAAGGGAAGCTGGAGGGGGCCTGGTGCACCAGGGAGTGGGGGAGCTGGTAGCGGGAGGTGGGCCTCCCACAAACTGAGGCTCTAAGCCCCTATAGGCACCCTTGTCCCATCAGACTTGACTTACAAAACATCCATCCAAAGACACAATTACTCAGATTTTCAAGACGGCAAGCACAGAGCTTTAAACCCCAGGTCCTGGGCCCTTCTGAGAGCCAGGTCCTCCTACACGTGGGGCCTGTGTGTCTGCACTGGTCGCACACGCATGACCCCAGCCCTTTCTCTAGGAAACTCCCTTCCTACCTTAAGGAAACATTCTTCTTTTCATTTTTAAATCTGTGACGAGTTTCCCCCACCTCAGACTCCACCTTCCTTTTCATTCCTTCTTCATTCAATCAACAAACAATTATTAGGCACCTACTGTAAGCCAGGCACAGTTTCAGGTGCTGAAGATACAGTCATGGAGAAATACTGACATCCTTGCCCTCCTGGAGATTCCATTCAGACGGGGCCAGGGGCCAGAGAGTCAACAAGCACATACAGGGTGTGAGAGTGCTAGGGGGCAGCATGACCCGGAAAAGGGGAGCGAGGGAACCGGGGTGTGATTTTAGAAGAGGTAGTCTTTAGTGTGAGGCTGACTGTAGGTTAGGGTTTAGGTGGGGCTGGGGGAGAAAAGGAAAGGCGAGTTTTGAGTGATGCAGGGGGGAGAAGGGAAGGACAGGCCAGTAGGGGAGGGGAAGCTGAGCACAACTGGGATCGCAATAGGACAGAACCTGAAAATAGACGGGCACTTGGAAATGAAGCACAGAGGTGCCAGCCTGCTTGTGCATCCCCTCGCCCACTCTGAAGCTAGTAAGACCTTGCTTCCTGCTCACCTCTGAAGCTGGGAACGTCTGGGGGTATTTGGGCAATGACAGCAGATTAGAAGGGGATCTCTGATGGCGGGAAGGGGAGAGCCTTCCCAAATGATGTTTCTCTGGCAACTCTTTCTAAGACCCTTTTAAGATGCTTTGCTGGATACCAATCCCATATTCACCGTTGCAGACTTTACATATTTAAACAACGAGCTCTAGCAAGCACAGTCCGCTCCTAGGCATTGGGAAAGAAGGGTCTGTGGATTTGAGGGAGATGAAGAAGCTGTTGTAAGACAGCAGCCACAAGGGGGCGCCATGGTTCCGTTAGACCAGGCGTCCCACACTGTCCTGCAGCCTTTGCCATTGGTCCTTATTGAGAGATTATTTGGCAGGCTTTGGTTAAATGTCTTATTCCTATTCTTTCATCCGGTCCTCACAACACCCCTGAGCAATAGCGTCAGCAGCGTCACACTTCACACGGGGAAGCTGCAGCTCAGAGATCACAGCTGGGAAGAGGCACGGCTGGTTTCAGAACTGTTCTTGACTTCAAAGCTCCTGTTCTTGATTAGAACCCTCCACTGCCTGCCTGCACAGGACAGCTAAAGGTCAGTTTTGTCCCCAAACCATCTAGTTTCCCTAATGATGGGTGGATGGTCACAGTCCGTGGGCTTTATCCACGAATCGGCACGACCAGGGAAGGGGGGAGTGGAGCGGGCATGGCTAGGGTCCAGTGGCCTTCCAGATCTGTGTGCCCGGACAGACGGGGTAGTGTTGGGGGAGGGAGGCTGAGAGGTGCCTTCCAAGTGACCCCAGTAGGACCCCAGGTCAAACGGCTTTAGACTAGTTGTCTTACCCCCCTTCCCCAGCCTCTTCCGTTCCACCGCCTGGCACCCCATTTCCCTCTGCTGCACTCAGGCTCACCCTCCCCTGAGGAACTTCGTGTTTCCAGGTGACCTTCCTCCTTCCAGGACGAAGCCCATTCCTCTAGGCCGGCTGGTTTCCTCAAAGACTGGAGGGAGGTCTGCCCCCTCCAATGAACTGAGGACGAATGTAAAACATAACACAAGGAAGGTGTTTAAAAAAGGAGCATGAGAGACTATGGACTCTGGGAAACAAACTGAGGGCCTCAGAGGGGAGGGGGTGGGGGAATGGGATAGGCTGGTGATGGGTAGTAAGGAGGGCACGTACTGCATGGTGCACTGGGTGTTATACGCAACTAATGAATCATCGAACTTTACATCGGAAACCGGGGATGTACTGTATGGTGACTAACATAATATAATAAAAAATATTACTATAATAAATAAATAAATAAATAAATAAATAA
>NW_024424452.1:92869122-92930223 GCF_017311325.1 Ursus maritimus
AATAAATAAATAAATAAATAAATAAATAAGGAGGAGGAGAATTTCTGTGTCCAGTCAAGAGAGGATGCTTGTTCGCTGAGTGGCTGGGAAAATAGGGATCCATGTTGAATGGACGGCTTTTACAGCGAGGGGGTGAGGGGAGCAGCCCTCCCGGATAGACAGATGGAGGCGCAAGCGGATGGCTAGCTGATGGAATCTGGGGGGGTGAGGCCGGCCTTCTCCCCCCCCACCCCGCCCGGGCTCACTCTGCCCCTCCCCCACCCCATGGAGGAGTAGAGGTCAGCTGCTCCGGAGGCTCCCCCGTCTAAAAGGTGGGGTTCAACACCGCATTCAGAGGCACCGGTAGGGGCACCCTTGCTTACCTCGCGGAGGCTCCTCTCCTACATTTCTGGGGCCACAACCAGGGCACCTCTGCCTGAGCTGCTAAAACCCCAGACTAATAAGGCCGCACACCCCTCACTACAAGTACAGGCCGGGAAGCAAACCTCCCCGCCTCCCACCTGCCCAGACTTTGGCTGAAGCCACACACTGGCCCTTTTGAGACAACGAGGCATTCTGTAATCTTCGTCACACATTCATAGGAAACGTTCACAGTGGCTGACTTTATTCATTAGGTTGAAAAAAATCAGTCTTTCCTTAAATTATGAAGTGATAACATCAATGTAAGACATTCTCGCCGATGGAAGTATATATAGAAAACATGAAGCAGGAAAAATTCTGTCACCTATCACTCCATTTTCTCTCTCTCTCTTTCCAGCAGTAGCTGTTAATAATCTGGTGTTTGAGGTTTCTCTCGAGACCTCCTGTGTGTGTAGGGGTGTCAGGGTGGGCTGTCTCTGTGTATGGGGGTCTGTGGCGTGTAAATGTGTGTCTACATGGAGGCATGTGCACGTGTGTATTTAAAACACATAGATTGGATCTTAACACATACACCGTTTTTTAATTTGCTTTTTTCTATTAACAATAATTTTTTTCTTGCTGGTACATATAAATCCTCTTCATTCATAAATAGCTGCCTCGTGTCATCTTCTGCATCATCCTAAATTTGTTCCAGGAGGGCAGGCTCGCTTTGAGCCTTTCACGGAACCAGCTTGCCTGGAGCACCGGACACTATGTGGAGCACAACCCCTGCCTTAAGAACTCGGGACCTTGGGGGCGAGGCAGGCCCACACCCCTGAAACGCTTACACATTCCCACAAAGCAGTTTGCCTGCTCCATTCACAGAATCACTGGCCCCAGCTCTGCCCTCAAGAGCCTTCATGGTCAATTAACTGGGGGAAATAGTGGACAGGGCATAAACAAGCCTTCCAACTAGCGTTTGGCTGCTGGGCAAATCCCCGTAATGCCTGGTGGAGAGTTCTAGGGCCCAGGACAAATCCAATATGAATCTGTCCTCTGCTCCCTCTCAGCACGGTGTTGGCCCAGCTGCCACGACAGCCAAGTCCACGTGCTTCCCCCCCTCTGAACGCAGAGAGCCTAGACACCTGACTTAGGCACTCAGTCACTGCCCTTGGCTTGTGTCTTGAACCTCTCTGAGGTTCACTTTCCTCCTCCAGAAAGAAAAGAGACCGTGCTGCTGCTGAAGGTGAAATGGGACGAATGTCGTCAGGGACCTTGAACTGCACCTGCGCGGGAGTGCCTTCCACCTGGCTTCAGACGAGATTTAAAGTGGCTTATAAGATGGGTTCTAATAAAATGCACATATGAAAAGTCAGGAGGAAGGGTGGAGGCAGGAATGAGCCACACAAGGGGACCACGCATCATTACACACTTCACCATGGTCGGGCCACGGATTTGCCTTGAAGCTTCCCAGCAGCCAAAGCAAAGAGGGGAAAAGCCTTAGTTATCTTGTACAGGCCCGCAAGGTAAAGGCCGCGGTCTGCTTGCTCTGGAAGTACAGTGAAAGCACTCTCGCTTATGCCCTAACAGACAGCAGGACCCAGTGGTGACAGCAGCACCCTCCCAGGTGACATCTCTGCAGCTCGTGCACCGCCGAGCCCCGAGCACGTTCTCTCGTCCCCTCCACGCAGACGGCTGGCGTCCCCCAGGCCTACGTCCGCGAAAGCTGTTATAACCCGGAGAGCACGTGGGTGTGTGTCTCTTTCACAATTCTGTATCTTTGCTTCTTTCTTTGTCTCACCCCTGCTTTTGCGGAGTAAACCTTGGGGCGGGTTGGGATCCCTATAGTAAGTACAGGGAGAGAAAGAAAAAGTCACCGTTCCTCTTGTGACGTGCGCCGAGGCAGATTTCTGGGTCCACAGCATCCCCAAGTTGGGCTTTGGCAGGAGAGAAAAGGTTTTCCTGAATGTGCTGAGGTCCATGAATAGCAAGACCCAGGACTAGAGGACCGGATTACAGAGCCCGACGTCAGGCAAGGACAGAAAGCGCTGGGACGCGACTAAAGCACTTCTGCTCCTCAGACGTGAGTGGGGCCTGTGACTCGCCTGCACGGCTTGTGAAAACGCAAGCTCCCATCCAGGAGGTCCGGGGCGGGGCTTGAGAAGCTGCATTTCCAGCGAGTTCCCGGGTGATACTGATGGCTCTCTGGTCACGCGGGTGAGAGGGATGGCAAGGCTTCAGTGGGAAGAGCTCCCCCTTCCTGGGCCAGGGAGTATGGGAGGAAGATGAGCCCACATCTGGGACATGAGTGGCCAGACTCGTGGGTGCTGGCCTTCCCCTCCAGGATGGAGTCCCAGAGTGAGGAGGCAAGCTGAATAGACTGAGGGGAAAGGCAAAAGCAGAGGGTCCTTGGTGCCCTGATCCGCACTAAGAATTCTGATAGTGGGAATAGTTGAGAGCTGGGGGAAGCCGGGCTGGCTTATGCACCAGGCAGATGGCCACCTAGAATGGAGAGCCACGCAAGGGTCCGCTAAGGACCCATCAGCACCACTACCCTGAGCAATTGTTGTATGAGGACTACCAGTCACATTACCAAGGAACTGGTAAGGTTGAAATGGCTCATTTGTGTTGAACTTCAAATTCACTGAATATTTACCCAAAGCAGTCAATTAATTAGCCTGTTAAATGTTTCTCTCACTACCCTACCAGGTGGAATTTGTGACAATATTAGATTCATCACAGGAAACAGAAGCCACGATTTTGCTCGTCTGGGCAGAGCCTGGGCATTTGCTATTGTAACAGCAAGACAAGGATAATCTGAAATGCTGCTCGCTAAATTATCCGTAGGGCCGTTGACAAGAGCTCATAGACAGGCAGCTTCCTAGTGGGATCAGCAGAGACACGGGGACACAGGGCTGAGGCTGCAAAACTAGGGACGGCTGAGGGTTCAGTGGGAGGCCCCCTGGGAAGTTGAATTTTGAGCAGAAGTCAGAAGGAAAACAGATACCCAAATTGGCAGAGAGGGGGCAGGGAAGGGTATGAGAAGGTTTTTTGTTTGTTTGTTTGTTTGTTTTTAAGATTTTATTTATTTATTTGTCAGAGAGACAGTGCTCACAAGCAGGGGGAGTGGCAGAGGGAGAAGCAGGCTCCCCGCTGAGCAAGGAGCCCGACACAGAACTCTATCCTAGACCCCTGGGATCATGACCTGAACCAAGGGCAGACGCTTAACTGACTGAGCCACCCAGATGTCCCGGGTATGGGACGGTTTAAGCAAAGCATGGGTGAAGGCCTCATTCATTTGTCCAAGAGTCTTTTATTAAGCTCCTGTTGTATGCCACTCACTGAGCCAGGAACTGGGAATTCAGAAAGGCGTGCCAGGCCTCATGTGGCTCGTTCTCCATGGAGCGGATGAAAGCAGGACAAGGCTTCCCTCCTACCCTCCAAATGGAGGGCGGAGTGTTCAAAATGCTCCTTGCTGCCCCATCCTCTGCCCTGTACCCTGGAAAGTCTGGGATGTGGATGGGGGCGGATATAAGACCCATGGGGCCTATCCCCTCCCCTATTCAGATTTATCCTGGGAAGAGGGGAGTAGCCATTTATTTGTATTTAGAAAAACATTCCCCAGGTGACATGTCTCCACCCCAACTCCTACCACACACACACACACACACACACAGGCTGATGTGTCTAGAGCCCGAAGTTCAAGCAGGGGCATGAGTCAAGTGGCTTCAGCTGCTGGGAGCAGGAAGGCGACTCGCAAGACCTGTAAAACCTCTCGTAAGGGATTTGGATTTATTATTACATTTTGCAGAAGTTTTCAGTGGCAAATTCACTTTCATGGAGTGTAGCCCCTCTTTCTATCGCGAGGACCCCTGGAGGTCAGAGAAGAGGGCCAGCCTGTGGTCACGCAGAGCCAGGACTCACGGGGCCCCTGTGGGCCGGTCCTGTTCTCAATCAGTCTGTGCAAGCCTTCGCTAAGGCTCCCGGCTGTTCTCCTCCAGCGTGCAGGAAAGGATTAATTATTAATTTTTATAACAACCCAGAAACTGATACCTGTGAACCACGAGCCCCGACGCTTCTTTTCCAACATCCTGCCGCTTAATCATTGGTTTTAGCTGGGTCAGCATAACAGTCTTGTAACCTCAGAAGAAGCACGCCGCAAAGGCCTTTATCAGCCTCCTCTGAGGCCGAAGGCCAAGTTCAAGGAGGGCAGTGGTGGCACGGAGCCGATAATGCTCTCTAAGAACCCGAGATGGCTGCACCACGTGTCAGAGCCAGGCCTCCTCAGAGTCCCTTTCCTGGAATGAATGGTCTCTTACCTTTGTGTGACTGAGCCACAGATTTCAAAGCACTTGCACAAATACCACCTCAGTTGACCCCCAAATGATGCTATCACTGTCTTGGGTGGGTATTTTTCTCCTGAAGAAGATAAAGACTCAGGAAAATGACTCACCTAATGTCACACCAACCTGAGGACTTCTGTCCTTGGTACCACCCACCTGGAGGAATCCGTAGCTGGATCAACTATCTATCATCTGTCTATTTATCATCTATCGATCATCTATCATCTATCTATCTAGATATCTATCATCTATCTGTCTATCTATCATCTATATCTCTCTCTATCATCTATCTATTTATCATCTATTTATCATCTATCTATCATCTATCTAGCTAGCTAAGATTTTACTGATTTATTTGAGAGAAAGAGAGAGAGAGCATAAGCAGGCGGAGCAGCAGAGGGAGAGGGACAAGCAGGCTCCCCGCTGAGCAGGGAGCTCGATGCGGGGCTCGATCCCAGGACCCCGGGACCATGACCTGAGCCAAAGGTTAAGGACACTTAACCAACTAAGCCACCCAGGCACCCCTTGTCCATCCTTTTAATGCAAGGGTGTTAACTATGGTCCTTAGGTGTGTTTGGGGCTGTCCATGAATCCTCTGAAAGTGTTGGCAGCATTGGGGACATTTTTCTGAAAGTCCATAGTTTTTTTTCACCGGATACCGACCCCAAACAGGGAGAATCACTGCTTTCATACAGGCAGCGAAAGCCGCTCCGTGCCCCTGCCTGCAGCCGTTCCCACCTGAGGGGACCCGCTCTTGCTGGGTGCTGGGTTCGCCGGACACAGTCGTGGTGGGGAGCTGAGCTCAGGAGTTTGCTGCCCTTGAATGGGAGGTTGTCCACGCCGCAAACAACAGGCCGGAAGATCCATATGCAAAAGTTCCCATTTCCACAGCGATGCCAAGAAGTGAAGTGTACAGGAAATGCACAGTGCTCATAAAACATTGTACCAAACTACTCTGAGGGGCATTAAATAAATGGTAAAACATCACATCGCGAACTCTTAATACGGTAAAATGCCATTTGCCCACATTTGTAAGTTTGATGCAATTCTAATAAAAATAACTCAGGTTTGTAAAATCTGACACAAGGCATTTGTGTGGAACAATTCAGCTGGAAGGATAAATGGATGAACAGAGTCACAAAACTGCTGGCAAGGAAAGAACAGTGTGGATGTGTACTCCCAGATATTAAGATATATTATATATATTGTACACCTGAAACAAATGTACCAGTGCATATTCAGTATACTGCAATTCAAATAAAAACCTTAATCAAAAATAAATAAAATACATTATACAGTTCAGTGAGGAATGAAACAAGGACAGGCAGCTCAATGGAGAAGCAGCAGCAGCCCAGGGGGCGCCTGGGTGGCTCAGTCGTTAAGCGTCTGCCTTCGGCCCACGGAGTGATCCTGGCGTTCTGGGATCGAGCCCCACATTGGGCTCCTCCGCTAGGAGCCTGCTTCTTCCTCTCCCACTCCCCCTGCTTGTGTTCCCTCTCTCGCTGGCTGTCTCTATCTCTGTCGAATAAATAAATAAATAAAATCTTAAAAAAAAAAAAAGCAGCAGCAGCAGCCAGGAAGAGATCCTATATATAAAAGGAAATTAGTAGTGTATGATGAAATGTAATGAGCTAGATCCCTACCTCATCCCATGAACCCAGTTAAGCCCAAAATGTGTTTCTTTATAATAAGAAGGAGCTAGAGTTCCTGCCTTGTAGCGTAGTGAGGGGTCACACGAGGTGATGCGTGTAAAGTTCTTAGCCTTGTGTCCAGTTCAGAGTACCTACCTGATAACTATTAGCTGATATTATTATTATTAGTGTGATGATTAATCCTAATGGGTTGTAATCCAAAGATATAATGACAAGATCATAACATTAACTGAAAGTTCAGGCAAATACCTGATCTCAAGGTGGGAATGCTTTCTGGGGAAGCAGAGGGAGAAGTCGGCAAAGGTGGGGTATGCCAAGAGCCTTAGAATGTTCTTAAACTGTGACCCAGAAGTTCCACTTATAGGAGGTTTATCCTGAGTATGTACTCAGATAAATGTGCAAAGACGGTTATTAAATATTTTTCTAAGAACAAAAAGTAGGAACAACCTAAATGTCAAAAAAGGAGTGCATAAAAGAAAAAAGCTTTCTGTTGAAATATACAATGGTTTGCTACGCAGCCATTAAAAACTGAAAATCATCTCCCTGAACATGAATTGACTGATTTGGGGAAATGCTTAGGTTAGAATGCTGACCATGACCCAAAGTAAATCTATAGTCTGATATCCCGGACACCAAAACGTATACCAAAATGTTTATCTTTGTTTGGTGGGAATAACATGAGGTGTTTTTTCTTTTTTCTTTTTTTTTTTTTTTTTTGCAAATTCATTATTTGAGACGTGCTTCTTTTATGATTCTACCAAATTTCATGGGGGGTTTTAACATCTATTCCACAATTTAAAAAAATAGGCATTGCCAGATAATTTGTGCTTTTGAAAGTTCTTCACTGAGCAGAGACTTTACAAAAAGTACTTTTCTATCCTCGCCTCTCAAACTGGGGTGGCTTTGGGGTTTCTGCTAATTGGCCATTATAGAACACGTTCACAACCTACTTGAATAATCTTCCTCAAGTCGTTATTTTTTTTTTTTAAGATTTTATTTCTAAGTAATCTCTCCACCCAACGTGAGGCTCGATCTCAACAGCCGCCAAGATCAAGCCCCTAGTCGTCAACTTTCATAGTAACACAAATCCCAACACATTATGGGAGAAATACAAAATGTCCATAATTTCTGTTTGCAGCTAGAGCAGGAGGCCACATGGTGCGGACCCCCAGGTGGCGGCCACTTAGAGCGGGTCCCGTCCACGACCCGTGTCCCCGAGAGCCCGGCTCCTTTCAGAGACGGCTGCTGTGGCGGCCTGAGGGGAGCCCCGGGCAGGGCCAGGCGCTGAGGTCAAGTTTGTCTCCACCCCCCGGCCCGAGGTGCCCAACGGTCTGCCCGGCTTCCTTAAGAGTTCAAAGTCTCATGTGTCACAAGTCCCCAGAGCCAGAGATTTCCCTCAGGTGGGGACTCGCCTCCCAGAAGCCTCCAAAACAAACAGCGATAAGCAAACGAGACGCGAGAAGCGGGCCGGCAGCCAACTTGGGGCTGGTGCCAGGCTTGGGGTGGCGTGAGCCCACAAGAGACCGAGGGCTCTCACCTCACCGGCCTGTCGGGGCAGCTCCTTCCCGAGCAAGCCATGCTCCCTTGGGCAGCTGGCCCTTCGAGAACACAGCCCGCCCCGGGGGAGAAGCCGGTTGAGACTGGGGGGCCGGGGGCGCTGGCGGGAACCCGGGGAAGCTGGCATGTTCTGGGCAGGAGGGAAGCTGGGCTCGCATCATGTGCCCACACAATGCCCGGGCCTTGGCCCATGACCGTGGGGACGTCTCACCAGGATAGCCTCCCAGGCTGCCTGAGCGTGCTGGGGAGTGACACCCAGGGGCCAAGCCTCAGGGTAACCCAGGCTTTTGGGTCACTGAGTCCATGGACTTTAGCCCCCGTCCAGGAGAGCAGGCTCACAGATCAAGTACATGTGAACTTCCCACCAGCACGTCCCTGTTCTCACTGCCGTCCTCACCTTGCTTTCATTTAAGAGGTGCCTGGACTGAGTGACTAAGGACAGCCTTCCAGCCTGGGGGACTGTGGTGGGCAGGCCACGGAACAACTAGCATTAATGGAGCTTGTACTCTCCATCAGACCTGGGGTTGGCTGTATACATTTAGTTGTTCATCATAATGACTGGATTATCTCCATTTTACAGATAAGGAAACTGAGGCTCAGACATGGGCAATGGAGACAGAGGAAGGTCACACTGCTGGTGAATTGCTAGCTGGTGGTGGAGGGACTCACACAGAGAAATCTGTGAATTTTATTATTTTTTTAAAGATTTTATTTATTTGACAGAGAGAGAGGCAGCAAGAGAGGGAACACAAGCAGGGGGAGTGGGAGAGGTAGAAGCAGGCTTCCCGCTGAGCAGGGAGCCCGATGCGGGGCTCGACCCTGGGATCATGACCTGAGCTGAAGGCAGACGCTTAACGACTGAGCCACCCAGGTGCCCCAAATCTGTGAATTTCTTTCTTTTCTTTTTTTTTTTTTTTAAGATTTTTATTTATTTATTTGACAGAGATAGAGACAGCCAGTGAGAGAGGGAACACAAGCAGGGGGAGTGGGAGAGGAAGAAGCAGGCTCCTAGCGGAGGAGCCTGATGTGGGGCTCGATCCCATAACGCCAGGATCACGCCCTGAGCCGAAGGCAGACGCTTAACCGCTGTGCCACCCAGGCGCCCCCAAATCTGTGAATTTCTTGAGCCAGGCTCTCTCCACTGTCCTGGGCTCTAGTCATTATAGAACCCCAGGCCCCCCCAGCCCCTGCAGCACTCCAGGCCCTTTCTGAGGCCCACAGGCCACCCTGGTGACCCCTGCCTGACTTCCTAGATCAAGTCCCGGGGACCCAGCTGAGCACCCCCTCTATGGGGAAAGTAGTCACTCCCCCTCTGTGGCCCTGGACAAAGCCGGTGGGTGGAGGACCGACTTCCCACCTGCCTCCTCCAACACCGGCTCACAGACTCCCGTTCCCAGGCTCCTGTTCCTCTGGGAAATGAGGCAAGCCATCACCCACATAGCAAGCACGGAGTTACAAAGGTGCTAGAACTGAACGGAGCTCTCATACTGCCTTCCCTGTGGATGGTCCTGGACTCCCTCTGAGAAGGTAAGTAGAAACCCAGGTGATCCTGAGCCCTGATCTTACTTCTGAGCCTTGTGTTTGTTAAGAGCCTGGCCCAGTTCTGGCCCTGTGCTCCCCTCCCCCAACCAACCCCAGTTCACCCTGTTCTCCAGTCACCAGGGATGGTGAAGGCAGAAGGAGGCCTCTCCCTTTGTCAGATGGTCTGTTTGCTTCTCTGGGATTTTCAATCCCATCCTCCCCCTCCCCCTCCCCTTCCCACCCCTCACCCCACAGAGGCCAAAATTGGGGCATTTTCTTTTAAGACTAACTTCTGTCTTGTAGAAAATGGGGATCAATGTTGGTGTTCTAAGCATTCCTTTTTTCCAGGCAGTCCCACTGCAATGCCTTTCCAGAGGTGTGTTCACAGGCCCGGGCTTTTGGAAGGGGCTGCAACCAGCTGACCCCCAGGCATGGAGACCCCGCACGTTCTGTGATGCTTGCAGGCCTGAGCTCATCTCTGCCTTATCAGAAGGGAGGTGAGTGAAGCCCCACAGGCCCAACTTGTAGGCTCCCCAAGGGGCGAGGCTGTCATCCAGACTTCATGAGGTCCCATCCTGTAGCCACACAGCTGCCCCGTGGAGATGGGCTCCATGTGTCTGGTCTTCCTAAGACAGAAAAGTCCCCTAGGTTGCTCTGCTTCATAGTCTTTGACCTTAACGTGAACAATTCCCTGATCTTATTTGACCCGGGAGGTGGGAGCTGTCCCAAGAATCACCTGCACAACCAAATCATAAAACATAGAAGATCAGAGTCGACTGCTTCAGTTTTCTAAGCCAAATCGAAGATTTGAAATAGGACGGATGTCTCTACCCAGCAAGGGGCAGCATGGTTAGCATCGAGCTGGTCAGCAGCAGGCGGGTAGTGAACAGTGCCAGCCACACGGGTCTCAGCCAGGAGCTGTGTGAGGCCGGGCAGCGTGAGAGCCGGGGGCTTCCACTTCCTTGCCTGGAGACGTGGGATGGGACTCTCTATATCACAGAGTTGTTAGATAAGCAGACAGCATTACGTTATGGCTGGAACACAGCGCTGAATTCACGGTAGCTGTGATTATCCTTTAGAATCGCGAAGCTTTGGAGTCCTCAGTCATTCACTGAGCAAGAGTCATGAATGCTCAGAAGATCTAGGGACCCGGCCGGGTGCAGGCATCAGGGAGCTGGGGGTGGCAAGACCTTGCCCTCCCTCAGGGAGTCCAGTGGGCAGACAGACAATAAACAAAGAGCTGTGCATGGTAGGCACTCAACAAATATTTGTTGAACAAGTTGCAAAAATAGATGCGTGATGAGTTTATAATGGGAGCATGCAAGGTGACGTGGGGGAAGGCTCAAGGGGCTCCCCCAGCCCAGGCCTCCCTGCGGAGGTGATACAGAAACAGTCTCACGGATAAGACAGATTTGGCCAGGTCCTTCCGAGCAGCTTTGAATGAGCATTTGCTAAGAGCTTAGTGGTGCTAGATCGTTAATCTTGGTTAGGAGGGTAAACCATTTCCAGTGCTCAAGGTTCAAGTGCAGATCGGGCCTAGGGATTACTTTTCTAGGTCTGGCAAACCTTCCAATCTCTCACCACTAACTTTTAGTGGAAAGAAGCTACCGGGTAGCGTTCTCCCTCCCTTCTCACTCCTCCCCTCCACTCTGCTCCGGGCTCACCGGGGAGTGAATACCAACAAGGCTGACGCGGTCAGGAACAGACAGGCATTCCCTTCTGGCAGCCTTGCTTTGCCCAAAGCTCCCTGGCACTCACATGTTTAAATTATTCCATGTCGTCTTTAAAGCTAGCAGTGATCAGAGGTCCAAACCTCTGAAGCCAAGAGCAACACTTGTTGAGCAAGATGTCATGTAAAGTTTATAACAACCCTATGAGAGAGGTACTACTGTTACCAGCCCAACCTGAAGCAGAGAAAAGTTCCGTAATTTGCCTAAATTCACTCGGTTAGCAAATGGCGAGGCCGGGGTTCAAAGCCCACATCTGACTCCAGAGCTGTGTTTCGAGCCCCTTATAAAGAGCTGGGGCTTCACCCTTGAGCTGCTGGCTAGTGTGTTGGCCCAAGGAATTTTCGTCCCTCACCTCAGAGTTCAGGCCTAACCCCAACCCTTTAAATCTTCCATCACAATGGGGACATTTCCCTTCAGAGACAACACTCAGGCTCACGGAGTCTCCTCGTACTGATGGGTCAGAATTGTCCCCAAAGGAGACTGTAAAGAGCCCTCTTTTGTGAAAAACCGTGAGGACCAGCAGCTGTCTCTGCCGTGGTGCTCCAGACCCCCGGTCAGCCGCAGCCAGGGCTGGGGCAGCAGAAACCAGCCCGAAAGAAGCATCCAGAACAGTGTCCAGAGGCATATTAAGGGCTGGATCAGGTGGGTGGCATTCTGGGTGCTCATCTCTAAGGGGCTCAAACAGCGTTGAAGTAAGCGTGGGGCCAGTCAACCCAGATTTCTACACGTCTTTTCTGATAACTGTGATGTGAAAGTGGGTCCAGCTTCTGCCAAAGAAATCAAAGCTATCCAGGAGGAATAAAATATATATCTGTCCCCCGCCTACTGCTCTGTATGGAAATTTACCCGTGGCTGCCTGGTGCGACGTTGCTTAGGTCACCACGCCTGAGACTGACGGTCACCGGAGGTGGCCGTAGCATATAGAGGTGCTATTTACTGATAATAAGTAATTTATCATTTCAGTTTAAGACGCTTTCATGTATCTCCCGGGGTGAGCAGTGCTGGTTGTTTCTGCATTAGCTAAAGGAAGGCTGCACTGCTGTACCAAAGACATCCAATGATGATGGAGGACAGGGGTCAGTAAACATTTTCTCTAAGGGGTCAAAGAGTAAATATTTTAGGTGTTGTGGGTCATACAGTCTCTGTTGTAACTACTCAACTCTGACACTGTAGGGTGAACGCAGCCCCTGGACAATATGTAAATGAATGACCATGGATGTGTTCCAATAAAACTTTACTGATAAAAACAGGCAGTGAACCCCCATTTGCTCACCTGTACTGCAACTTAAAAATGATAGAAACTGGGTGATGGACATTAAGGAAGGCATGTGATATAATGCGCACAGGGTATTATATAAGACTAATGAATGGCTGACCTCTACCTCTGAAACTGATAATACATTATATGTTAATTAACTGAATTTAAATTTTAAAAAAAATGAGAGAAAATTTTTTCTCATGCATGTAACGATGGTGACGTGAGTGGTCCCAGTGTTAAGGGTAGTGATTTAAGGACCCAGATTCCTTCTATTGAGCTGCTTTGCCATCCCCCAGAAACTGTCTTCCTCTGCATGGTTGAAGCTGTGGGACGAAGTAAAAAGAACATGGACGAGGCGGGCCTGCTGCCTTCAGACTTTGATCTAGACGCAAAACAAGACCTTCTCTTCATATGCCACTGGCCAGTCCTTAGTCCTGAGCCACGCATAACAGCAAAGGAGACTGGGAAATACAGTCTGGTCATGTGTCCAAGAGAAAGGGACAGTGAATGTTGGAAGGTGGCCAACAGTCTCTGTCGCACCCACCAGCCTCCATTTTCCCTTCCCTTCCTGCCTCCACCCTTTCAGGGAACCCCACTCTCCTCCTCCCTTCCAGGTAACCCCTCCCTCATTTGGTTCAGGGGAAATGGACTCCGCCCCTGCAGTGGAGGTGGACCCGGCTGGTCTAAAGAAGATAATCCCAAACCTTTTGTCACAGTGATTAGGTCAGGAACTAGGCCGAGGCCAATCAGTGCAGAGCATTTTTCCTGCCACAGGGATGATTTGGGACTCAGAGAATGTGACCCTAATCAGAGGGCTGATTTGTTTGAGGCATCTGAAGAAGAAGCATCCTTTCCTTTAAAAGAACACCCCTCTCTTCAGAGTGGTGGGGATCCTGAGGCCACTGGAGCTATTTTTTTTTAATTGTGGTAAAACACACCTAACATAAAATGTAACATCTTAACCCTTTTTACACGTACAGCTCAGTGACATGAAGTACATTCACGCTGCTGTGCAGCTATCTCCATCCTTCAACCCCAGAGCTGTTTCCATCTTCCCAGACGGAACCTCTGTCCCCATTAAACACCCTCATCCCCAGCCCTTACCAACAGCCGCTCTATTCTTTTGTCTCTGAATTTTCCTAGTCAAGGTACCTCATGCAAGTGGAATCATGCCGTATCCATCCTTTCGTGACTGGCTTACTTCACATATAATGTCTTCAAGGTTCATCCACGCGGTAGCACGTGTCAAGATTTCCTTCTTTAACGTGGCCGAGTAACATTGCACCATATGTGCGGGCGCCATGTTGTTTATCCATTTATCTGCGGATGGACACTTGGACTGTTTCCCCTTCGGGCTACTTGCTGCGGACATCTTACTCCTATGAAATGAACCAGCCCGTGCAGAAAAGCCGAGGCTTGGAGGAAAACACCGTGAAAGCAGTTTGGGGAAACGGAGCTGAGCTACTGGACCCAGCTGATCCTGCAGCCTACTTACCTCCGGGTGAGCAGATCTGGGGAACAATGGATTTCTTCATTGCCGGAGTGAGTTTGGGTTTCTTATGGCCATAAGCCACCTAACTGATGCATCCCCCAAGACGTCGTCTGGTTTCATAACGGCCGAAGAAAACGAAAATGAGCAAAACCGCAGGAAAGTGGGAAATATTTTGGGGACATGAATGCCGGGAACAAATTTTAAAGCACGTTTTGAAGAAGATTTTGTAACCGTATCTATGCTCGCTACTTCTCTCCTGGCGAGTGTGAGTCACCAGTGCTATGAGTGATGGAAAAATTGAAAAGAAAGACAAATTCAATTAGGTTAAAATGTTTGGTTACAGCTAGCGCATGTCACAAATCCCTTCTTTTGACCTTTAAAGAAAGACTTTTGTTGAAAAGAAAAATGAGGCTTTTTAAAACTTGGGCTAGATAAATGCTGTGTGGATATTTAGAGAAGGGAACCAAATTCTGAGCCTGCCCAGAGCTCTCACACTTGCCCATCCACCCCAACTATGGATGAAGCTAGAGGGTTCCCACCTGTAAGTCCCCTCTGGGCAGTGGTGCCGTTCGGTAGAAATGTCCTGAACTCACTGGCAGCCCAGTTCAGTGGCCCTGGGAAAACCTAACTGCTCTGGGCCTCTGTTTCCTCATCTATAAAATGGGCTTACTACTTTTCCTATCCACCCCACAGAGTGGGTGGTGAAACTGAGAAGTGCTATACAGATTTAAGATTCCTGGAGGGAAAATATTAACCCATCTTCTGTGCGAAGTTCAGCAGCCTTAGGGCGGGGTGGTAATCCCTCTTGCAAACAGCTGGGCCTGCCCTTTAGACGAGCTTGGAAGCTCAGCTGCCTGAATACCTACGGAAGCAGCTGATTGCTTGTATCTGTCGGGGAAGAGATGGGCTCCCTTCCCCGGATTCCCCTCCTATGCACGTGGACTCTGCCCGCGGGGCTGGTCACGCTCATACGCATTGCCCAGCTGAAGCATCTGCATCTATCCTGGGGGATGCTCTCCTCATTGGGGCAGCGAAGTAACCGAGGCTCGGAGGGTCTCCATACCCAGCGGCACACAGCTCTTGAGCGGCATAGAACATGTTTGAATCGAGAACCCACCTTGGTCTGTGGGACTCTCCCTGCTCTTCCATTATTCCCTGCTGCCTTTGTCTCCGAACCCCGGACCCCTTCTCCTGCCGTGTCCCTAGGTCTTGGGGGGTTCCTTCCTGCTCGCCAGTCTGTGCACCTGGGCACTTTGGGGTGGGGGGACTGGGGACCTCCAGGAGGAGAGCAGATTCCCATGAATGGAGGCAGGGGTTCCAGGGACATGTGTCAGCTCCAGAGGCCGCGGCTCTGAGCTCGGCGCCCCTCTCTTCTGCCCTGCCTTTGGAGCTGCCTGTAGGAATAGACACAGACACTGAAGACTTGTGCCGTGATCATTTTTCAGTAAAATAATTCTGCATGTATTGGTCCCGAAGAAAGAAGACTCCCCTGGAGGTAAGAATGCATGTGTGGGTGGGGAAAGGGAGCCAGAAGTGCAAGCTGCCCACCTTCTCAGGGTGCAGGGGACTTAATGGAGCCCCGACTCTAAGGTAGGGCCCTTACCTCGATCACCTTGGTTTCCAGAGGCTGACAGTTGTCCGGCGCCCGGCACACACTCAGTACGTGTTTGTTATAGGGGTGAATGAATGATGGTGCTGTGAATGATCGCCCCATCCTGCCTCTCCTCCTGCGCCCTCCACAAGGCACCTGCCAGCTTACAACCCCTTCTAATATCCTCCCACTTCCCACCTGGCCTGCCTGAGTTCATCTCCCTCCTCCTGCCCCATCTGTGTGTCCTTCCCTCTCCCTGGTGGCCGGGCCCCATGAAAAAAGTTGTTTGGATGCCTATGTCCAGATAATTCTCCTTTCTGGCCCCAGCCTCTGCTGTCCCCTACCCTGTCACTTGACCGGGCAGGCCAACTTGACTCAACCTTTGTCCTCTTTGCAAAAAATATTAACTCTCTTGAATTCAAGCCTTTAATTCAAGGTGGCTCCTGGAGAGAGACTTTGGTTGTAAGCTGTCCAGAGGGAGGAGGAATGAAAGTCACTGTCAATGCAGTAACCCCTGGGCCTTGCCCAAGCAGAGATGCCATGTGTCCGCTCTGGTGGTCTGCAGGAGGCAGCTTGTCAAGCACTCTGCTCTCTTTGGTGGCAAATCCGAGTGAGAAGGTGTCAAAGAGCTGGCTGAAAGGTAGGGCACTGCAGTGTAAGCCTTCTGAGACACTAGCTCCTGCCCTCCTACCTGGCCACGCCCCTGGCTCTCTGTAAAGTTCCCATGACCATCCCTGAAAGTGCCAGAGATGCCTCATATATGTCCCCAACAAGTCCCTTCTGCACAGTTGGCCACCAGCCCCTCCTCCCACTGCCTCCCCCTCCAGGGCTCTCCCCTGTGCTGCTCCCGTCTCTTTCTGATGGTCCCAGAACCTACCGCATCCATTCTGCTGGGTCTCACATTGCCAGAGGAGGCCTTATGGGCTTTTCATGCTTGGATCCAGTTCAACAGAGCTTGAGCTCAACCTGGGTCTCCCTCCCACCTCCATTCCTAAAGCACTTCACCTCTTTCATATGAGTTTCCTCATTGAGGCTTCACCAAATCTTCAAACCACCTTGTGATGTTATTAGTGTCTTATGTAAGAAACAGGAACCCACTCAGACCAGCTCCAGGGGGAGGAGAGGGTTTGTGGAATGATTCCTCTCTGAGTCCTGGGGAAAAATGAAACACAGCTGGATGGCTTGTGAACATTTTAGAGGGGACTGTGAGCAGGGCTGCAGTGACTGAACCCAACTGTGGGAGTCGTTGGCACTGCCTCTCCTACCTGCTGCCCTGCATGTGCCTATGAATTTGCCTCCTTGTGCAGCAGTAGATGCACTCCATACCCAAGTGGATGAGTTCACAGACTGGTCTCTGTGATCAGTCTTTCAAGATTTTGAAGTAAGAGTGTGATAGACAGAAGAAATGCTTCTCACAGATGTCCACACCCCACCCAGTGATTCCACTCCTAGGCGTACATCCAAGAGAAATGCAAACAGATGTCCACACAGAAACTTGCAAACAAATGTTTATAGCAGCATTATTCATAATAGCCAAAGATGGAAACAACCCAAACGCCCATCAATGGATGAATGGATAAACAAAATGTGGTCTACCCGCACAATGGAATAGTGTTTGGCAAATAAAAAGGAAAAAAGTATGACACCTGCTACAACATGGATAAACCTTTAAACCATTATGTTCAGTGAAAGACACAAAAGACCGCATATCATTCATATGAAATACCCAGAATACGGAAATCTAGAGAGACAGGAAGTAGATTAACAGTTGCTTAGGGCAAGGGGCAGGTGTGCAGGAATATAGAGGAATAATAGCCAAAGGGCATGAGGTTTCTTTTTTTCTTTAAGATTTTATTTATTCATTTGAGAGAGAGAGCACGAGCGGAGGGGAGAGGCAGAGGGAAAGGGAAAAGCAAATTCCCCGCTGAGCTGGGTGCTCGATCCCAGGACCTGGAGATCATGACCTGAGCCGAAGGCAGATGCTTACCCATCTGAGCCACCCCCTCATGCCACTGAAGTTTCTTCTTCAGTCGATGAAACGTCCCAGAATTCACTCTGGGTGATGGTGGTACCATGTGTGGATATACTGAAAAACTGCTGGATTGTGCACTTTAAACAGGTGAACTGTATGCTCTGTGAACTGTATGTCACTAAAGTTGTTAGACCAGAAGGATGTCCGTCCATGTCCTAATCTCTAGAATGGGGGGATGTGTTACTTTACTTGGCAAAAAAGATGGCATTGACCCAGAATTATCCAGGTGGGTTTAATGTAATGACAAGGGTCTTTACAGGCGAGAGAGTGAGAGACAGCGACGGAGGCAGAGAAAAACAGAGAGAGAAGAAATTTGAAGATGCTACGGCTTTGAACTTGGAAGAAGGGCCATGAGCCAAGGCACGAAGGCAGCCTCTAAGAAGCTGGAAAAGACTAGGGAACAGATCATCCCCTAGAGCCTCCAGAAGGATATGGCCCTGCTGACTCCTTGATTTTAGCCCGGTGAAAGCTGTTTCAGACTTGTGATCTTCAGATCTGCAAGATAATAATGTGTTCTTTTAAGCCACTAAGTTTGTGGCAAATTGTTATAGCAGGAAATGAAACTAAAACAGAAAGTTACAGGGACAAGGTCAAGTGGTGCTGAGTTTTGGAGCTAAGACATCAAGTTGGGTCAGGAAATGTAGGGAAAGCAACATTGCCTACTCCAGGAAGACTTCCTGACCTCCTCCTCCCACCTTAGACTATTTTAGAGGTCTCCTCTGGGACCCTGCAACACCAGAGCTACCACTATTCCTGCCGGGCAGCCCTTGATTACCTGTGACTTTCCCTCAGTCAGGCGGAGACTTCTGGAGAGGGCAGGATCTTTAAGACTCATTTTTGCATCTTCAGTGCCTAGAATGGTGCCTGGCACATTGTAAGCGTTCCAGTATTTGATGACCAAATGACTAAGGCCCCCAAAGCTTAGAGATTGTAAAGAATAATGATGATAGCTGGTATTCATTGCATGCTTACTGTGCTAAGTGCTTTCTATTCATTTACTTACTTAATCCTCAAATCAGTCCTATGAGCCAGGTGCCATTATGATCCCCATTACACAGAAGAGAGGAAAGAAATTCAGGAAAGGGAAATATCGTGCCCAGCCTGCCACGGATCTGCCCAGCTCAGGGTCTACGCTCTAAACTCGTGCCATCCAAGACTATGGCCACTGGCTCCACGTGGTTACCTGCATTGAAATTAATTATAATGAAATAAAATTTAAAATTCCATGCCTTGGTCACACTGGCTACATCCCAAGTGCCCCCAAAACACCCATGGCTAGTGGTTTCCATACCGGGCAGCACACATATAGAAAATTTCATCATCACAGAAAGTTCTATTGCGCAGTGTTGCTCTAAATGGCCAAGCTGCCGCCTGTCGCTGTAGCAAATGAAAAATGGCATTTCCAATCCTTGATTGCCTTGAAAAAAATGAAAGCAGACCCAGCTCGTCATCTTTCCAAGGCAGGAGTGTGGGTTCTGGGGCTTCTTACCGGAAGGGGCAGGGTAGATACAGGCTAACTCACCCCCTTACCTGAACAGATCTGATAAATATGGTCACGACCCCGGGGAGGGGTGTGTAGTTGGGTTACAGTGAAGTCTCTTCCAGCTGACAGCGCTGGCCCTTTGAGGCCCTATGGGGGTGGCCCTGGGCCTCCTTCTTCTCTCCTCTGATAAAGCAGGCCTCAAACATCCTGTGTTCGCGCAGATCCCACAAACCTGCGTTGTAGCCAGCCCACCAGAAGCTTCCAGAAGCACAGCAGAAAGGGAGAGCAACAACAACAACACGACAATAATAAAAGAACATTTTAGGGAGTGCCTCCTGTATACCAGGCACTGCTAAGAGCTGGCTCATAAGCGTCATCTTAGCTCATCCTTGCAAGTTGATACTGTTATCCCCAATTCACAGATGACAGCTGAGACCTGGCAAAGCTAAGGTCACACACAGGAAGTGGCAGAGCTGAAACATGAACTTGAAAATGGCTGAGAAAAGAAGCCATTTTTGTGTGATGACAACACAGTCTGGGGAGCCTGTCCCCCAGATAGTTTCCCCTAGAAACTTCACAAGAAGGAAGTGAGGGGAACAGCCAGAGCTGAGCAAGCATGCTGCGAGCCCCAAGTGTTCTCCAGCCGAGCGCGGGCCTGTGGCCTTGGCTGCTTTCCCCCTGCGGAGAGAGATGAGCTGTTGGGGCTGGGTTTGCCGCCAGCAGCCATCGGCCAGCTTGCCCCGCCGCACAGATGGGCGTGCCCCTGGGATCCCAGCCCCGTGACAGCTGCCAGCCCTCACTGTCTTCCTCGGAGGCCAGGACACATGGTTCCACCTGCGGGGGAGGGATAGAGGGGTTTCAGGGGACCCCTCACCCCCCACCCACTCTGACCAGAGACTATGCAGCAGAAGGGGAAAATCTCAGGATAGCAACGCGGCCTGTGGTTTCTTGGGGGAAACCACGGAAGATTCAGCGTGGGATGGCAAAACCCACACTCCCCACCACACTGGGCGTGGCCCGGGAGCACCTTGGCTGCTGATACTATACGGACACAAGGCTCACTGGCAGCGTCTTCTTGTGGCCACCAGCTCTTCCGTCTGTCCGTAACCTCTGGAAGGGGTGGCGGTGCTGTTGGCCCTGTGGAGGCAACCACACTAGGGTGCGGGCAGAAGGTGAACACTGAGGAAGAAAGCTTCTGGTTTACCCTCAGCACACTCCCAGCCAGCCCAGTCTCTGAGGCAGAGACATGGTTTCTTACGTCAAAGAAGCTCCCAATCTGATGGAAGAGGCCCGCCCCTTCCCTCGGGGCTCACAATCTTTGAGAAGACTCTGAAAGCAAGTTCTGCTCTAATGAGGGAGACAGGATACCTCTAGATGGAAGCAGAATTGAGAGCGAATCCAGGCGTCCTTCCCCAGACCCCATCTCCTTTGCTGTTTTGGTCAATGGGTCTCACCTCCCGAAGCAAACTCACGCGCAGAACAAGTCCCAGCCCAGAGGACAGAGACAAGCCCTAGTCGCCGATGCGTACTGGAATGCAGGAAACGCAGAACTATTTCATGCCTGACCTTGATTTTACTCAAGCTGACTTTAAAAAGTAAATAACTCATGAATTTTGATATTATAGTTTTTGGTCACACCTTCATGTCCAAGTTTTCGTGTAGACATTATTTCTCATTTCACTTGGGTTGTACCTAGGAGTGGAATTGCTGGGTCTGATGGAAACTCTATTTTGAGGCACCACCATACTGTTTTCCACAGCAGCTCCACCATTTTACATTCCCCCCAGAGGGGAGGAGGGTTCTGATGTCTCCATGTCCTTGGACATGGCAGTTTGAGATGCCCACTAGATGTCCAGTTGGAAATGTCAAGCCAATGTGGAGTTCAGGGAGATTCTAGGGTCATCAGTGTCGAGATGGTGTGCTGAAATTCTGACACCGTGTGATGGCGCTGAGGGGTGAGTGTGGGCCCAACAGCAGGATGTGGAACCAGCTAAGGAAAGTGAAAAGGGGCCTTTACTGAGGTAGGAGGAGCCCAGGACACCTGCTTTTCTGGAAGCCAGGGAAGGAAAGTCTTTCTAGGAAGAGGGAGGACACAAGCTATGTCAAACACTGCTGATGAGGAAGACAAGGGGAAGAGGTGACCACTGCATTGGGCTACGTGGAAGTTTCTGGGGAGCCTCACAACAGCAATTTCATGCTAGTAGTGGGCAAAAGCCTGACTAGACTGGGGTCAAAAGAGAATAGGAGAGGTCCTAGAAACTGTGAGCGCAGACAAGTGAGGAGCTTTTTTTTTTTTTAACAGTTTTATTGTGATATAGTTCCCATGGCATAAAATGCACCCATTTAAAATGTAAAGTTCAGGGGCGCCTGGGTGGCTCAGGCAGTGAAGTGACTGCCTTCAGCTCAGGGCGTGATCCTGGGGTCCTGGGATCGAGCCCCACAGTGGACTCCCTGTCCAGTGGGGGACCTGCTTCTCCCTCCCCCTCTGCCGCTCCCCCTGCTTGTGCTCTCTGTCTCTCTCTTTCTCTCTTTGTCAAGTAAATAAATAAAATCTTAAAAAAATAAAGTGTACAGTTCAGTGGTTTTTGATAGCTTCCGAAAATTGTGCAGCCATCACCATAATCTAACTTTAAAACATTTCAACACCCTCCTCCCCCAAACTCCTTACCCTCTAGCGGTTGACCCCTAATCCATTCTTTTGGAGGTAAACACTGATCTACTTTCTGTCCCTATAGGTGCCCCTGTTCTGGACATTTCATATAAGTGGAATCACACAATATGTAGGCTTCTTCTGTGGCTGGCTTCTGCACTTGGCATCGTGCCTTCAAGTTTCATCCACGTTGTAGCAGGTGTCAGAACTTCCTGCCTCTTTACGGCTGAACAACATTCCACATTTTGTGTGTCCACTCACCCGTGGGTGGACATTGGGGTTGATTCCACTTATTATGAATGATGCTGCCATGGCCATTTGTGTAAAGTTTTTATTTAGACATTTGTTTTCACTTCCCTTGGGCAGGACTTCTGCTATAAAGGGGGAAAGATATGGTGGCAGCTGTATGGAGGAGTGGGATCAAGAGTTTAAACCAAAAAAAAAAAAAAATTAAGATAGGAGTGTGATCCTGCAGAGAGGGGGAAATAATGATACGGGGGGGGGGAGGAGAGCGTCTGGAGCCCCGTCCTCGGGTGGGCTCTGGTGCGCTAGCTGGGAGCCCCAGTGCTTCATCTCAGATGTGGGAGGGGAGGCAAGGTCTCTGGGAAATGAGGAGGTGGGAGCTTTGGGAAGGCCTCTTGGATCCCAAGCCTTTCTTTGTTCCCAAGTGTGACAACCAGGGACACTTTCTCCTCCATCTTTCTCTGCCTCTCCTTCTCTTGTTCTCTTTCTGCTCCAGTCCACCTAAGCATGGGAAAGCCTCAGAGTTCCTTTCCTGCTCAGAAACCCTTCTGTCTTGCCACCTCAGGATCTCACCCATTCTCTTGACTTTCTTTGATGCCGAGACTCACTCCTCTCTCTCCCTCGGGGGTGACCTCTCTCCAAAGTGCCAGCTTCCTTCATTAACCTCCCCCAGTTCTCCATCAGGCTCATGAAGTCCCCCGAACCCCAGGGAAACCAGTTTCTGGTTCTCTGTAGCTGCTATGGCTGCATTGCTGCCATGTTTGATCCTGGATTCTCGCATTCAGCGAACGTTTATGGAGGCCTTGGCAGGTAGGCACCAGGCCCTGCGCTAAGTTCTCGACACCTTGGAGTCAGTCTCACGGTTGGATCAGCGTTTTCCCCGTGTCTCTTGGGCCCTCGAGTCTTCACCCTGGATGGTCACCTGTGGAAGTCTTCCTGCTCTTAGGCATAGCCTGTCAAGATAGACAGTCAGGGTTCAAATCCTGGCTCTGCTCATTGTTCATTATGTGTCTTTGGGCAAGTTCTTAACTTCTCTGAGTCCTTGTTTCTTCATGTGTAAATTGAAGATGATAATCTCAGCTTCACAAGGGTATTTTGAGGGTTAAATGGGACAATGCATTAAAGGGCTTGGCACACTGCCCTGCACACAGCGAGCGTTCAGTACACCTTAGCTGCTATCATGATTATTGTTCCAAGTATTATAATTTCTCTGTTCAGCAACATTCAAACCCCTCCCTCCCTTATAATAAGGGAGCTCTGGTTCTTTGGCCTGACCTTTGAGGCCCATGACTTAGCCATGCAGACCCAGAGATTCCTAAGCCTCGACCTGAGCTCTCTTCTGAGGTCAGCGATTTTCTCTGTTCTTTCCAAACCTGCCATCCTCCTCCTCCTCACTACCTTGACTTTGTTCAAGGTGTGGGTTGTTGGCCTCTAGTGAAAATTCAAGGCTCTTCTTCCTCTTTCCAGTCCCCGCCCACCACCATGGCGCCCTCACCCATGTAGGGGGTAACGACTGCCGGGCTGGTGGGGGGCTCTACCAGGCTCATGGTGGATGAGTGCTGGGATGGGGCTTTTGTGTTCCTTTGTGTTTTCACAAGGCCAGATGACAAACTGAGTCCAGGCTGCAACAGAGGGTAGAAGTGGGGGATGGTGGTTTGGTCAGCACGGTGTGTTGCTCCAAATAGGTCTTAAGGCAACTAGGGGCTTACGCAATAACGTAATAAAAGACACGGATACAAGTGCAAGTTCTACGCCTGTGTCTACTGTCAGCGCTGCTGGGGGAAGAAGGGAACAGACGCGCTTCCCTGTATGTTTGGACGCTTTCAGGAACATTTTTTCACTTCGTTGCTATAATAACCCTGTGCGGTAGCTATCGTACTCACTTTACAGTGGAGGAAACGAAGGCCCAGAAAGGTTAGGTAACTTTCCCAAGGATACACAGCAAGCAAGGCATGATATCATTCATCTAAACTCTGGCCTTTGGACACCAAGAATACATTTGTATTCTACCACAGAAGACTCTGGAATTCACATCGTGGCTGAAGTGGGGGTGGGCATGGGGGTGGCCATGTTCTTCATGGTCTGAGGTTTTCTGAAGCCTGATGACTGATTCCGTGCAGGCTTATGAAGGCAAATGAGACCAGAAGCCTGTGCAAGAAACTCTTCTCGCTTCTTTCCTGACATTCCCACAGATGTGGTGGAACTCCAGAGCTCTGGAAACTCTGTGACTTGTCTTGGCTGCCTCTAAGTGCCCAGGACGGAGCCCTTCCCAGCCTCTTCCATCCCGTGCTGAGACTTCTGATTCCTTCATACCTCCTGGTGCCCCAGCTCCAGGGCCTTTGGGGAGCGAGGAAGAGGATGGGCCTCGCTCCCCGAGGTGGGATTCCTGAAAGGCTGCCACACTCTATCTCCCTCCCTGGCTGGCGCCAGGCCATAGGCCATACCAGCATGTGGCTGTGTAGCCACGGGAGCCATGAGTAAGGCCAGCACCCTCCAGCCTCGTTCCGGCAAGGGCCACACTATGCCAGCCTGCTGAGGTCACCCACGATCTGGCTTCCCTTTCCCTGGCTTCCAGGCCCTCCTCTTGTCTGGCTGCCTCCCATGCAGGTTTGTGGCCAGGACCCTGAGCCAGAAGGTAACGTGGAGGCTTGTGGTTTGACCCCTGCTGAGGGGAATTGCAGGGGAGGAGGAACGGGCAGCCTACCGCTCTCTACTGACCAGCGTAGGGCAGAGGGGAGGAGACTGGAAGGGCTTTGGCCACTTTGACCCTGAGGCAGCCTGGAGCAGCTCCTCTCAACTCACCCCCCACCTGCAGCCTTCCCACCCCAGTCTGGGGGCCCTGCCTCACTCTGGGGGCTTTGCAGCCCAGGGCTGGCCGGGGGGGGGGGGGGGGGGGCGTGAATAGCGCTCCCACACCCACCAACCCCCCACCCCGAAGGTTTGTGACGGTCAGAGGCACAGCTTGGCAGCGGCCCTACCAAGACCCGCTTGGGGGTGGGGAATGTGTGGAGTTTGGGCGAGGGTGTGGTCCTCGAGGCAACCATTTGGGCACCACTGTTTCCGCAGGAGGTCCACACAGAAACCGCCAAATTACGCTTTGCCCCTGAAGCCAAAAGTGTTCCTCGGGTCCATTCCCCAGCTATTAGGTCACTCACCAGGGACCGGGCAATGCTGCTTCTTCCCATAAAACAAAGCTGTAAACTAGCGTTCTGCCCTCCTCCAGCCACAGGCCCACTGCCCCCCAGTGCTCCTGCCTTTGAAGGCCAAGGTCAAAAGTCACCCATGAGCTCGGCTGGGGAACCTCAGTGGCCTTGCCCACCTTCCCCATCTCCCCAGCCTGGTGTGTTTGTGCGGGTGGGGGTGGGGCTGGGAATGAGGCTAAGAGATGAGCCTGAAGACGAGAGGCGATGAAGCGTGTTGGAAATCATTCCTCTCGTTTTCAAACGAGGAAACTGAGGCTGAACAGTAGAGTGTCCTGCTGAGAGTAACACTGGCGGCCCGTGTGTCACCTGCACTTCCCAGGCACATAAACCACCAGCTTCGCCTGTCAGGTGAGGAAACCCGGGCTCGGAGCTTTAGGTCATCCCCCAGCGTCACCCAGCACGGAGGGGGGACACGGATCCCACGTCTGGCCGGCGGCTCTCCTTCCCTCACCTGCTACCCTTGGGGCCATCATTCAAGTGCTTGGAGAACAAATCCGCACCCTGTCCAAGCTCCACAGAGCCCCTCCGTTGAGGGTCCCCAGAAGGGGACACGGTACAGAACCCCAGAGGGCGGACTCAAAGCCGGTCAGCTCCGGGTTCCTGAAAGTTATTTACCGCCCTAAGCCTCACTCTCCTCACCGCTAAAGTGGGTCTAATATTAGTGCTTATGTTATAGGTTGTTGTAAAGATGCATGAGATCACGTAGAGAAGGGCTCCGTGCCAGGCATACATTTCATGCTCTCAATACCGGAGCTGTTACTGCTGTCATCCCAAGACCCGAGGCAGGGGCATCATCTCTCACCTAGGAATCCATCCTGTCCCTTCCCCTGTGATTTCCCCTACTGATTTCCGTTTTACAATTGTGAGTCACTTGTCCTAGGAAGTGGAAGCAAGGCCCAGGCTCCACAGCTGTCTCTCCTCCCAGCGCCGGAGCAAGGACGGGCACCAAGGCAGCAGGGCGAGGGTCTGAGAGCCCCCGCTCTCCCTCCCAGCTCTCCTTAGCCTCCTCTGCTTCTCTTCTCGGGGGTGAGGCGGGGCACATGGCTGGCCCGGGGGAGGCCAGGGTCTCCAGGCTCACGGAGCCACAGACAGGGGCCAGGAGCCCAGCCAGCTGAGGTCCAGGGGCCGCCCAGGAGGGTGTAGAGGCCTCGAGGCTCACACATCCCTTTCCTGAGGACAGCCTCCCCTTCTCTGGATCCTGATAGGGAGCGCTCAGGCCATGCTGCTGACAGCTGAGGTCAGATAATCTCCTGTCTTCCCACCTCTGCCAGCGTGAGGGAGGCCTCAGGAAAATCACTGGGCCTGAGTGGGCCTGGGAAAAACTCTCTGGGAGTGACAGCTGGTCTAGAGGAAGGCGCACTGCTTTCTCTCTTTTCACCCTTTGAACGGCCCTGCTCTAGTGGCAACATGCATAAGGGAATTATTATTATTATTATTATTATTTCCACTCAAAATATAATTACAGGAGCTCCCAAAGCACAGCTTCACACCCCTGGCGCTGCTGGGGGAGTCAGATGTGTAATTACAACACGGAGTCACCCAGCTCCCCTCCCACCTTTCCTCCTCTCCTCACTCCCCCTCCAGCGCAGCCCCGCCAGGCCCTGCCCCGGAAGACCTTCCTGGGACTTCTCTGGCTCTGAGCCAGTGAGATCATTTTGTCTCCCTCCCGACTCCCCACTGCCTTGGAAGGCCTCCCTTTTAGCACCACCCTCCACTGGTATAAACTCAGCAACCCCCGTGGTTAGAGTCCCCGGAGCTGAGATCACTGGTCTGGGAGGGCTTTGCTCCGCTTCTCAGCCTCCGGGGTGGGGGGTGGGGGTGGAGCCACAGACCAAAGCCCACGCTGCACAAGGTGGAGGAGGTACAGGGACCTGGGTGTGCAGGGGGCCTTGTAGTCAGTTCTCTGCCTGGCCCCTCTTCTGGAGACCCCCTCAGGCTCCTCAGTCCTTCCAGAAGCTGAGGAGGGCAACCTCAGGGATGCTGGCCGGGCATAGAAAGGGCCCTGTGGCCTGCCTCTGGCTGGGAGTCTGGCTGCAGCTCCTTCGAGGAGTTGCCCAGGGGGGAAGGAAGGTCGCTTTAGTCACCGACTGGCTTCTTCTACCACATTGGCCGTGGATGCTGTAAGTGGCGTAAGGGTTGTCGAGATAAGGCGGCAGCGTCCCCACCCACGGGCCTCCCGGTAGAGATACCAGTTGTCTTGTTCTGCTTCTGGAGGTGATGACTCACGAGAGAGGTGGGGTGGGGAAGGGAGGGTGCCTGCAGCCCCATCTCTCTGGAGGAACATAGCCCAGGAATCCTGCAGCCTGACAAAGGCCAGTGAGCCCTGGGGCCGGCTGCCCTGCTTTTCAGCTGCCCCACGAAGGGCCCAAATTCTCTTATGACAAAATGTCCTTGGGCCTCCTTACTGTTCTCAAGTGTGCTTCTGCTGAGCCAAGGCACTCGGGGGATTCAGATTATCTGTAGGGTAGAGAACGCCAATAGGGAGAATCTTAAATGATGACCTGAGTAGCTAAGAAGGAAAGTTGCTGTTGGGTTTTAGCAAATAATCTCTTTTTTACCATTCAGAGAATCGACAAAAAAATTGGGTAAGGAAATGAAGTTGTAATGTGACAGCCAGTCAGAGACATAGAAAGGCAGAGATTTGCTCTCTTTTCTTGATCCGCAGTCTGTGTTTCTGCCTTCTTCCCATCCCTTCACTCAACACCCATCCTTTTATGTTCTGGGCACCCCAAGTGTGGGGGGTGTTCGATGACAGGCTTCCCCCCGTGAGCAGGGGACACAGTGGGGGACAGAGGAAGGACATGGCCCACCTGGATGTGATAGTCAGGTGGAGATGGCCCACAGTGCTGGAACACTGAATTCTGCCTGGGGTGGGGTCGAGTATCAGAGAAAGCTTCTAAGAAGGGACATAGGGACTGGGCCTTCAAGGATGGAAAGTTCCCCAAGTGGACAAGCCGAGGAGGGCACTCTGGACCCAGCGAGTGTTGCCAGAAAAAATACAGAACATCCAGTTAAACTTCAGATAAACAGTAACATTTTTTCAGCACATGTCCCAAATATTACATGAGACACACTTATACAAAAAAAGGTGTTTGTTATTTATCTGAAATCTAAACTTACCTGGACATCCTGAATTTTGATTTGCTAAATGTGGCAACCCTAGGTCCAGGAACCAGCAGGAGCAAAGATGGAAACAGTATTTGAGGGAAGGGGGGGTATCAGGCTGATTAAGAGTCACGGGGCCTTGGGCCCTTGGCAGCCGTGATGATGTCGTTGGGTAGGTCCCGACTTTACTTAGTATTAGACCACCTGGCGGCAAATGGCAGCACCCAGGCCATTAACCTTAGCTGCTGCTTCAGCCCTTTCTCCCAGGACCACCTCATCGCCAGCTAGAGAAATCTGGTTTCAAGTATTCACAGTTTCTTCTTTTCTTTCCAGGCTTCTGTAACCAGCCTCTTCCCTTGGATCAATATTCATTCACACTATTCAGCAAATACTTACTAAGTGCCAGTACGGTGCTTGGCACTGGAGAGACAGCGGCGCATAGAACAGACATGGAATTTACACATGGAATTTACAACCCATACCTTTTAAACCTTTTTCTGATGGTATATGTGATGACTGGGAATAGATAATAAAAAATGCACACACAAACACATACAAACTAAATTTCTCCAATCCCCTCACCCCCCCTTTTTAATACCTATTTCAGAGAAAGGAAATTTCTGAGCCAGAGACCTCCTCTGGAATTCTTAATACCTTCTGCATTTCCAGCATGGAGCTGGAACAGAGTCCTCAGTATCCCTGTCATTCTGTCTCATGCGCAGGATTGAGAAACCCCTGGGAGCAGAACATTGTTAAAAGATACCAAAGAAGAAAGGTGACTGTCCCAGCCCCCAGATGACAGTCTGATGAGGGACGCAGAGTGTACACTAAAAACAAACACCCTACACCCCCCAATGCAAAACCACCTCTAATACAAGTATTTAATTAGAAACACAAATCAGTAACAACCATAACCTTATCTCCATCAAGGTTGACAAGGGCTTCCAAGTGTTAGCCAAGTACTATGCACTGAGCACTTCTCATCCATCGCTCCATTTGGCCTGTGCCTCCAGAATAGTCCTGTAGGCTCCATACTGTCATTAGCCCCAAGGACAGTTGAGGGAATGACAGCCCTGAGAGAGTGGGTAATTCACCCAGGGTCCAACTGGCAAGTGGCAGAGCCAGGTCTGAAGTTGGGTCTTCAAAACCGCAGACCTCACACACTTAACCACAATGTTAAAGACCCGGAGGGATGGTCTGTGCTACCGAAATCTGGAGTTGCCCATGAGTAAAGGCAAATGTGTGTGCATTTTCACAAGTATGTTTGCTTCTACACCAAGGAACTTGTCTTAGCCTACCCTTTCACTGGCTAAGGACGGTAATTGAACCAGAAGACTTTAATTAGGTAAATTATGTCAAGGGTGGAAACGTAAACCTCTCATTGTTCATTCCTCCCCTGGACAATCACTCGTTGGAACCATTGGCATCTCAGTACCTGAGAACTTGCTAGAAATGCAAATTTTCTGACCAATCAACAACTTCCACTGCATCAGAAACTCCACGAGTGGGCCCGGCATGTGTGTTTCATAAGTCCTCCAGGTAGCTCTGATGCCCCTTCAGGTCTGGAAACCACTCTTCTCAAAGGACTTACACTTTCCAGCCACTGCCATGTTTCTAGAGCCTTTGCTCTGTGGATGAAGGAGGAGGCAGCCCTGAGGGGCTTGTGGCTGGGACTAGGGCTCCCTGGGTCTAGTGCCTGGCACATGAGAGATACCCAATGAATGCATGTGGATAAATGCATAACTGGCACCCAGGATTCACGTCGCTGTGGCCACGTCAGGAGGGCACTGTGGATAATCCCTTGCCTAGACCGCAGTACCACGCAGACCAGAGGCACCCTGAAGAGAGCAGAAAGGCACAATTTCACCTCCACGTATATCTCAGGATGAACAGAGACCGTGAGAGGGGCTCCCCATGCTTCTGACCTTTGGAGTTTTGGGCAGGAGGTATCAAAAGAGTTAAAAGTTACCACAGGGATAACTGGCTTATCTGGTGTCGTGCTGATAAACCAGCTCTCTGAGCAAAAAGGTCTGGCTTACAGCGTTGCTGATTCCTGGGATGGAAATACCTCCACGGCGGCGGCCCATGGATACACAGCTGGCCCTCAGGGTCCGCCCCGGCACGCCACTGGCTCTAGCTACTTGTTGAAAACCGTAAGCCTACTTGGTTTAAAAGTGTAGAAGTAATATAGATGTACGGGAAAATCAAACAGCACAGGGGGCCTAGAAGGAGAAACCACCTGTCCTCTTTGGTCTTACCCCCAGCGAGAACCAACTGCGACAACTTCCTGTTTTAGTCCCACAGCCCCAAATGGGGAGCTTAAACTGGCGTGCCCCGGTTATCATCCCCAGGGTCCATGGATGCTCTGGCTTGAAGGACTAGGAATCTAGCTCATCTCTAGAACCTTCCACTCCCGGCCACCCCTACCCCCACGTGATTATTTTGATGATATTTTGCAATTCTTCTGTTGGTTATCTTTATGTCTTTAAATCACAGTAGCAGGCACTTGTCTAGTGTTTGTTCTTAGAACAGGTGCTATTAGAGCCATTTCAGACCTATTAATGGTCGCATCTTCACAGCAGCCCTCTGCGGTAGGTTCTATTTTCATGCCCATTTTATAGATGAGAAAATTGAGGCACAGAGAGGTTAAGTAACTCGCCCCAGCTAGTAAAAGGTAGAGATGGGATTCAAGCCCAGACAGGGCGGCTCCATAGTCCATGCTTTGAAACCTCTCAGAGAAAAGTCATATAAAATTACTCAGTGGGGGGGGACAGCTGCAAGGGAAAACCATGGAGGTGTGAATATATCGTCAAGCTGTAGACTATTTGCTTTTAGTGCCCTTGGAAAAAGCAAGCCAGCGGAAGGATAATGTCTACACAAGAGTGCTCCTGCCCTCGGGTAGACTGGGCTGGAATGGCTCAGGGCCCTCCCCACCATTAGGAATATGGCAGGTGGGAGCTCCAGAAGGCCTGTGGTCAAAATATCATTTGTATTTGCCTATGAGGTCCCCAGGGAATTTCATGAAGTTGTGTCTATGCTTTTCCTGCCCCTTCATCCTGTGGGCCCTTTCAAACTGGAAGGTTTGAATCTTTTTTCAGTTTGGGGAAACTTTCTTCATTTAGTTCTTTGATAATCTCTTCCTCTTTATTTTCTCTCTTGGATGTTGCAATTCTTAGACTGATTTTCTGTCTCTATTTCTTCTTGGCTTGTATTTGGGAAGATTGGTTCATCTTTCTCTTCTAGCCCTTATAGTCAATAGTTTGTTTTAGCAATCACAGTTTTAATTTCCAGGAACCTTTCTCCCTCTTTAATCGTTCCTTTTCCACATCAACCTATTTTTGGTGTATAGACGCAATCTGTATCTTTTCGGATCGCTCCGGAAGTTACAAATTAGAATTATCTTAGAGTTCCCTGAATTAGCCCCATTTCCTTTGAGGCCAGTTGTTCTGGTTTCTTATCTTGATGTTTCTACATCCTGGTTTTTCTGTTCTTGGAAGTCAGCTCCCATTCGGCAATCATTCATTCCAGTTCCTCGCGTGGAGCCGCTCCTCTGTGTCTCAGCGCGAGGCTGGGGCGGGGGTGGGCGTGGTGGTGGTGGTGGTGGTGGTGGTGGGAATGGGAGGGTAAGTGCCTGCCCTCATGGAGCTTGCCGTGGACAATAGAGACAGAGACAGAATCAGGACAGATCAGAGTCCCTAAGCATTGGACCATCCCGTGTTTGCATCTTCCACACTGTGTTTAACATGTGGTCTCTTGTCTGCCAGCCCCACTAGACTGTGATCAGGGGCCCACATTTTATATATTTATCCCAAGGAGGTCCTTGGTAAAAATTTGATACTTCTTGGTGAATGAAACTACATTTTGTTATATTTTTAAAGATTTTATTTATTTATTTATTTGTCAGAGAGAGAGAGCACAAGCAGGGGAAGCGTCAGGCAGAGGGAGAAGCAGACTCCCCGCTGAGCAGGGAGGCCGATGCAGGACTCGATCCCAGGACCCTGGAATCATCACCGGAGCCGAAGGCAGACTGAGCCACCCAGACGTCCCTGTTATTGTTGATATATTTACACACACACACACACACACACACACACGGATGCTGTTGAGATGTGCCATGGGGCCTCTGGAAGGATGGGGAGACCAGAACCAAACGACATTCCTCTGGAAGGTTTTGCAGGGGCATGAAAATCAGAGCAACTCCAAGTCTACCACCACCTCCCCGAGCCAGCTCAGCCGTCCACTCACTTCCTGAATAAACCCCAGAGCCACCATCGCCTCTTCTCTCTCCAGTAGCTACGAACTGTCACTTTTGCCTGCCATTTCTGAGCACCCAACCTTCTGCCTCCGAATGCCTGAAAACCTGTAGCTTCCTAAGCCCCATCCTTAGGAGGCAGGGGCCAGGAGGCCATGGCCAGGTGCTCTCTGCTTCCTCCCTGCCTCTCCCTGTTCTCCTGGACAGTCGGACCCCTCCGTGCAGAGGACAATGGGCCAGGGGTCCAGGATCTCAGTTCAACTGTTCAGGCATGTGTTCATTTATTCAGCCCTTAATCCTTTCCTCGGAAACCTTCTATATTAGACTTAGGGCTGGGCTCCAGCAATGTAAAACACAAAAAAAGACACCGTGCCCTCCTTACCAGTTCCAGAAGTTTATGGTCTAGGAGACAAAAGCATTTGAGATTTTTCCAGGCGTGAGCAGCATGACTCTACCTGGCTTGCCTGCCCCCGCTCTGTGTTTTCCTTGAATTTAACCTCTGCTCCCGGGCCTGCTCCACACCAGGCTTCTCCCTCCGTAAGAAGGTGTTCAGAAGGTCGGTATGGGTTGAAGGAATGAGTAGCACTCCCTGCGTGGTGGGCACAGGCCCAGCTTCTTCACCCCGAGGGGACGCATTGCCGACTCCCAAAGTGTCATGGAATCCCACTGAGAGCCTGCGACCTGGGGACATGCGGAGACGAAAACTGCCTTCAGCCTCCTTCCCCGGCACCCACCCAGGGGGAGGCGCGGGCTCTCCTGGCCCAGGCACCAGCTGGGGAGGGCTGTGCTCGTTAAAACCTGGATCAAAGAGAGTGGAGAAATGCCGAGTCTCATTAACAAAGGGCCCAGAGGGCCAGGCCCAGGGAGGGATCGGGGAAGAGGAGGGTGGGTCAAGGGAGGCTCTAGGGTGCGAGGAGCTGCTGCTAATGAGCTTCAGGGTTAAAGAGAGAAAAACACGTGTTAACATTAGGGCCAGGGCCTGGACCCTGCGATGCCTGTTCTGAGCTGGGGCTGTGGTCAGCCCGGGGAAGGCGGCCCAGGCTTCCTGGGGCATCCTGCCAGGTGCCGTCACGGGGCCAAACTCAGCTGTGAAGTCAGCGGCCAATGACAAGTAACATTGGAATTCCCCATTTTCCTGCCCTCCCCTGTCAGAGCATAGGTTCTGCCCTTTGCTCCCCAGGTAGTGGGGATGGCTTTTCTCTGAAAAGCCATCAGACTTCTCTCTGCGCTCGTGGGCCATGGGGCTGGGCTGGAGTTGTGGGCTCTGAGTTCTGTGAGGCTGGGATCCCAGGCCAGGACTCCAGAAGAGGGGCCTTCTTCCTCCAGGATATATGAAAGGGCTGCAGGAAACCACCGACTGCTGGGAGGAATCTGAGGGCCAAGAGAGCCTGCTGAGCAGAAGCCTCCCCTCCCAAGTCCCAGGGCGGCTCTTGGCAAGAGCAGAAGCAGGCAGGAACAATGGGAACACAGGAGAGTGTGCAGGCCCAGATGTGGGGGCATTCAAGGCTAGGATGCCAGCCCTGCGAGCACCCTGGGACAGGTTAAGATACAGGGGTTCCATTTGTAGGACCGAGGCTGCTGAGCTTGTGCAGTGCGGCCCGGGCCGAAAAGCATGCCAGGAAGGAGATGGGGTGCTGGGGTGGATAAGTGGCCCAGGGTAGAGGCTGGGACCTGGAGGCCCGGCTGTAACAAAGGTTACAAAGCCCTTTGTGGGAGGCTCTTGGGAGGCCCCAGAAGGGCAGGTTAGCAGGTTTCCTGGGGCTCTTTGAAAAGTTTAGTGGGGTCTGTTTGAGAAACACCTGGAGAATTTGGGTCTCTGGCTCATCAGGCTGGAAAGCACTCCACCAGGCTCACAGCTACGAGTGTGGGCAGCCAGGACCTCAGTGGAGATAAGAAGATTGCTCCCCAAAGACCCAGACCCTCAGTCCCTGTGATGGAAAGAGAAAGAGAACTGTCTTCAAGAAAAGAGCAGTGAGTTGGAATGTCTTTCTATTTGCATGTTTTTCATATTCCCCTAAGAGGTCAGCTTTTCCCCTTCCCGAGCTCCGTCTCCTCCCCCCACCCCCCTGTCCAGCCATCCACGCAGCCTTGACCACACTGGTGTGCAGTGGGGTCCAGCATGACACGAGCTCCAGGGGCAGGAGGGGCAGAGCCCTACTTCCTCCGCACTCTTGGAAACAGCAAGGGACGAGGGCCTGCCGAGGCTCTAGACACCTGCCCTGTGCTCAGTCAGAGCGCATGTGCATGCATCGGTGTGTGGTGTATGTGAGACGTGAGTGTGAGTGTGTGAGTGTGAACACGTGTCCGTGCATGTGATGTGTGTGCATGACAGCAGGTGACCGAGGATGGGAGGATAGGAGCCTGTGTGGACGTGAGTGTGTACCGTGCGTGTGTGGTGGGTGTGAATGGGGTGTGTATGTGGTGGGTACGAGTGTGTAAGGGGGCTCCCCAGCCTGCCGGGCCCTCACTCACTGAAGGGTCCCTTTGCGTTGATCATAGCACTCTCCCGGGGCAACGGTTGGTAGGATGACATTAGGGTTCCAGGTCCAGCACTGGGCTCCTGGGGTGCTTTCCCCAGCTCCCTAGAGAGAGAATCCTTTCTGGTTAACCAGACCGATGGCTTCCAGCCTTTGTCTTCCTCCCGTGACCCCACCCCATGAGTGTGTGTGTGCCTGCAAGTGTGGTCACTGCACGTGGGCCTCTCGGGGACTCCGCAGAGCTGACCCCAGGGGCACACGTCTCGCTGTGGGCATGGGTGGCCTTTGTTCCTGTGGAGGAAGATGTTCTCATCCACCGTGAGGACACTGAACATGGCCTTGGAGCCTTTGTCAGGAGCTTGGCTCCAACCGGCACATGGGCCAGTGGGGAGGAAATTCCCGTAAGTCAGAGGGCACCGTGAAGCCCCCTTAAGAACTGAGCCCACTGCCCTGGTCCCTGAGGCCTCTGCTTCTCTTAGCTCCATGAGGGGTACGTTTGGGCTCTGGGGATGAAGACGGCTGGCCCGCAGAGCCCCTGACCAGCTGTTCTTCCTTCTCTTTAATTCCAGCCAGAGGCTCCCACTTGCCACATTCTTCACGGGCTGGCATGATCCAGGAAGGCCTTGAGCCACAATGGACCCGAGGGCTGGGCTCCTGGCAGGAGAATCCCCGCTGGATTCAGGCAAAGTGGAAGGATCTCACTGGGAGTGGGTATGCCTCGGTACCGAAAGTCTCTGAGTCTCTGTTCAACCCCAGTGACCACATGTGGCAGAAATTAAGAGCTCCATCTCTGGAGTCAGATTTGAGTTCAGTCCTCTCTCTACTACTCACCATGTTGGGAGACCTCAAACAAGTTACTTCATTCCTCTGAACCTCAGTTTCTTCATCTATAAAATCGGTATACTACTTCTTACGTCATAGAAGTGTTGTAAGGTGTGGTCCATCTTCAGAAGACTCGGTTGGGTGATGGAGAAGACCAGTGATTTGTGGGGACTAGTGAGCAGAGGGCCTCTGGAAGGCTCTAGATAATAGAACATTCCCCATGCTCTCTCCAGGGCCCCACCCCAAACATACAGGCCTGGGATATCAGAGCCGGGAGAATCTTGGACACCATTCAAGGTGGTCCACTTCTCAGAGGCCGGGCTGGGACTGGAGTCCAGCCCTCCTGACTTGGTGGGACTCGTTCTGGGGAACATGACAGTGATTAGAGCGTGACCAACAGATCTGGAGTCCATCTGAAGTCTGGCTTCAAATCCTAGCTCTGCCACTCAGTCACTTTCCCTCTCCAATCTTGTCCTTTCATCCCTCAATGAGATTAACACTGATCCACACCTTACAGTTGTGCTCCCAATACAGCGGCCGCTTGGAGTAGCTACTGAAATTCAATTAAAATTGAAATGAAGAAAATTCATGTTCTCAGTCGCACTCACTACCTTTCAGACGCCCAGCTGCCATGTGTGGCAGACACAGACTCTGGTAAGTGGCTAAGTGCTGCCTTGGTGGCTTGGAAAGCGTAAATGAGACAATGCAGATGAAGTGTGTACCTCCAGCTGTCACTGTTGTTTTTCGTATTTTTTATTTTAAAGATCCATTTATTCATTGGGGGGGAGAGGCAGAGAGAGAAACTCAAGCAGACTCCACGCGAACATGGAGCCCGACATGGGGCTCGATTCCAGGACCCTGAGATCACAGCTCCAGCTGAAACCAAGAGTCAGACACTTAACGCACCGAGCCACCCAGGTGCCCCCAACTGTCACTGTTATTATTGGAGCCTCTGGAGTGGTCTTGGTCTCAGCAAGGGTGGCCTAAAGGCCAGGGCATTCCTTGGAACCCTGACTATGTTTGGACCACAGAATGTGGGGATAGAAAAGTAACCATCTACACATCTCCTCGAGCCATCCTCCGAGGATGGAGACAAATTGTTCAAGCTCTGTACTTTACTAAGAAGGAAACTGAGGCCCTGAGAGGTGACATGGATGTCCCCAAAGTCACCTGACAGAGCAGAGGCCAGAGTACTGTTTCTGACCAGGCACCCAACGATCCTTGCCTCCTGCCCCCCTTCAAGGGCACTGAGAGCCAATGCCATCAGGATTGTCTGGTGGCTTCGTAAAAACTCAGATTTGCAGCCCCCACCTCAGGACAGGGCCCAAGGTCTGCTTTCTTACCAAGAGCTCCAGATGCTTTTGATCCCTAGCCAGTTTGGGGGCACAGGGCCAGGAGATCAGGTCTGACTGGCTCAGGCCGCTGGTGGGGTAAACATGGCAGGCTCGGGGAGCAGCGGCCTCCTCCACTCCTCACACTCCCCTAAATTGGTTTCCCCAGAAGAGCCCTTCTTTCCCCCTCTGACACACATCAGAAATTCTCAGGGTGCTTTGGGAAAGGTGAGCAAATGAAGACCTTCAGCCTGTTCCCATCAGACATGCCAGGACAGCTGCTCTGACCAAGGTGGCCCATGCTGCGGCTTGAAGAGGCCTAGGAAGTGCGCAGGCTGTGGCATGGTGCTCACTGAGGGACTGTTTTGGCCTGGGCACCTTGACTTTGCCTCAGGCAGGTTGGCCCAGGAGGGAGCCAGTCACTCGAGGCCTGGCAGCCAAGAGCAGCCCTGACAAGATGGCTGCTGGCCAGCCGTCAGTGTTGTTTGGCTCAGGGGGACTGCTCTCTCCGACAGGAAGCCTTTAATCTCCACAGTGGTAATCACGAGTTGAGAGGGACCAGCTTCCCATTCCAGGGAGCTCAGTGGGATTGTGCAACACAGCCCTTTGCAAGGAGAGCCCCCTTTCATCTGAGCACGCCAAGTGTCTTGTTATCCATGTGGCCTGGGAACAGAGAGAACACTTGTCGGCATCTGTCCCCTGTGTACGTGCAGTTTAGCTATGGCTCTGGGAATTGATGAACAAAACAGGATCTGGGCGGGGGAGGGGTCCTTAGGCTGGGGGTATGTAGCTGGATGGCCCATAATCATCTGGGGTGGGCACTTTCTAGAAAGTCTTCCTGCTCTCCACAACCAGCTTCAGACACGCCACATTCCAGTGGGGAAATTCCCAAGAAAGGGAGTCCCCTTGGAATGGCGTAAGAACTATGTCTCCTTCCTCTGTTCAGGGCTCACTAGGTCTCAACAGGGGGCTCTTTGTAAGCCTCAGCCCCGCTGACTCTTCCTCCAAAGTGTAGAGCCCAAGGAGACTCTCCATCTGGCTGAAGCTAAAGACGGAGGGGGTCAGTTTGGAGGACTCGGACACCCGCCCCCGAAAAAACTGACATGGAGGATATGTATATACGGTTAAATGACCCCTCGAGCTTTATTCACTCACTCACTCATGTATTCACTCAACACACCTTTACTGAGGGCTTCTTATGTGCTCTAGCCTCTGGGGAAGAGCAGCAGACAGGACAGAGTCCTTGTTCTGTGGAGCTTATATTCTTATGGGGGAGACTGAGATAGAAAATAAATAAAGTTAATACATAATTAAGAAAGGGGCTATGAAAAAACCGAAAGCAGAGAGAAGACAGGGAGAGGAAGGACAACTTTTGGGTGGTTGGGGAAATGGGCTCAGGAAGCATCGACTTGTTCTACCTTTAGGCTGGTCTTAAAAACATCCTGGACGTCCCCGTTGCTCTTAGAAATCAGAGGTTAAAATACCCCTCGAGACCCCTGGTTTGGGGTCTCACTACCCACACTGTAGACAACTTCCCTGAGTCGAAGATTCCTGTATCTAAAGGATTCAACCACAAACCACAGAACTTTCATGATGTGATAAAAACGGGCAGGCTGATGTTATATCCTTTCCCTTGACGGCGACAGCACTCAATCCTGCCACTGACAGTAAGTTCTGCTTACGTCACCAAGGGCTTGGTCTCGAGAAAGTGTCCCCTTTGGGCCATTCTCCTGACTTTCACTTTCCCAAACCGACACCTTGGATCTGCTGTGCCTGGTGCCCCCGTTTTAGGAAGATGGAGGTGCAAAGGTATCGTGTGCGATAAGGGAAGGTCTGCCTGGAGGCCCGTCTGCCACGACTGATACCGGCAGCCCCACACTGACAGGTGCTCAGTCAGGGCACGCGAGGCCAGCCCTTCCCTGAGAGGCGGCTGTGGTGGATTCAACGGTAGAGATACAGCTGGAGTCCCTGCTGCCTTGTGCCCTAGAGGGACCCAGTTTGGGAGTCAAGCAGGCCCAGAACCAAGTCCTGGCCTTGCTGCTTCCTGGGTCGCCTCAGTGCCTCTAAAGCCTCAGTTTCTCCATCTGTAAAAGGAGGATCTTTAGCTAGCCTGAAGAACCCGTGCGTGAGCCCCTGGCGTGTGGTAGACAGCTGATCAATGACCCTGGCCATGGCTCCCCGGGCCAATGGCTTCATCTCACTCAGCTTTGATTCATCAACTGTGAAAGCGAGATATCAATATATTGTCCTCCTGGGGTTACGGGAGGGTGAAGTGATGCGTGTCAAGTCGCCTGCCACGGGGCCTGGGGTTCAACAGTGTGTGTCTGGTGGGGTGCAAGCCAGAGTGTAGACAGGTGCTTGGACGGGCATGATATTGCCTGAGAAGCGCCCCACGTTGCAGAGCATGGGCCCTCCTCCCTAGCGACTGGCTGAGTCAGTGAAGAGAAAGTGAGGGAGGGGAAGTGAGGGGAAGGACTTTCTGGATGTTTTTGCTGATTTCAGTTTTGGTTTCAGGGTTGGAACCAACTTCAGTAATGCACCCGCTGAACAGACCTCATCACCCAGGGAAGGCCGCGTGGTACCAGGCCAGAGGGTAGAGAAAAGTGCAGTCTCATGGCCTCTACTTCCCCTGCTGGAGAGATAGTTCTGCTTCTCCAGGCTCACCATTAGCCTTTCCATCTGCTGACTCATTCTCACACAGCTCCAGCCCCGGAAAGCTGAGCATGTGGAAGGAGGCCTATTAATAGCCTTTTCCTGGGACACTCATCCTGACTTTTCCTAAGACAGTTTGAATGCAAGCACAGATGCCCTACCCCTCATCCTCCTCCCCACCCCACCACCACTCCCCTAGTAGAGACTGAGAAGGAACAATTCTTGGCCCCGAGAGGTGCCCGGAAAGCTCTGGGGCTTCCATTCTGTCACTGCCAGATTTGTTGGGATTTCAAAATGGAGGCCTATTCATTTTGGTCAGAGAGCAAGGTGTGGGGGAGCTCTTTCTAGAGTGTTCCCAGAGGGCTCCACCAGGGAGCCTTAAAATGGGAAGCTGTAACAAGCGAGAAGGAGGGCACAGAGCAAACCCTGGAAAGTGTCCCGAGGCCCAGTGGAGGGCAGAAAGCACTGTGCCGGGCAGTGTGGCTGGGCTTGTGTGGGAAGAGCTTTTGGGGTCCCTGGGCTCCTGCCCACACCAGAGTACAATCGAACCTGGCTTGGCAAACAGGCCACAGAGCAGAGAAGTCACCTGGACTGTATGCGGTGTGGGGGCCATGGGGCCGGCCAGTGCCTCCATGACCACAGCCCCACACGGACATCCTGCTCTGGGGGCATCAACCACCACAGTAAAGAATGGTGACTGGGGAGCGCCTGGGAGGCGCAGTCGTTAGGTGTCTGCCTTTGGCTCAGGGCGTGATCCCGGAGTTCTGGGATCGAGCCCCACATCAGGCTCCTCCGCTATGAGCCTGCTTCTTCCTCTCCCACTCCCCCTGCTTGTGTTCCCTCTCTCGCTGGCTGTCTCTTTCTCTGTCAAATAAATAAATAAAATCTTAAAAAAAAAAAAAGAAGAATGGTGACTGGGTGGAAGAAAAGCCATGAAAGGACAAACTGAGGCCCCCTGCGCAGACGTGAAGAGAAACTAAGTGGTCCAGGTTTTTGGACACCATCTTGGGGACCTGGCCTGCACAGTCTCTCTGGTGCCTTGTGTACGGAGGGATGGAAAAGAGGCAGCCTCGTGGGGCACAGAGCACTGGTGCTTTTCATCTCGGTTTTACGGCTCATTAGCTATGTGACCTTGGTCAAGACATGACCCCTCTCTGGGCCTCAGGTTCCTCAGCTGCAAAAAGATAGTGTTAGACAAGGTGAGTTCAAAGGTCTCTTCCAGCCCTGACCTTCCTGGCTAATATGATGTGCCTCTTCAGAAAATGTGGCTCTGTGCAGGACAAAAGAGAGGAACAGCCAAGAGAGCGGGTGACTGTGGGACAGTGACCAAGACGGGAGTGTTGGCGGTTCTTTTCCCTCTTTCCCTCTCCCATCCCTTTCATTAGAAAAGCTTCCCCACATCCCAGGGTGCCTGGGGGTCTCACTCGGTTAGGCGTCTGCCTCTGGCTCAGGTCACGGTCCCAGGGTGCTGGGATCGAGTCCTGCATCAGGCTCAGCGGGGAGTCTGCTTCTCCCACTGCCTCCCGCTACCCATGCTTGTGCACGTGCGAGCTCTCTCTCTGTCTCACAAATAAATACATAAAATCTTTAAAAAAAAAAAAAGAAAAGAAAAAAGAAAAGCTTCCCCACGTCCCCTCCCACCGTCGCTGGCAGGTCCCCGGCTACCTGGGAAAGCAGAGTCTAGGGTATAGCTTTTCTGGGCCTGAGACCAGCCTCCACCGACACGCCCTGTCAGCTGAACCTGCTTCCTCTTCCACCTCCGCTCTGGCCCCCTGTGCTTCCCTTTTCTTTTGGTGCCTCTACGTTCCAGTCAGGATTCAGAAGGCTCCCGGGGGCCATGGGGACTCAAGGAATGACAGTGGTGTGAAGGGGGTGTGGGTAATAAAGAGGAAGCTTGGTCAGTTGGGATGGGGGTGGTGGGGAGAGAGAGGGAGAAATCTTGGCAGAGAATGTGGGTGCTCCCCCCCAACCGCTAACAACCAGCAAGACCCGTGTGGTCCCAAATGTCTTCTGCCTTCTCTTCTCCATCTTCAAGTGGGCAAACCTGCCCTTTCTGCTCAGGAGGAGGCTGGAGATGTTCACATAGCCCTTCGACAGCCTGGTGCTTCACCAGCCGGCAAACAGGGCAGGGGGGGCACAGTCTCCTCCAGCAGGGGAGTGTCACTGGGGACCTGAGGGTGGTAGGGGTCAATAGATTAACTGCTGGCGTGGGAAGAGCCCTGGGCCCAGCTCCAGGATACTTCAACACCATTCGAGGCGAATCCAGGCGGGGACACTCCCTCCTCTGCCCCCTGAACTCGGCACGAAGGGAAGATGGAAAGAGCCGACACGATTTCCCGGCTGGCGCTCCCGCCCACACGTCTGGCTAGCGATTGCTCATGCCCGCAGAAGCCACCTTGCGCACAGCCCCTGGATCCAGATCTCTGCAAAGCGGTGCCAGGGAACCATGGGGGAAGGGAGGGGCATCTGGCTAATGAACTCGCTTTGAGCCAAGACGGAGTTTTTGGTTTGAAAATAGATTGTCTTTTGCTCTCTGACTATTTCTCTGGCATTCGTTTGCTGACTGTGAAAGAGAGGCTTTGGGCCAAAAAGTAAGTCTTCCTGGAACAAATAGACTAGTGAGAACTAACCCAGCACAAAGAGAGGGCATTTTTCCTTTTCGGCACGGCATCCACAATTACAGTAACCAGTAATGAGCACCGGCTGAAGGGGAGCCATGTGCTAAGGGGACAAATTCTGGAATTGGACTGGCTGGGTCCAATCAGGAACCTCTCACTGGATGTGTGATGTGGCCTTGACTTCCTCATCTGTAAATGGGGTAAGAGGTGAGGCTTAGAATGAGGGTCTTTTTTTTTTTTTTTAATATAAAGCAGTTGGAACTGTTCCTGGTACATGGTGAGCCCTCGGTGGCTATTACTCTAACTACTGCTATCTGTACTACGGATAACTATAGATCAGCACTCACTAGATAGAAGTGATTCACTGATAACTATTGATAACTATAATTATTGTTATCATGTTATTGCAGACATTTAGGACCTTCATTTCTGTTTTTTTTTTTTAAGATTTTTTATTTATTCGACAGAGATAGAGACAGCCAGCGAGAGAGGGAACACAAGCAGGGGGAGTGGGAGAGGAAGAAGCAGGCTCATAGCGGAGGAGCCTGATGTGGGGCTCGATCCCATAACGCCGGGATCACGCCCTGAGCCGAAGGCAGACGCTTAACCGCTGTGCCACCCAGGTGCCCCAGGACCTTCATTTCTACTGTGAAGGACATTTATAATCTAGTTAAATGGATATGAAACAAGCACATGTAAATTTCGATAATACTTTATTTTTTTAAGATTTTATTTATTTATTTGAGAGAGAGAGCACAGAAGGAGAGTGAGCGGGAGAAGCAGATTCCCTGCTGAGCAGAGAGCCTGACATGGGACTCGATCCCAGGACCTTGCGATCATGACCTGAGCCGAAGGCAGACACTTAACTGACTGAGCCACCTGGGTGCCCCAATACAAAATACTTTAAATAACCCACGACAGTAGCACACAAATGGGGTGTAAGATTGATTACCAAATGGTGGTACAGCTTCCTGAAAGGCCAGACTGGTTCTGCTGGGCCCACAGTCCATTTCTAGGTGGCCAGGTCTCCCCTCCCTCAACCCTATGGAAAGGGCAGCCCAGTGGAGGCTACACAACCCACCACCTATCCACAGGTGTTTGGACCAGGGGCCAAGACTTGGCTCAGTAACCATAGGCCAGCCAGGGACCTGGCATGACTTGGTGTATAAAGCCTAGTTATTCCAATTCAGATGAGGCCCATATGGGGGCCCCACATGGTAGGCACACATACCCCAACATTACAAGAGCACAACAGTGACTGAGAGGCTGACCGTTCACAGAGATGGGACCAGAGCAGACACAGAGCAGAAAACAGCACGTGGAGGCAACCGGAAAGCTCCTGAGGAGAGATGAGAAAGCGCAACCCTGAGAGCTGCCTCAGTTCCTAACAACCTTCTGGAAGAATTTAAGTCAGTCTGACTCTTGGGACCAAGAAAGTGGGACTGTAATTTGAAGAAGGAAGGGACCACGGGGGCTGTATCAGCCTGAGGAGAGGACAGAGGTTCCTATCTGTGAGGCCAAGAGGACATCTAAGGGGCAGAGGGGCTAGAGGAAGGAGCACCCAGAGGATAGTCATGGCGCTGGAAAGACATGAGGAAACATGAGTAGACTGGTTGGTTGGAGCCAATGATTAGAAGATCGGAATTTAGGGGCGCCTGGGTGGCACAGCGGTTAAGCGTCTGTCTTCGGCTCAGGGCGTGATCCCGGCGTTCTGGGATCGAGCCCCACATCAGGTTCTTCCGCTATGAGCCTGCTTCTTCCTCTCCCACTCCCCCTGCTTGTGTTCCCTCTCTCGCTGGCTGTCTCTATCTCTGTCGAATGAATAAATAAAGTAAAAAAAAAAAATCTTAAAAAAAAAAAAAGAAGATCGGAATTTGGAAATATTCAGAAAGATACCTTATTGTATCAGTTAGGATGCTTTCAATTGCCTTAGAAAACCCAACCATGGGGCACCTGGGTGACTCAGTCAGTTAAGCGTCTACCTGTGGCTCAGGTCATGATCCCAGGGGCCTGGGATCAAATCCGGCATTGGGCTCCCTGCTGAGCAGGGAGCCTGTTTCTCCCTCTGCCTACTGTTCCCCCTGCTTGTGCTCTCTCTCTCTTTCTCTCTCTCTCTCTCATACACACACACATAAGTAAATAAATAAAATCTTTTTAAGAAAGAAAGAGAGAGAGGGAGGGAGGGAGGGAGGAAGGAAGGAAGGAAGGAAGGAAGGAAGGAAGGAAGGAAGAAAAGAAGAAAAAAGAAAAGAAAAGAGGGAAGGAAGGAAGGAAGGAAGGAAGGAAGGAAGGGAGGGAGGGAGGGAGGGAGGAAGGAAGGAAGGAAGGAAGGAAGGAAGGAAGGAAGGAAGGAAAGGGAAAGGAAAAGAAAAGGAGAAAACCCAACCAAACTCGGCTTAAGCTCAAATGGGAACAGACTGGTTCGAGTTTGGGAACAGTCAGCACGTCAGCACGTTTCCGTGGAGGCCCAATCCAGAGTTCAAAGGCTAGAGAAAGGACCTCACATTGATGCCTGTTCCACTCTTCTAAAGCAGGCATCATCCTAAACCCTGGCTTTAAGTCAATCTGCCAAATGACCAACTTGCCAAAAACATAATTTAAGAAATATTCTTTTTTAAAACAGTCAATGAAAATGCATATATTTTTAATTTGATTCAGAAACTGGCTTTCAGCTAATTGGATTTCAAAAAATTGTTTTTAGGCAAATTGCCCTGCTTTCAGCTATTCGTAGAAATGAAGATGGCTGTAGCAGCCCCTGGGCTATTAGCCTCTCTATTCAGGTCCAGGAGGAGAAAGAGCCTCTGTGCCCCAGCCTGACCAGCAGAAGTCTGCGGTTCACTCTGGTGGGTCAGCTGGGCTCACATGCCATCCTCTGAGACAATGACATTGGCCTGGAGAGTGTGCTGGCTGGTGTGAACCCAGGTCAGCGGCCTTTCCTGAAGCAGCAGTCGGGTGATGGGACAACACTGGTGGGCTTATGCCATTTGAGCCCCGCTCTTGATTCTAGGGTAGGTGAAATCACACCCAGGCACGTGGCTGGAAGACTCGATGGAAAGACCTTGGAGGTCACAGTTGTTGAGAAGGCAATTAGCAACGTTGGTTACAGCTGGGGACAGTCGTGACCAACCAGCCAAAGGGATCTGACTTTATTCTACCTAGGCAGAAAGGTGACATGGGAGACTTTCAGATCTGGGATATAACCTCTCGAGGTGGTATTTTAGGAAGAGGAGTCTGACTGTAGAATGGATTGGAGGAAGGGAAAATCTGGCAAATCAGTGGGATTATCAGAGAATGAGGGAGGTTGGACAGTGAGGACTGGACCAGGGAACCAGAGCGAGAAGGGAAAGAGGAGCGCAGATAGGAAAAATCTTGAAAGAGGAGATAAGAGGAATTTGTGTCTTATTAGACACTAAGGAAGTGGGAGGATGATGGCCGAGGGAGGAGTCAAAAATGACCCCAAGGTCTGTGACCTGGATGAAAATTTGGGGTGTCTACCCCACTTATTCGCCTTCTCTGAAAGCTATCCCTTCACTCACAGGACAGGGCCCTTGTCCTGGTGCTCCGTTGTGTGGGCAGCTTGGCATTCCTCCCACTTCTGGGAATGGACCCTTCCCTCCTTCTGGGAACAGCCCACTCCCCACCTTCCATGGTTATTGCGAAGCCACTGTGCCAACAACCCCTGTCTAGGGACACTTGACCCAAGATGGGTCAATGAGAACTCTTCCTCAACTTGGCAGTAGAACTGAGAAAGAGATGTCTGTCTGTCTCTGGGAGGCTGTGGATGGGATTGGCACAGCTGGTACCTGCTACTGGCCTCATTCTTCCATGTGGTCCAAGGAGCACAGGAAGCCAGTCTGCAATACAGAGAAGAACACAGCAGATGCAGTCACGGTGTCTAAGAGTGAGCCCAAGAGCAGCTGCTGGGATTCCTGAGGGCTGTCAGCTTTCTGCACGTACTTCCTCTTCTTGGGTTCGGAGAGACACCCCTGGCTTCTTCATATACATTTTAAGCATCTATTTCTGAAGTAGGAAAGCAGGAGTAGTTGCTGATTCTAAACAGAAACTATCATTTTGAAACTTATGTGCACTACCAGTGAATTTATTGTAGGTATTCAAGCTGGACCATCACTTAGAGATGTCATGAAGAAATGCCAACACTTGGTGAACAGACCGTTAAGTAAAGAAGGAAGCCACGGGAACAGGAGAGCACTCCCAGAGAGAAACAGTGGAGAGAAGTTCAGAGGAACCTTGTAGAGATTAGAAGGTGTAAGAGGACCCAGCAGAGATACTGATTTACCAGAGAGTTGGGGGACCTGGGAAGGAATGTCCAAAGAATCCAAAGGGAGGTGCAAATTCAAGGAAATACGGGTGACTGTGGGCAGGCTCTGGAGCTGGCTGATTGAGCAGCTCGGTGACGTTACTTAGAGCCCTCGCTAGGTGCGTCCGCTGCCCTGCTCTGCTGCACCGCGCACGGGCTCCGTCTAAGAGTTCATTCCTCCTGTGGCGGAGTAACCAGAATGGGGGAAGAGAGTGAACTGCTTCCCAGCTGAGGACGCTAAGCTTCTCTCTGCAATCTGATTGGACCACTTTAGATCATGTGCACACCCCCAGCCCAGTAAGAGTCACCAGATAAATGCCATTTACTGATTGGCTTAGACCAATCGGAAACCACTTCTTAAGCAGGAGGTGGGATCAGCGTTCCCTGAAGCCCCTGGAAGGGTAGTGGATGGCTGCTGCACCTGAGGCTCCTGGGAACTTAGGGTTCTGTTGGGGGAGGAAGAAAGGGGATCAGAAGCGTCAAAGGCAATAAACAGCCCCCCACGTGGGGCCCACAAGGCCCATATGTGCTGGTCCTGCCTCACCTTGCTTTTTCTCTCTGTGCTTTGTAAAGTTCCCAGGATGTACTAGGTTTCTTTCTCGCTCATGCTCTTCTCATACGCTGATCGCTCTGTGGGGAATAGTCTCCATGATATTTGTTGCCTGACTAATTCTTATTCTTGTATCAAGTCTCACTTAAATGACATTCCTTAAAGAAAACTTTCCAATCCTCCTAAACTAAATTAACCCCCCTCCCACTTGTGTCCCTATTGGAATCTAATATCCAGTTGTAATTATGTTTATCTTTTGTTCATTTGTAGCTCTGTGGGGGCAGAGGCCATGTTTGTTCTGCCCACCAAGGAGTCCTCAGAGGTTGGCACACAGCAGATGCTCAAGAAATATTTGATGAATGGATGAGTTAGATAGTTCACCCACTTCTTTTTCTAACTCACACCTGACATATCTTTGGAGTTTACATGAGTGTAAATATTTCTATAAAACAATATCTCTTCTAAAAGAATGATGACTTTAAATGAACCTAAAGAATTAGGGATGCTTTGAAAGCTTATGGAGCCCAAGCAATGGGACTTTCTTTTTTATCATATATTTTTGTCATGTCCAAGTAATTATGCTTCATGTCAGTTACATAGAGAAAGAGAATGCTAGAAAAAAATGGGTGAATTAGTCCAACACTGCTTTGTTCCACTCCCTACCTCATTAGTTAATTACATTATCAAACATTTATTGAATTCCTCCTCTGCACCAGCCATTGGCTGGGGCTCTAAGACTATGTTTACGTCAGGGTCATTGTATCTGCTAAGACAAGAACTGAATGAATACATCTTCAGAATGGTGTTGTTGTTGTTGTTGTTTTGTTTTGTTTTGTTTTGTTTTGTTTTTTTACTACGAAATTTGAAACAATGTTTTTCTGATTAACCTTTAGAGAATCAATTAACTTTTATTACCAGAACATTCTAGCCTGCTTTGCTAGTCAGAGTTTCTACCCAGGAGGGGCTTAAGGGCCAGCAATCTGTTAGGAAGGGAGGCGTGTTTACACAGCAAGTACACTGTTTCTGCTCAGATTGTATGGCTATTTGGCATGGCTAGAGGCAGCTATTGGAAATCATGGATGATTAAATCATTGCCTCCTCCCAACCACCCCCCCGGAGCTGCCATTGATCCTAGTTAACTGAAGCATAATTGTATTTTGTTTATCAGACTTTCAGATATCTCAGGCTTCAAAAGCCACTAAGATCTCAGAAAGAAACTTTCAAAGGGAAGAAGTAGCAGTGGTCTTCTTTGATAATTTGTTTATCAATTTATTTTCCAATTGCCCTATCCTTGTCTCCCAGAGGGAGATATGGTTGAGAAACTGACTCTCAGGCTTGATGTCCATAACAGGCTTTAAGATAGAGAATCTTTAATTATTTGGGAGGAGGGGGAGTTTTTGACCTTAAAAAGAAAAAGAAGGTGGAGGAGGAGGAGGGGCGAGGGGGAGGGGGAAAAGGAAGGGGAGGAGGAGGAGGAGAAGAAGAAGAGGGAGGAGGAGAGGAGGAAGAAGAAGGAGGAGGAAAATGTGGTTAGAATGCCAAGTTAAAAATCTATAAATTGGCAATATGGAAGTATAGATTTACCTACTTTATAGGGACGTGATGGTATCAAAATCAGAGGAATGTGCTGTGCAAATACAAAGGATGTAATTTAATAGCTTCCAAAGAGCCTTTCTTGTTTTATTATCGCCCATCCGCTTCTCATGCATTGAAAAAACAAAAACAAAACTTGTTGGTGTTTATCCTTCTCACTTATGCTGAATGAACATATTTCACTCAAGGAAAGCAAAACTAGACAGGTCTGGTTTTATTGCACAATCGGATATTAATATACTGTTTTTGAAGATAAATGCTTTATGACCTCAGAATGAATCAGCTCGTGGGGCAAGAAGACATTTAATGCAGCAGGCGGGACGCCTGCCATCGGCTCTCTGCGGTGTGCTTGCTTGCAGCGCCGCGGGGCTGAACTTCACGGCTGCACATGTATGGACCACAGGCAAGCTAGGTTTTCACGGATGCGTGAACTTGGACTTCATCCCCTCTCTCCTTCCTAAATTCTGCTCAGGAAGCTCAGTTCTGTGGTGATGCAATCCAACTGGGTGAAAGCTCACCATGATAATGAGACTCCTAATAATAGCTAACATTCGTTGTGCCCCTATCCCGGGGCCAGACGCGGGGCTAAATGTTTTCGTCCTCATCTTTGGAGCTGGCCCAATACCATTATCAGGTGTATTTTATCATCTTGCCATTTTCCAAAATTATTTGCAGGTGAGGACAAGAGCAGAGAGCAATTCGGTCACTTGCCCAAGATCCCACAACTGGGATTTGAACCGAAGTGCGCCTGGCTCAGGAAAACCTCTGAGCAGCCAGCGAGCTGAGCTCTCAGGGTCCTGCACTTACATGCTCCCTTGTGAGGCCTTGTGCCTAATTCCGTGTCGTAATTTTGTGTCGTAATTTTTCTTACAGTGGCCCCCCAAACTGTGTTAGCTGTAGTCCCCATAAAATCTGGATTCATCCCTGGCTTGACAGCAGAACCTTCATTCTTAATCTCCAAAGTGTGGTTTATAACCAGTCATAGGGCACCTGGGTGGCTCAGCAGGCTTGGCTCAGGTCATGGTCTCAGGGTCCTGGGATCAAGTCCTTCGTTGGGCTCCCTGCTCGGTGGGGAGTCTGCTTCTCCCTCTCCCTCTGCCCCTCCCCTCTGCCTGTGCTCTCTCTCTCTCTCTCTCATGTGCACGCTCTCTCTCTCAAAATAAATAAATAAAATCTTAAAAAAATAACCAATCATAAATAGTGACCCAAGTGACAAGAACTATCTTATTTCCAACACAAAGTAGGTGCTCAGTTCAACTCAGATAAGATGAAAGTATAGACGACTGAAGAAAGATCATACTTGGAAGCCAGGCTGTGGTTGGATCACTATTATGGGTCAAAAACTATGGGGTGGATTAAAAAGCTGAGAATCCAGAGCACCTTGTGAACCCTTCAAAGAAACGGACTCTTCCCTGACGTGGGGCACAGCATAGCAGCTGAACTTTCCCCCGTGTAAAAGAGCTGATGGGATTCTTCTCTGTACCATTGTACTATTGACAAACCAGGGAGAATGCCACAGTGGTGAATTTTCGGTGACTTCCTCTTCGCAGGCACTTCCATAAGAGACATCTCATTTCACTTAGCTTATCCAATTAACAAAGGGAGGCAAACAAATTAAAAGGAAGTCCCTGCGGTGGCTGAGACTCAGTGTGCTAAATGCATAAACAACATAATTGGAATCGCCTACCCTGATGAAAGCACCCTGCTCGGGGCTGGCTGTAAACGAGTAGTTCTAGTTTAGCAAGAGTTTGCTAGTGTCCTTGCAAGGAAAGGCTAAGAGGAAATGTGTTTAAAATGTATTTAAAACAAGTTCTTAGTTAGACATGCAGATGGTGAGGATTGATACATATTGGAAGTAACTATTGAAGGAAGTTGGAGAGCCGTATGTTCCTCATGCCTGAATGTCATCTTGTCACCAAGACAAGACCGGAAATTCCAGTGTCCTAATGGGACGCATTTACCCTATGATTTACCCCGAACTATATGCCAGAATGAGGAGATTCTAGAGGGTGGACTACTCTTGAGAACAACAGTGATGGTTCCCAGGATCACCTATGCTTTTCTTGTGACCTGACTCCGGGGTTCTCTGCCCACTGGTTTCATGCAAGAGTTCTCACCTGACTCAGAAGAATTTGGCCCACCCAGTCTTGATGCCTTGTGTGCTAAAGAAATGACTTGGTCCCATGTAACCTTTACGCTACAAAGGACTTGCCCTTGCCTGTAAAGGAGCAATTAGCAAAATCACAAACTGTCTCTCAGTTTTGGGGGCAACTCATGATTCAGTTTTGGGAACTTCTTGCCTTGTTAAAAAGGATCATGACTTAGGATAGGTGACTTTCTACACAAAGCAATCAACACATTTCATGCAACTCCGCTCAATATTCTAATGGGGAAAAGAAGACAAGGAGGAAGAAGAGAAAGAGAAAGAGAAGACCAAGAAGAGTCCTATGGTAATGAGGCAGCTACTTTCCTTTTCATATATTAATACCCATTACAAATGTTCAGATACACACACACACACACACACACACACACAGTTGTTATTTTTTTTTTAAGATTTTATTTATTCATTCATTTGACAGAGATAGAGACAGCCAGCAAGAGAGGGAACACAAGCAGGGGGAGTGGGAAAGGAAGAAGCAGGCTCATAGCGGAAGAGCCTGATGTGGGGCTCGATCCCACAACACCGGGATCACGCCTTGAGCCAAAGGCAGACGCTCAACCGCTGTGCCACCCAGACGCCCCCACACGGTTGTTATTTATCCTCTATCTATCTATCTATCTATCTATCTATCTATCTATCTATCATCATCTATCTATCGATGTTCAAAGTATGACCCAGAAATTCCACTCCTAGGTAATTATCCAAGTGAAATGAAGACCTATGTTCACACAAACACCGAATATTTACAGCACTTTGATTCATCATCACCAGAAGCTGGAAGCAACTCAAATGTCCTGCAGTCTGGAAATGAATAAACAAACTGTGGGGCATTCATGCAGCGGAATGATAGTCAGCAGTCAAAAGGAAGGAGCTGTGGATACAGACAACAACGTGGATGGAACTTAAGGACATAATGCTGAGTGAAAGAAGCCAGCCTCAAAATCATACCTACTGTATGATTCCATTTGTATGACATTCTGGAAAACGCAAAACAGTAGGGACAGAAAACAGATCAGTGGTGCCAGGGGTTAAAGGACAGGGGAGGTCTGACTATACAAGGACAGCCTGAGGGCATTGGGGAAAATTAGTTTATAAACTAAAAGATGAAATAAAGTCAATCAGTGTTACATGAGTATAAGTACAGACAAGTCTACGGCACATCACAGAAAGCTAGAATGAAGTGTACCTAGTTCATTAGTTTTGCTAAAGATGGCATTTTCAAACCCATGGGAGAAAGATGCACTATTTAATAAATGGTGTCGGGAAAACAGGTCTTTATCATTCATTATTAAAGATATGCTTCATACCTTAAATCAAAATAAACTCTAATGGATTAAAGACTTAAATGGGAACAACAGCAAGACTACTAGAAGAAGACACAGACGTTTAAAATGAATCTTAGAGCGAGGAAGGACTTTTTAAGGATGATTCAAAAGTCAGAAACCAGAAAAAAGATTTGCTTTGACTATATAATACATCTTAAAAACTCAGTACAACAAAGAATAATTATAAGCAAGTCAATAGACAAATGGAAAAAACATGGACAACACATATCATAGTTAAAGATATCCGTAGTGGCTGCTGGGATGTCCTGACCAGATCCCACCTTTAGGGCTGAGGTCAATGCCCAGCTGTGAGGTCAGGTGTGTTGGTGTCTCAGAACTCACAGCTAGGCTCTTCTCCTCAACTATCCATAGCTGAAGAGTCACTCTGCCTGGTCATCCCCACTCCTTGAGACAACCCTCACCCAGTGACTTGTCACTAAAGAGTTATAAAAGCCTCACCCTCTTGCCTCAAGTCAGAACTATGAAGGGTCACCCTAGCTCTAGAGCCTCCCATGGAATTCACTGAGTGAGCTCTTCTGTGCAATCCTGCTTTGTTTTCACTCTTTCTTTGGTATTCATCCCAAGAGCACCCCCCAATCAACTCATGCATGGGAATCTGTCTCAGAAACTATTTCTGGAGAACTCAACCTAGGGTAATATCCTTTATATGTAAAGAACTTTCATAAATCAACAAGAAAATTTTTAAATGGGCAAAAGACAAAAACAGCCAATTTTGACATGCATCATAATTAAAATTACCTGTATCTTTTGTCACAGCAAGTTTACTTCTGGAATTTGTCATAGAGAAATACTCTCACAAGTGTGTAAATCTGTATGGTCAAGGATGCCCATGGGAGCATTATTTATAATAGGGAAAGACCGGAAACAATCTTAATGTCCATCAACTCATTAATAAATGTCATACTATGTAGTTACTAAAAGCACTGATTTAGATGTTTATAAACATGAAACATGGGGCGCCTGGGTGGTGCAGTCATTAAGCGTCTGCCTTTGGCTCAGGGCATGATCCCGGCATTATGGGATCGAGCCCCACATCAGGCTCCTCCGCTAGGAGCCTGCTTCTTCCTCTCCCACTCCCCCTGCTTGTGTTCCCTCTCTCGCTGGCTGTCTCTATCTCTGTCAAATAAATAAATAAAATCTTAGAAAAAAAACATGAAACAATATTTAACATTCAAACATATTCTTTAAAATACATTCTGTAAAATAGATTGCACAATATATAGCATATATATAAAATAGAAAAACAACTTGAAAGGTTATAGAAAAAATTTTAGTAAATGTATTTAGGATTATAGAGGATGCTTATTTTCTTCCTCATACTTTGCTGTATTTTCTTTAAAAAAATATATAATGAGCATTACTTACATAACCAGAAGAAAGATAAAAAAATACAATTGGATAAGCCTTTGAATGAAATTCAAGCATACTGTTTAAGACTCAAGCATATTTCATCTTCTCATTTCTAATTATTTCAATTAAAGCAAAATAATTAACCTCAAGATTAACCTTAACAGCAATATATAAACAACATCTTAATTTAAGGCTTTGCTCTTCACATTAATCCATGAGAGTCCCACACTACTTGTGTTGGACACATGCTGTTTCTATGTGTGCTTGCCTGAGCTGTACCTAGTCTCCTAGTTCAGGTCAGGGGGCCTGGTTTGCCCTTAGGGAGCCCTCCCCCGTCTCCTGAGGCCATGAGGGTCTTGTGAGGCTGACCCCACCACCTCCATGGAGGAGCACATAACCTGTCCTCACTTCCCATCTCTCTGGCCACGAGGCATTCAGGGCACCTATGTCCCAAGTCTATTCACTGAGGGTCACCTGCAGAACTCTGCTGGAACTATTGGAAAAGCAATGCTCTTTTTGCTAGGAGGGTCAAGAATAGCTTGGAAAAATGGTGCTGAGTATGAAATCAACACAACAAAGCAGAGCAGAGAGACGGAGGGAGAAATATTTCTGAAGACAGAGTTGGGGCCTTTCAATCCAGCTGTGACCAAAGATTCATTTCTGGACTTTCCAGTTCCACAAACCAATACATCCTCCATTTTGCTTCAGACTGTTTGAGTTGGGCATCCTTTGCATCTCGGGGATGTGCTACCACACGCACCCTGCTCTAACTCCACAGAAGGCAAGATCGTGTGGATTTGTTCAATCTTTCAATCATTCCATTAAAATGTAGGGTGCACTGTCTTAGCTCAGGCTGCCACAGCAGAAGATCACAGACGGGGCTTTAACAACAGAATAGAGTTCTCACAGCTCTGGCGGCCAGAAGTCCAAGATCAAGGTGCCAGCAAAGGTGGGTTTCATTCCGAGATCTCTTGGCTGACAAGTGCCACCATCCCGTGATCACACGTCTTCTGTGTGCATGCTGAGACAGAAGCAAGCTTCTTGGCATCTCTTCTCATAAGGGCACCAATCCCGTCATAAAAGCCCCAACCTCGTGACCTCGTCTAACTCTAATGATCTCTTAAAGGCCCTATCTCCAAATACCGTCATATTGTGAGCTAAGGCTCCAACATGTGAATTTTGAGGGGAACGAGACGTTCAGTCCATAGCAAACACCTTGGACCCACAGTATGCCAGCCACTGTGCTAATCCTAGGAATACAGGGGAAAACGGCACAATGCCTGCCCTTAACAGGAGGGGTACACTTGGTGGGAACTCAACCCCAGAGAGTGGTCCTTGGGGGTTCCCCAGGTTTCTTCCCAAAGACTTTCCAGCCACCTCTAAGCAGACTGTGGGCCAGCATTTTTATCTCTCTTTGGTCACTCGCTCCTGCTGGAGAGTTAGCGTCTGCCTTCCCTTTGGCTCTCTCTGGCATTCCTTCTTTAGACTCTTCCTCTTGTCTCCCAAGTCAAAAAGGCTGCAGTTGCCCCCACCAGGGAGGCCCGGGGTGGGCAGGCTGGACCAGCTCTGTTTTTGGTAGTGACACAATTGCCCTTTTGCCCTGGCGTCCGTCTTGCTGTTTGTGCTCTCTTCTTGTTGCCTGGACATTCCTCTCTGCTGGGCACAGTGAAATCTGGACCCAGGGGTGACTTAGGGGAAAAGGATAAAGAGAAAAAGCTGCCCTGTGCCTAAGTCAAAGGGGTTCTGCATGAGCCCCGTCCAGCCTGGACAATGGGCTCCACGGTGGGGGCCAGGACATATGTCTCAGTCAGTCTTTGCCATCAGCCATTGTTCTCTGAGAATGGGTTTCCTTGGAGAATCTCATGGAGAGGAGTTGCGGGCCAGAAGCCAGAATCTGGGCCTTCTGGGGTTCTCTGGCCACATGCTACCTTTATTTCATTACCATTCTCACCCCACAGATGTGTACAAGACCTTCTAGGGAAAGTACTCAGACTCAGAAGAGCTGGGAGTGGAGCTCAGCTGGACAGTTCTCTCCGAAAGCCCTCTTGGAGAATTTTCGAGGTTGTAGATCACATCTCCAGGAGGGGAAAATAAGCAGGCTCAGCAGATTCCATTAGAATAAGGGTAACCCAATGAAGTCATGTCTGGTAATTATAGAATTATCTTAATTATTTTTTAATGTATTCAAGCCTTGAGAACACTGGCATTCTCATTATACAGTATAAACTTTCAGAACCAAGCCCAAACCCTACCTGGGGAAACTGTGCAAATGAGCAGTAACCCCCAAGCACCCTTGGAGGTGAACAGCCCTAAATTCAGCTAAATGATAAACTGTCAACTTTATAGAGCTACCTAGGGAATTTTTTTTTCTTCTCACTCTAGGAAAATCCTAGAATTCACCCACCTCAGTAGTTCCTTCAGTGTGGACATCAGAATCTCACGGGGGAGCTTTTTCAGACTTCACTTGTCCAGGCCCCACTTCTGGAGGCTGCTTCTGGAGGTCTAGGGTGGGGCCCCAATATCTGAGTCACCACTGATTAATCCCTAAATTGGCAGATGGGGAACTGAGACCCGGAGAGAGAAAGTGATTTGTCTAAGGTGACAATAGCCATCTGTCAAAGAGTCAGGGCTAGCGCTCAGGTTTCCTGACTCGGACCCAGTGTTCTTCTTCTCACAAGACAAGTAGAAGTACCAAGAAATTGGTATCCTTGCTCAAACTGCTAGTTATCTTCCATTACACAAGTGCCCACCTTGAAGAATGGAGTGTGGTTCCAGTCTGTGCTTGGGAACACCGCTCAGGGATTTATAACTACTGCCAAACAGACAAACCAGCCATTTGGGTAACAGCTGCCAGACCTCTCTGTCCTTCATTTTCAAAACCAAGGCCACTTGCCCTTTGTATTCCACTGTAGTAGACAAGATAGAGCAATGTGTGACACATGTCTCCCTCTGTTTGCTGCACCTTTACTCCTAATGCCCTGTGGTTTGTGGTTGTGGTTGCTTGTTTACAAAACCTGGGGTTCAAAGTCATGGTCAGCCCAAAGCCTTTGCTATGGCTTCGCAGAGGGGCTCCTCTGTGCTGCTGTCCCTTCTCGCCTTTTCTCCCAAAGCCACAGAATGTGAATGTGAGCATTTCCAATGAAGGCAGGAGCTGGACCCCCACAACATCAATCGAGAAATAAGTAGTTGTTGAGAGACAGTGCATACCCAGCATCAGATTTATGTTTAACTCACCTGTAGTTAGAAGGCATTTCAGGGTGTTGGGGAAAAGGAATATAAGCTGCTTCAGAGTTCCTTTCTGGAAAAAGAAGTCCCTCTTATTCACAGCACACTTAAAAGAATACCAAAATGTATTACTCCTGGAGGAAAACATTCTTCGGATACTCTGGAAAACACCCACCCAACCTCTCTACGCTGGGCCTGTCTGTAGGAGCTGAGCCATACACCGTTATCAACCATCTCAAAAGCGTTAGCTCGTTTAGCAGAAATCTGACAACAACGAGTCCTACCGCTTCCTGGACACTTGGACTTGTCACCCATTATAACCACCTGTGTTTTACAGTTGAGGAAATCTAGAGATGGAGTGATTAAAGCCCAGCCAAGGTCACTCCCATGGAGTTCAGAGTACAAGCAGAGGAGAAGGAAAACTTGCTGGGTGTCTAGAATCAAAGGACGCTGTAACTGGAAGGGATTTCAAGAGGTCATTCGGTTCATTTGTTTCACTGCAGGTGAACAGTGAAACCGTCCAAGACTAATGACTGGGGGCAAAGGCTTCATAATGCCTCCAACCTCTTGGTTCTTCCTTAAGTCTCACCAAACTCTCTCTTGCTGTTACTTTTTCTACCTTCCCAACCAGTGTTTAATGCAGAGAACAGTGTTTCTCTATTGTGAGGCCTCACTTGTCCGATTGAAGAGTTGGCTCTGGGGAAGTCTTGAAAGAGCCACTTGGAGAGACTCTGTGGGAAGCTAGAGCAGGCGAAGGCAGAATGTTCTGTATTTTTGGCTCTTTTACGCTCTGCCTGAACGCCAGACAATTGTACTTCTCTGACCCATCCTCTCCAGGGATTATTTTCCCTGGAGAAGAGAAAGCTGAGAGACAAATCATGGGGGATACAAATGCAGAAGATATTGAGCAAAAGTATCCATGACCATAGGCAACCGCAGGGGGTGAAAGGTATCTGGTTGGGTTGATGGGGAGGGGTGTTTCTGCTTCTGGGGGCCATTACTGAAGTAAAATCTGATCCAGGGGGATGCTGAGGAGTCTCCTCCCCAGGAAGACTAGCAGATGGGAGAAAGCTTCACCACAGGGGTGATTTCCCGTGCTTCCCAATGGGAGAAGAAAGATGGAGGAACTTTCCTTGGACTCTTTCCAACTTTGCGGGAGCTCTTCCCCTGGTCTGAAAAAGCACTAGTTCTAAGCATTTGGAAAGACCAGTGCCTAAGAGGAAACTAATAAGCAAACGGCAGCTCAATGAGACTCCCTTTGAATTTGGCTCTTGCCCTGCATTAAACCAGCAGGGACAAGCCGAAAATGAGACGGCTCTTATGTGGCTCCCCAGGCAAAATTTTGAAAGCTAACAACTGACATTTTCTTCTTGATATTTTCCCACCCTATTGCCTCCTTCAATTAGTGCAGTGGGAGGAGATGCAGAGCTCCAAGATTAATTCCATGTATCGGGTTTTATTTTATTAAGTCTCTTTTGGGGGTCAACTATCCGCTAGCATTTGCACTGATTGTTCTCAAATGACTACCTAACATGAAATGCTTCAATTGGGAGAAGAATTTCTCTCAAGACAGTTCTTCCTAAAGGGTAAAATGAGATATTTCAAACTATGCAGAAGAGCTTTAAGGGAAAAAAAATAGGGCAAATACACAGCCTGTTCTTTATATCGGCACCTCTCAGAACTCTTTTCACCCATCTCTTACAGTCTACCAACAAGCACGTCCATCAGTTATGATGGACACTGACTGAGCCCAGCTTTAGGCCAGGCAGTGTGGGGTTCACCGCAAAATATAAGGTTTAGCATCTGCCCTTAACAAGTGTCCAGACTAGTCGGGCCACGAGACTAACTCAGACTCACACAAGGCAACCCACATTCAGGTGCTAAGTGGTGTTAGTGCTTTAGTAGATAGAAGTAGTAAGGACGTTTTTTATTAAAGACTACACAGCTTGAACCAGCTTTCAAGAAATGTCAGATTTGTGGGCACCTGGATGGCTCAGTTGGTTAAGCGTCTGCCTTTGGCTCAGGTCATGATCCCAGGGTCCCGGGATCAAGTCCTGCATTGCGCTCCCTGCCCAGCTGGGAGTCTGCTTCTCCCTCTTCCCCTCCCCCCTGCTCGTGATCTCTCTCTCTCTCTCTCTCACTCTCTACCTCTCAAATACATAAATAAAATCTTGAAAAAAAAACAAAAACAAAAACGAAGAAATACCAGACTTGGGAGAAGCAGAGTAAAAAATTAACAAAAAAAAGAAACAAACAGGATGGAGGAAGATAAAAAAGCAAAATTATGAGAATTTAAAGTAATCTTAAAACTTTTTCTTTTTTAGAGAGAGAGAGTGGTGGAGGGACAAGGGGAGAGGGAGAGAGAGAATCTTAAGCAGGCTCCATGCCCCACGCAGAGCCTGACTTGGGGCTTGATCTCACAACCCTGAGACCATGACCTGGACTGAAATCAAGAGTCGTGCTTAACTGACTAAGCCACCCAGGCGCCCCCTAATTTTAGAACTTTAATTATAGATCACTTCAATCATATAAAAAGCTGCAGAAGCCCTATGTACGCATCACTCTGCCTCAAACTTGATCAATTCATGGCCAATCTTGCTTCACCTATCCCCTCATCCACTTTTTCCCACATCCTGGATTATTTTGAAGCAAATCCCAGACATCGTATCATTCCATCTGGAAATATTTCAGTATTTTACTAGCATTTTGATGTAAGCAAGGATCAAATTATACAGGTCAGAGCATGTTTCAAAAAACAGCACAAAATTGAATATCTTGGCACAATGAAAAGATCCCCCAAGCGTCAGCCAATGGCATGTGTATTCCCATTTCTATTTTGTTCAACAACAGCCCAACACATCAGAAGAACCCCTAATTTATTTTGGAGGAGGTTGAAATAAAATATATAGGTCCAGAAATATGTGCTTTTTGCTATAATGCTTGGACTTTAATGGAATGTCAGAGGCATATGGACAAACACTTGTCCCTGTACGTCTGCTGCAACTTAAGTGTATTTCTTCATTCTATTTTCAACATAGATCAGGGTGGTATTTCAGGAAGACATGCCTTTCTTAAACCAGAGTCCAACAAAAATGGCCAGTGGAATCTGAGGATGGTGGGACAGGCTGGGCAGGGAGGTGAAGGCACAGGGGGGGGGNGCAGAGCAGAGCAGGTTGGGGGGGGGCAAAGAGGGCTCCGGCTGGATGTGAAACTGAGTGGGAGGCAAAGAATGAAAGTGGAGCGTGGTAATCTTGGAACAAGGATGAGTCATGCTGAAAATGAGATGCTTTCCCACTGATGCTCTGAATAATACCCCTTGACTGGGAAAAGAAACCAAATGAATGCTGTGCTTGATTGCGGTAGAGATAGAGAATGGCATCCAGAGCACTTAGCTGAAGACTGGGCAGCCCTCCTGGCTCTTCCACTCTTCCAGGTGACCAGCAACAAGCCAACAAACCCCACAGGGTCTCCGACGCCTCGTCATCAACAAAAGGAAAGCGGGGCTAAATTATCTCTGGATTCCTGGAGACCCGCAATAGTCAACAATTCAGTTAATTGAAATGTATTTTAGGGGCGCCTGGGTGGCACAGCGGTTAAGCGTCTGCCTTCGGCTCAGGGCGTGATCCCGGCGTTATGGGATCGAGCCCCACATCAGGCTCCTCCTCTATGAGCCTGCTTCTTCCTCTCCCACTCCCCCTGCTTGTGTTCCCTCTCTCACTGGCTGTCTCTATCTCTGTCAAATAAATAAATAAAATCTTTAAAAAAAAAAAAAAAAAAGAAATGTATTTTAAAAGGTTAGACAGATACGAATTTGCAGTGGCTTTTGGATGGTGTCTGTTAGCAGTAGGAAGCAGCAGTAGCAATTGAGACAACCCAGACCCTGCACAAGCTGTCATATGGGGAAATTAACTAATGGCACTAGCCCACGTGTATCAAGTGTTAGTGACTCTACTAAGCAGCTTACATACATTATCTTACTCAATTCTCACCACAGCCCTGTGAAGAAAGTTCTAATATTATCACGCTACAGTGAGGATACTGAGGCATAGAGAGAGTAAGTAGTCTACCCAAGAAACATTGCCAGTAAATAGGAAAGCCAGAATTGACCCCAGATCTATCTCAATTTCAAACTCTTTACCACTGTACTAGATACTCTCCTGTTATCCTAAGGTGCGTAGAATAATGACTAAAGCCTTGTATTTTA